>NC_057805.1:262227227-262534752 GCF_018294505.1 Triticum aestivum
GAGCCGGTTGGGGCTAGATGAACAGGACCCCGTGGAGGGCAGGATGAACAGGACAACCCCGTGGAGGGCAAGATGAACAATAGACGGTGGAGGGCTGGATGAACAGTAGCCCGTGGAGGGTGGTTGAACAGGAGCCCGTGGAGAGGGCTGGTTGAACAGTAGCGGGTGGAGTAGCGCGCGGTGGAGGCTGGATGAACAGGAGCCCGTGGATGAACAGTCGCAGGTGGAGGCTGGAGGAGGTCGACGGTGGATGAACAGTAGCCCGTGGAGGCTGGAGGGGGTCGACGGTGGAGATGAACAGTATCCCGTGGAGTCCCGTTTTGCTGTACGCCACACCCCTCCCGATGAACAGGGCCTCTGTTTCGACCGTAGTGCTCCAACACAAGTCCGTTTCCTTCGTTTTGCGGTAGGCCACACCCCTCCTGATCAACAGGACCCCTGTTTCAACTGTAGGAGGTCCGTTTCCTCCGTTTTGCGGTACGCCAGACCCCTCCCAATGAACAGGATCCCGTTTCGAATGTGGCCGGTCGAACACAAGGCCGTTTCCTTCGTTCTGCGGTACGCCAGGCCTCGTTTCCATCGGCTTTTCCGTCCAAGCCCTCCCGATGAACACAACGACGCATTCTGTTCCGACCCAGCAGGTTGGCTCCCCATGAACACGACGACGACGATGTTTCTCCGTTCTGACCCAGCCATGTACACGAGCCCTGGCCGTACATACGCGCGAGTAGGCGTTCGAGACCCCGCCCGTATGTACGTACGTGGCCATATTTACTTTCTTGCACCCTGGCCACTGTAGATACGTGTACATGCTACGTGTGCGCCTCTACTACGACACGTGCGCGCCTCCACATCGACCAGTGTGTACGTACACGTTCGCGACCAGAATGAGAACGCTACATACGCTTCGACCAGGTGGGTCCCGACTGTCAGGATGTAGCTGGTGGGTCCCAGTAGTCAGGGGCGAATCGTTTTTTTTGCCCGGACGCACTTCCTTCCGTGCGAAGATGTAGCTGGTGGGTCCCAGTAGTCAGGGGGAAACGTTTTTTTCGCGAAATACGGTGGCCCGTCCGGTGGGTCCCCGCTGTCAGGTGGAGGAATAATTATTTTGCGCGTAATAAGGAGGCACTTCCTTGCTGCAGCCGTGGACCCAGCTGTCAGCCTCTCCACGTACAGTCCACGTCCGATGGAAGCCGTTCCTTGACCACGTTGACCATGCCGCGCCGAGAGCAGCAGGGCGGTGGACGACAGCGAGGCCTAGGAAGGGGACGACGCGGAGCCGGGGAAGACGCGGCAGTGGATGCCCACGCGTAGAGGAGTGCGAGGGTTCACAGGTTCGCTGCGGTGTGAGGCTGCCGTCGCCGCAGAATAACAGGGGGTGTGGGTGAGTAGAGGGACGACCTGGCCAGCGGTGGGAGTAGTAGGGGGCGGTGAGGCCTCCGCCGCATCGCATCCAGCCATGGGAGGCAGGAGCATGAGGCTCGATCGGCGCTGGTTTGGGCGGCTGGAGCAAGAAGACCAGAGGTTGAAGAAGCACTACGGCCGTTGGATGGACATCGTATAGTCAGTGTAGCTAGAATCGTGCATATTGACTAAGTTGACAAAGCCCTCCGTCCCCGTCAACTTAGTAGGCCCACAAGTCAGCCTGCCACTATACTGGATCCCAGCTAACAGGGGGAGTATTCATTTTTTTGTGCATAATAAGGACGCACTTCCTTGCATGCGAAGATATAGCTGGTGGGTCCGAGCTGTCAGCGGCGGTAACATTTTTTTCGCGAAATACAGAGGCCCTTTCGGTGGGTCCCTGATGTCAGGTGGAGGAATCATTATTTTGCGCGTAATAAGGAGGCATTTCCTTGCGTGCGACCGTGGACCTAGATGTCAGCCTCTCCACGTACAGTCCACTTCAGATGCATGTTGGTCGTTGACCACGTTGACCAGGCCGCGCCGAGAGCACCAGGGCGGTGGACGACGGCGAGGCCTAGGAAAGGAGCGATACGGAGGCAGGGAAGACTCGGCAGTTGTTTCCCACGTGGAGGGGAGTACGACTGTACAAGGGTTTACTGGTTCGTCTGCAGTCGCCGGAGAATAACAGCAGGTGTGGGTGAGTAGAGGGATGGCTAGGCCAGCGATGGGAGTACGGTGGGGCGGTGAGGCCTGCGCGGCAGCACAGCCGGCCATGGGGAGGAGGGAGCAGGCAGTCCCGCCGGCGCTTGTTTGAGCGGCTGGAGCAGGAAGAGCAGAGATTGAAGAAGCACGACGGCCGTTGGATGTGCGTCAACCTTTTTTCAGGAAAGCCTCAAATCAGTGCAAAACAGCATACAACCCATCTACCATTATTTCTAATAATTTACAGCCCATTGTCTAATTCTTAAGGTTTTTTGGAGCCCATATTCTTTTTGTTAGCATTACGACCCATATTGTGGCCACGGTTAAAAAATTATACGAAATTTTGCATATTTCGGTGCGGTCCGAACTGTTTTTAATCCCGAAATTTCGAGTCACATTCAAACTAATTTTAAAAATAAATGTATATCAATATAAAATCCAACAAATTGTCCACGCATAAAAATTAATGTAATTTAAAATCTTGAAATGAAAAAAAGAAATTTGAAACTAATTGCCGGTTTGATGTGTTTTAAAAATGTATAACCCATTTCTCATTACTGATAGGCCATTTTCTCGGCCAGCCGAATGAAAGCTCTCCTCGTCTTGAAAGATTTGCAGCCCAACAGGCCTGACAAAGCGACTTACTTGGCAAATCACAAAAAAACTGGCTGTGGCCGTGGACCCAGCTGTCAGCCTCTCCACGTACAGTACTATTCCGATGGAAGTCGGTCGTTGACCACATTGACCGCGCCGCGCCGAGAGCACCAAGGCAGTGGACGATGGCGAGGCCTAGGAAGGGGACGACGCGGAGCCGGGGAAGACGCGGTAGTGGATGCCCACGTGGAGAGGAGTACGAGGGTTCACTGGTTCGGCTGCGGTGTGAGGCTGCCATCGCCGCAGGGCCTGGCTAGCGGTGGGAGTAGTAGGGGGCGATGAGGCCTCAACGGCAGCACAGCCGGCCACTGGAGGCAAGAGCAGGAGGTCTCGCCGGCGCTGGTTTGGGCGGTGGTGCAAGAAGAGCAGCGATTGAAGAAGCAGCAGGACCATTCGATTCAAATCCAACGGTTACTGCTGCTAGAATCGTTTGTTGATTAAGTTGACAAGCCCTGGGTACGCGTCAACTTAGTAGGCCCACAGGTCAGCCTCCCAACCGGTGCACCCCAGATGTCAGTGGGCGGAATCATTTTTTCGCGTAATAAGGAGGCAGTTGATTGCGTGCGGCCAGGCCAGCGGAGGGAGTAGGGTGGGCCGGGGAAGCCTGCGCGGCATCACAGCGGGCCACAAGAGGAGGGAGCAGGCAGTCCTGCCGGCACTAATTTAGGCGGCTGGAACAGGAAGATCAGAGATTGAAGAAGCACGTCGGCCGTTGGATGGACATCCAACAGTCACTGCTGCTAGAATCGTGTGTTGACTGACAAAGCCTTGCGTAAACAAGTCAGCCTCGAAATCTGTGGCGTGTATAGCCCATTTGCTATTATTTTTATAATTTTTACTCATTTTCTAATTCATATGGAATTTATTGCAGCCCGTTTTCCATTTTTAGAATTGCTGCCCATTTTCTGGTCAGTACCAGGGTTAAAACATTAACTAAATATGTGGGAAATTTTGAAAATTCGCAATATTTTGCTGGAAACAAAATATTGTTAATCCAAAAATTAGTAGCCATACTAAAACAAATTTAAAAATAAATTAGTACTATGTCATGTTAAATCCAATGAAATACGTATAAGATATCATTGAAGAACAAAAACAAAAAAAGAAACTAATATCCCATTTGCTATATTTTTTTGGAATTTTCAACCCCTTTTGATATTACTTTTAACACAGACTGACCATACTCTTTGGCCAGGCCGGAATGCATCCCTCCTCGTCTTGAAAGATTTGCAGCCCAGTAAGTCGGAGAAAACAAATAGGCCTAGCTTGGGTATTCTTCAAAAAGAAATACTGGGCTACCTATTTTCCCAAAGAAAAAACTGCTGGGCTGGTCATGTTGTTAGACGGGCCACAGAGACCGCACAACCCAGTTTATAGCCTGCTCCTCCGAATTACTACTAAAAAAAGTTGTGGAATTCTGTCGTTAATTGACTATACGTTGAAAATGATGTGGGTCCCAGATATCAGCAGGGTGGATTAGAGTAAAAAAACAAGGGGTTCATCTGAGTAGTGAAAGAGGCGCTTGCTTGTGTTTGGGAGTGGATCTGGTGGGTCCGTACTGTCATATTCACAACTACAGTCCTCTCCTGATTCACTATGTTGACAGGGACCGTTTCAAAAAAAACTATGTTGACAGGGCCGGACGGCGGTGCCGCGGCGAGCGCACCAAGGCGGAGGATAAAGTGCTGTCGCTAATGTGCTGGGCTGGGTTGGACATTCTTATTGAAAAATAAAAATTGACCGGATCTATTTACGACATTGACTACGATTTGCATGGGTCCGCTGGTTGCAGGAAGAAAATGCTGGGAGAAAGAAGACTGGTCGCTATCTTAGCCGAAGAATAATATCTACTGAATGTAACGACACTATCATTGGAAATAATATCCTCCTGTTAAACCGTCAATTTAAAGAACTGGTGCATGAGCATTTAGCTTTATTTATTTATTTACTTATTTATGTTTAGGGGACCATGAGCATGTACCTGGGCCGGATTCATGTGAGAGCCTCCCTTCCAGTTAATTATGGGCTTCTCTATTGGGCTTTCATCAGTGGGCTGCATGTTATCAACAAGTGGGAAATGTGTTTCGTGCGGAAAATAGTATGCGCTACGTACGGTACGGGGCACTAAAGGATCGAACCATGCAAAGACTTCCAAAACATTGTGTTTGTCATTCTAACAACACATTTATTCAACCAATAGACGAAATATACTACTGATTGTACATTGAAAATAGCAGCAGCAGCAACCAGGGCTGGGGGTGCAACAGAAGCAGTAAGCAGGCCAGAAGAGTGAAGACGCAGCTCTCTCTTCCAAACCAAACATCATCCATCATTACAAAAGGGCTACCAAAAAAGAACAAGTGTATGCATCAAACTAAATAAAGATCCTACTACACCAAGTGTACGCAGCTAACTAACTGGCTCAGTTAGACGTTACTATTTATTAAGCTATGGAGATTGGCTGACGGCTTGAACCAGATGGGTGCCTGACGGGGGAAACTCCAGCCAGCAGGTCGAAGTCTGATACTTGCGACCCTCTCTCCTACTTTGGGCTGCAGAGCATGGCGGCACATATCAGGGTATGGTGCATGCAGCGACGCATGGTACGCTGTGTACACACAGTTTTGCCTGATGAACGAAACCACGCTGCCATCATGATCCTTGCCGTTGGTTATCTCCTGGTTAATTGGATAATTCAGTCCGACAAACAGAGAGCGCGTACCAAGGCTACTTACCAACCTCCAGTAAAAAATTCCTGAAGGCCCAGAGAAGCTGGGATCCTGCTCAAAGACCTTGTAGTGACTGTGATTGTATTGCATGAAAAACAGCACGCCCGGTACGTGCGAACGATCATCAATCATTCGCCGTCGTCTGATCGATCCAGGAACCACCTACAACTGCCATGCCGCTTTTCTTTGAAAGGTTCTAGGATTAGGAAGGGTAGGGACACTAGGCGGCCTACAACATCATATGAAGTTGGAGTCAAATAACCCTCAAAAAAAGAGTTGGAATCAAATAAAAAAGGGCTCTTGATGTAGTCAATCTTAAGAACAGCATGTTATGAGCATGAATATTTTTTCAGTAAATGTTGACAGTAATATAAGCAAGCCATCATGATATCGTAGGAAAGTAACATACTGCTGTAACAGCCGTTTGTAGCAATGACTGGAGTAGGCCAGCAATACGTCCAGCCATAGAAGGAGTTGACAGCATAAATGAAGCCCTTGTGTTCAATGGCATCAGAGAACCATGGAGGATGTATGATCCTGTGATGGACGTGCATATTTATCCACTTACCGCAGTGACCTGTCAGATAGGTGAGACCGCGGTTGAAGGACGCAATTAGCCTGAAGTGTTTATAATTCACAGATCTTGTGGGCACTTGGAAGATTACAACCTTGAGCAAATCAAACTTGGTATCATGTTGGCTACTGTAAGATTCTGAGTATTCTGAGCCGCGGTGCCAAAGCAGTGCAGTGTTAATCGAAGGAAGGGGGATCAATCACCGGGTGTAGACCTCCACAAGCATCCAGCTGTCGCGACCGTCGACGAGCACCATCCAAGACGTGTTCATGCCGACCCAGTACATACCGTTAATGTAGTTGGGGGTGACGGGGATCGGATCGCAGTCAAGGGGGTTGATGCTCACCGCCCTACGATCGTTATGCTGCGTGACATGCCATTTCTGAAGATCAGGCGGCATCAGCAAGCAAGGAGCTGGCTTAAAAAGCTCCGGCCTGAGGGCTTTGAGTAAACGGTACAGCCCCGACGAGCACGCGGCGAGCGGCATGGTACTGAGATTGTCCACACGCGAAACAATGAGCTTGATTACCTCTGTGGGGAGCGAATTCTAGCCACTCTTTCGGCGGACGCTGCTCGGTTCCGCCATTGTTAGTGCTTGGGTTTTAGACGAGGGGGGTGGCGCCTTAGCGGGGATGGAAGAGCGGACAAAGATGGAGAAGCGAATATGTGCTGCAGGAAGTGGACACGTGATGATGACTACAACACGCCGCTTGACTTACGAGACACATACCAGCAGCGTAGGGTCATATCGAAGTCAGACAACTTGCTTGGGTGATCACAGTACTGGTACTCCCTACAGTACCTGCTACTATGCCCTAACTTACTTGAGTAGAGTAGTAGTGGAGTAGGACTACTAGCATCGGAGGAGTAGTATGTTCTAATCTAAAATAGTTACAAACTTCAATGCCCGAGCATGGAACGACTACGAACCGCCATTGGTGCTAACTCCAATCCTGCAAGTCACGGATTTGTTTCTTCTTAACTTTCTGTACGAATCTGTAGCCAACCTGCATGTCATGTACAAAGTACTGACAGTGGAACCCATAGAGTACTTAGAATACAAGATTAAGGATGCAATTAACTTTTTATAGAGGAGAATCATACACGCAATTAACTCAAATGGATTGGACGTGACTCTATTATTCTCCAACGGCAACCAGCAAATTTCCTCCCGCGGGCCGGAGTAGGTTTCTCGGTTTGCATGCGGGTTTAACGGAGGGGTTTGATGGAGGTGAGGAGGCGTGTTCAGCCGGGCGTGCAGTGGACGGCGCAATACTATTCGATTTGACAACTACAACAAGTATATTATAAAAAACAAAGAAGAGTAGTAGAGATAGAGATAAGAATAGAGACTAGGGAGGAGCACCATCTACTGCTTCATGGGCTACTCCTGCGCTCCATTCGGTGGCCGCAATGTCCCCTACAACCACTCCCTCCTGCGCTCCATTCGGCGGGCGCTATTGAAATTTGGGGAGCGCACTCTCGCGACTGCTAGCAGCGACGACTTCACCGACGATGACTTCTTCCCCGACCTCGGCAACCTCTTCCTCAATGACATGGGCGACAACCTCAACGCCAATGGTGTTGCTCCCGTTGCACCGTATGTGTTTCTGTCCTTCCTGTTCGAAATCGTGGTAGAATTCATGTTTCTAGTCTGTGTCCTAGATTCGATCTGTTCATCTACTATGCTAGTCCACATGATTAGTTTAATCTCTGTTATAGCCGTCATGATTTATTTTGTGCTTATTCGGACTAAATCTCGTAGTAACTTGCTCACATATTCAACTGGCGGGACGTCCCCTACAGCCACTCTCGTTTCATGGACGGCCTGGTCGATGCCTCCAGGGAGCCCTTCGTCTACTGCTATGAGTGCCCGGTGCCGTTTTGGGGCTCGCCGGCGGACATCGTGCATCACCTGACGCAGGCGTGCGGCAATCACTACTGGCCCTTGGCGGAGAACATCAAGTATGAGACGTGCTACCCGTTCACCGTGCCGGAGTCGCTGGAGGATCAGCGCCGCCTGCTAGTCTCGGAGCAGGACGACAGCGTCTTCCTGTTGATCGTGGCCACTGGCGAGGCCCGCGCAGGCCGCCGCCACATCTCTGTAGTGTGCGTCAGGGGCGACGCCGCTGACGCTGACATTGACACGAGGCTAATGTACGGGTGCGTGCTCACTATTACTACCCCTCGGAGGTCCGTGGGCGGCGACACTGGCTACGCCAAGCATACTTGGACTCTGCCGAGCTGGGACTTCCCCATCGATGTGGACATGGAAGACGCACAGTGTTATGTGACCCCCAACAATGTGCACGGGGACTCCAAGGAGGTTCACCTGGACATCTGCATATTCAAGTTAAATGTTGATCATTTGTCTTCGCTCAATGTAATCCGCTGTCTAAGCATGTGGAGACTTACATGCATGATCTTGCTCTATTGGAGTATCGCGCATGAATAAAAGTGTATCCATTTATGGTTTAGTCTAAAATCTTCCATGTATGAATTTTTACTACAGTACTGGTGAAAGACTTATGATGAACCATTTCTTACATATCCTCTGCCCCCTTCCAAGTCATCCTAATTTAATCCCTCCGTCTAGGTGTATAAGGGCATGGTTAATACTTAAATAGTATAGCCAACTGTTGACTATAAGAAAGTGCAATGTCATCTGTAGCCAACATGTATAACAATGGATACTCAAAAACTAATTCTTGAAGATCATTTCCTGCAAAGCACAATAAGAGTTATTTCTTCACAAGTTTTGGATGCAGGTTGAACAGTTGAACGCTTTTGTTTGCAAAAGATACTTTTTTATCTATTTCACCCGGATGTTTGTGAGCTCTAGAGATGAAATAATATCTGAACAAACCTATCGATACCCGTTACACATGAGATGACCCCCACATCCTTTGTCAAAATAAACAACTCCCCGATCAATGCATTTCACTCTTCCGTGCAACGCACGGGCACCTTACTATAGATTAGTACGGCCAAAAATTGAACTAACATTATATATAGTACGATAAATGATGATGCATGTCACCTAAAATTATATCATTGAAAACTATGTTCAAATACGAATCCAACGATATTGTTTTTGTTGACATGCACTAACATTTTGTCAGTCAAATTCAATGGGGGATAAACCACGACCGATTTAGTAGTACTAGTGTAGAGGGCGGCGCTGCACGGGAGTCTCACCCCGCGTGTGGCGCGACAGTAAAGCCGTCATATCACAAAACCCAACCACTCCCAGTAATAAGTGGCCTGGTAAAATAAACGGACAAGCAACCATCACATCCGTCTGTCTTTTTTGCATTTCATCTCTCTGCATTTACTTTCTCTGGTTCATCTCGCACACTCGATCCCTAGCTACTACTCCTAGTATCCCTAGCTACTAGTCCTAGGGCCAGTTCTTTTGGCAGCTTCCCCAGCTTTTCCCATAAGACTAGTCACAGTGGAGAGTAACATTAAGGCGCCTCACTCATTTATTTGGGCTTCTAAACTACCACTAGTAGTACCTCCGTCCTGGTTTATTCCTCACCATTTTAATTTGTGCTAAATTTTGACCAAAGATTTAACTGATAAAATGTTAGTGCATGTGACATGCACTAACATTTCATTGGTTAAATTTATGATCAAAATTTGACACAGCTTACAATGGGGACCAATGAACTAGGACGGAGGTAGTAGTTATGGGATTACTAATCTAGAAGCCTAAAAGAACTGGCCCCTGGTACTCCTACTAGTAGTAGTACTCAAGTTGGAATTCCAATTGCACGACACAACTTGTTAGGCAAAAAATTCGATACAGGGTGTAGGAAGCGGTTTGGGAATTTGCATGCCTTTCCAACCAGTGAGATACTCCGTACAAAGTACAACAGAGAAATAACCACAGAGAAGGAAGATAAAAGTAAACAATCAAACGAGCATTTTTGCATTTGTTTTGCATTGAATCGTTTCACAAGCTTGACTAGTGTTGTTTTTCTACTTTTACAAAAACCGCGTCGTAATGTTAAAACGTGCATTTGCACGTACATAAGTAATAGTAGTACTCCCTCCGTCTATGTGTATAAGTCTTCCCTCCTTGGTCACGGTGCACAACCAAAGATTACTTATTGACCTGGACGGAGGGAGTAGCACAGTCTGCAAGCATATATAGAGAGAGACGTGTAGTGTGATAGTATATAGTTAAGTTTGTGCTATATGCACGTACTTGCAAAATGCGTACGAATACACAAGGTTTCCAAACTTTCCCTTTTACATACTTAATTAAGGACGCTAATAATTCCTGAACGTTTGGGATTTATCATTTGCGTCCCAAAACTAATGAGATCGCCTTACGAAACAAAAATTATACTCCTCCTAAAAGCCATGGCGCTCGCAGGAGCGCTTGCGGCGCGCCACGAGTGCCCTGGTGCGCGGCCGTTTCCCAGCGCGCTGACACAACGCCTCTTCCTCAGCCTCGCAACTCGCGAGTTGCTGATTGGCGGCTTGCCGGCGGGCGAGCGCGATCTCACCGGTGTGGTGATCAGGCGCCAACAGGTACTCCTCCTCGCTGGAAGCGTGCACCCAGTCCACATACCGCCAAGCATAGATGAGGCGCTTGGGCCCGACTGCACTTAGGGAGTCGGCATGGGCATCCTCCGCCACCCTCATGGCCCTCGCACGAGCCTTCTGCCAAAGAGCCAATTGCCTGACTCTCTCAGACGCGACATAGGCCTCCCAGGCAGCTTGTTCCGCGGTGCGCTTCTCTTCCTCAGCCTTCTTCTCCGCCTCTATTTTGGCACGCTCTGCTGGAGGCAAAGCCTCCCACAAGGCGACATCCATTTCTTTCAAAAGCTCCTCAAGGCTGGGGGGCTCGGCTGGTGGCGCGACATTCTCCTCATAGAGGGGAGCCGACGCGTCCTCCGACGCGCGTGCTGGCGAGATTGGGAACGCCAGCGCATCCACCTCGACGCGTCGCGGCGAGGAGCGGAACGCCGACACGTCCTCCTCGACTAGTGGCGGCGAGGAACGGAACGGCGACGCGTCGCGTTGCGGCGAGGAGTGGAACGCCGACGCGTCCTCCTCGACTAGTGGCGGCAAGGAACGGAGCGGCGACGCGTGATCGTCCGCGCGGTGCAGCGAGGGGCGCCTAGGGCTTGGGAGGGGCGATGCCATGGTGGTGGACGTGAGATGGAGCCAGGGAGGGGGAGGAGATAGCGATGAACGTGAACGTAGGGGGAGGAGATAGCGATGTCGTGGGAGGCGCAGTATTTATAGCGAGCAATGGCACAACTACATAAGATATGGACTGAGCTGCACTAACTTAACTGCAGGTCCAGTTGGGTCACTGACATGTGGGCCAGACCCCTGTTGGGCCCATATGTCAGTGATCCAATGCACCCGCAGTTAAGTAACAACTACGTGGGCATATTTGTTGGAGTAAATTACGGGGGAGGGAAGGGGTGGAAATATTGCTGGTCACAACGGATTGGACGAGCGCGGGGCGAGGAGAGTCATGCATGCAGATTTTTTCCACACGGGGTGGAGTGGTGGGACTGCTGGAGGGAGAAGGAGAGTCTGGCAGGCATATTGTTTCCACACATGGAGAGGAAAAGATTTGGAGACGAACGAGCTTCCTACAGGTATGGGGAACGGTGCATAATAAATCTCATCTTGCATGCCGGGCTAGGTATAGTCTCAAGTCATTAAAAACATACACGCCCCACACATGTTCATATTTCAAGGTGCACTAAATTATTGCATGCGATGATTAAGGCTGGCCATAATGGTGGTATCTTAGCTGGTATCATGCACATGGGAATAGCAAACATGCTGATGTGTCAAAGAATTAAAGAAGAGGGGGGGGGGGTTAGAGTAACTAGTGTTCATGCATGCATTGGTAAACACATTTTTTTGTGAAGAACTACAAAAATTATTCCACCGTCTCTATCTTGCTAAGAGTAGGTCAAATTTTTGAATCGAGCCCTTTAAACTAGAAGGGAGGTAGTAGTACTCTAAGAGCTAACCTTGGCCTTGTTTGGATCCATGTGTTAGAGTTAGTTTGGGTTAGTTTGAACTCAACTAACCCAAAAAAATCTAACCCACCCAAGAGGTGCTTTATACTCCCTCCGTCTAGGTGAGTAAGTCATCTTAGGTTGTGCACCGTGACCAAGGAGGAGGGAAAACGAGAGAACTTAATGTTTATTTGCTAATTAATAGCATTGCATGCAATGAACTAACCACTGCATGTCGTGTTTGGTAGTCTCAAGTCATTAAAAGCATGCACACCCCACATATCTTATTGGTTGATATGTCAAGAAACAAGAAACGAGGTAGAAGTTAATGCACCACGCCTAAGTGTTTTGGATTATTTGGTTTTCGTAAGATGACTTACACACCTAGACGGAGGGAGTACTCATTATAATCAGTATTGTAGATATTGATATTTTTAGTATAAACGGTTGATAGAAGTAAAAAGGACCAGAGGGAGTATCATGCATGCGGAGTAGGCAAAAAAATTGCTTATTTATAGCCGATTGAAGTCTCAAAGGGCGCGACCGCGAGAGGGAGGCGAAGGTGTGGGAGGCGCGACGGTTGACAGAATTAATTGAAGTTAAACACAAGCCGGCATGGCATGCGAACAGGCAGAAGCTATATCGTCAAGCCTACGATATGGGTCTAGTAGACATGACATCTAGTGGGTCCCGCATAGTTCTCGAGAACTCTTTGGGGGCTTGCAGCCGTTTATCCGCCGGGCAAGCCAGCACCCACGCCGTTCGCACGCCCTACTCGTCCCCGTCTTCTACTAGTACAGTACCTTACGACAGTTTGCTCCCAGTCGTCCCGTCCTTTCACATTACGGCAGTTCCACTAATCCTAACCCTCCTCCCAAATCTATGGCGTCCCAAATCTCCATGATCGGCGGTGAGTACAACGTTAGAACCATCACCGACGATGAGTTCGACGTCATCTACACCCGTTCTTCCACAACGGTGAAAGAATGCCTTGCTCGCTTCAAACGCATGTTCGAAAACTCAAATGATGAGTGGGTCGCTGGGCTAGATGTTGAGTACACCACAGTCCTGGGAAGCGAGAAGAAACTAAAGGAGGCAGAGAAGAAGAAGCCCGCCATGATCCAGGTTTGCGTGCATGACTTATGCTTGGTCTACCACATATACCATGCCGATGTTGAGTGCGAGGAATTTAAGAAGTTCCTCAAGGGAGGCCGAGTCAACTTCGTTACTGTAGACTTTAGGAACGACAAGAAAATCCTGGGTCGGATAGGCCTCGTTGTAGGCGACCCCTTCGACCTCCAGAAGGAAGGGCTGGTGTCCTCCTCTCAGCCTTCAATGCTGACCCTAGCAGCAACCATGATTGATCGTTCGTACGCTAAACTGAAGAAACCTCATCACGAGTTTCATCATGCATGGGAGTCGAAGACATTAGATGAAGATCACATCCTGTACGCAGCAATGGATGCCTACCTTTGTTTAAATATCTACAAGGGTTGGATGAAGAAGCAGAGCCCAGTGTCCGGTTCAAGCAAAGAAGCATCGGCGAAGAGGAAGAGGGACGAGGATGAAGTCGAGGACGTGGACTCGGACTCCGAGTAGGTGGCAGTGCCGTCGCTCATGCTGGTTCTACTGCAGTATCAAGTGGACTAGTTGCTTAGTTTATTTTCAAGGGTGTGTTGTGCTGAGGCCCCAGCAGAACTATGTTTATGTTCTTTCTCGTTATTTGAACTCTTTAGTATGTACAGTAGTACTAGTACTATGTCTTACTACTGTTCTTCTTGCAGTTGGTACTACTGCTCGTATCTTCGTATTCCTACTGTAGTTAATACGTTCGTACTAGTAGTATAATTTGGGTCAGTCGATTTGTGAAAGAACTTCGACGGAGTGAAGGAAGAAGATGGCAGGGTGCCCATGATCTATCTTATGAGTGTTGGGTGTGGAATGCAGTTCGCCGGAAAAAATGGATCGTGCCCAGGGTTAAACGGATGGCGGGGGTGGGGGAGCATGGCGGTGGAAGGCCGTTCAGGGGAGGGTGCGGCGGCGGCGGCAAGCGGTTAGGCGTGTGGCGGGCTGAGAAGATGAACCATGCATCTATTTCGGAGGTTGAAGAAGCCCTTCTAGCCATCCATGTTGCATCAAACAGCTCACAAGAGTCGACTGACCCAAATTGCTCCGTCAGATTGCAGGATCCACGTGGCATTCAAGGTCTCGAAGGTAGATTTTGCGTCCGCACCCGGTTTGCGGGGTCGACGCGCGCGCGACCGGCTTCCGCCGCGACAGACACCATACGCACCTCCGCGTGGGCGCAGACGACAATGACACGCTAGTTCTTCATCGCCAGTGTGCTGGAGCACGCGCTCGTCCTCCTCTTTGTATGCTGCGTGCATAGACGCGGCTCCACCAGCTGCTCGCGTGCTTGGCAGCGCGGCGGCATCGCGAGGAGGGACTGCAGATGACATGAGCGGGCGAGCCTTCGGCTTGGCGGCAACACGGCGGTGATGGGCGAGAAATTGTTGGCCGGAGCAGGAGGGCGCCGGCATGCGCAACGGCGGCAGCGGCATATTGATGAGTGCGCGTATGGGAGCTTAGTTTAGTTTTATATAGGGTTGGTCAAACTTAAAAGAAAACCGTACCAGTACACATAAACATTAGACTTAGGCAGCGCTTTATTAGTTACCACAACCACGATACGGAATCATGTGCAAGCGCGTGAACCGCGGCCGCGCAGTCAATCGAACGGTGCGCCACCGTGTCGCGCTCGAAGGACATCCATCGAACCTTTTTGTGTGTGTGGAAACAATCCCCGAATATTACTCAACCACTTTTCCGTGAAAAGTTCTTGATGCTACAATATTTTCATATATTTGAATTTAGCTCCAGTTCGTGTTTATTTGGATTTGGACTTTTTAGGTGCGCCCTAGTTTTTTTAATACTGATTTTGGGGCTGTTTGGTTCCCAGCCACCGTTTGCCAAGCCAAAATTTGGCAGCCACAGTTTAGTTGGCATGTGTTTGGTTTTTGCAACACTTTGGCTTGCCACACTTTATTTCCCCTGTGGCCCACTTGTCATAGAGAAAATGTTGCCACACTTTACCTAAGTGTCGGGGATATACCCTGCGGTATGACCCGGCCGGACTTGGCATTTCACTGATGACCCGGTGGAGGACTAGCGACTCATGGGTCTGGCGGCTCATTGGTCAGACAGCTCATGAACCAGACGACTCATGGATGGCCCCGACGACGGGTCAGATAGAAGACTAGGCCCAAGGCCCAGAAGGCCGGCTCATGTTATGATGGGCCGGTTTAAGAGGAAAGGCGTGAGGAATATTTATCTTACAAGGAGTTAAGACCTGGACTTGTATCCGGTTTGTATTAAAGATAGACTAGTCCTAATCCTAATAGGACTCCACATGTAACCCGCCCCTTCAACATAAATAAGGAGGGGCAGGGCACCCCAAAGAGGGACAAGCAACAAGAAACAATCTCTAGGGCTAGACACCGAGAGCCGGTTCCCGGCGACTCTCCCGTGATCATAATGAGACCTAGCCTCAAACAGCATGTAGGGTTGTTACCGGATGATGTTTCCCGGGGCCCGAAGCTGTCTAAATCCTTGTCATGTGTTGCGTCTCTCGATTCCGCTCAACCCCTCTCAAGCTACCACATAGATGCGTTGGCCTCACGACTAAGTCCTGACATTAAGGACATCTGCCATGACAATTCCACGACAGTTGGCGCCCACCGTGGGGCTCGCGCACGGTGGTGTTGAGTTCTTGGAGGGATCTCTCCAGGGATTGAGAAGCTCGCGAGGTGCCGGGTTAAGAGGAGCCAGCCCATGGTTGCACGCTATGCGGCCGCAACGCGTGCCGTGGCATATCCGCCGAGTACGAGATGAGAGTTTCTTTTTATGATGGCAGCCCTAAGCGACTTGTTAAATCGCAAGTTGATGTGCATGAAATTTACGCTGGGGCGCTGCCTGTCCTGAGGAGTTCCATAGTAGCAACTACTGGAAAAAAGATGAAGGCTTTTCAATGTTACGAGAAGGCAAGTTGAACAAACAGACCAGAGCAGCGTATCCGGATCGCTCAAGGGCTAGGAGTACAAGACAAAATTTATATGGGCGGTGTAATTAGGTGCTATGGGTGACGTCATCAATCAATTAAAAAAACGACGGGGCTGGAGGAGATCACATATTTGGTGTCTGCCTCCGTCTTCATTGCTGAGCCGCCATCACCAGGCGCGCATCCGACTGGTCACGGCCCCGCTATACCGGCACCTCTCCAACCAGCCGCCGGTTCAGCCGCACCCCGCCACCTCCGCCTCAATTTCAGCGAACATCCACTGCTGGGCCGGCCGCGCTCGAGTTCCTCCTCCTCGTCACCAGGCTACGCCCGAGCCATCGCGGCCTCGTTCTACTTCTGCTCCAACTCGCCCTCGCGGCCCTGCTACCTCCGTACCGCCTTGAGCCACCGCGCCCGCGGCCTTATCGCTACCTCGCTGTTGCTGCTGGGTCCCGCCAGCGGCTGTACCTCATGCTGCCGTCACCCCCCACGCGCTGCTACGTCCAAACTCAAGCAGGCCATCCCGCTCGCCTCCAAACCGCCTGTGCCGTCGCGCGCCGCTGCGATACGGCTCCGCCCCCGACGGTGTGCCCAGCCGCTTCAAGTTGCACCAGCGCCTGTCAGTACCGTCCAACTATGCACTCGCGCGTGCGCGTCATGTCGTCACTGTCGCATGCTCTACCCGCCGTCCCTGCGGTTGGGATGATCGTTGTGCACACAAGGAAGCTACCAAAAATAAAAGGGAAAAGAGGGCATACAGGCGACCAGTACAAATCGTGGGATTAGAAGCTACAAGTCATGGCAACAAAGTCTGCCGAGGGACACACCAAAATTCCAGTCCATCGTGCGTGCGTGGAGGTTCGTGGCACTTTAAGTGTTACGTCCAGATCCATCCAACAAAAAAGACCAGGTGTTATTTTTCCTATGTATTTTGTCAGTATATGTTAATTCATCCGACAACAATTACTATGGCCTATAATGTTTTTACGCAGGGCGACTATTAAAAGAAAAAGGGGTGGTGTTATACCACGGATGCACGTTCGGCTGTGCCGCACGGCTTCACGGACAGGTGTGTCATGGTCCGGTTTACATCAACGTGCCGGCCGACTCGCCTGTCTGCGTGGCATTACAGCGCCACAGACGACTCGCCCGCCCGCCCTCGCGACCGGTTCACGCGTCCACATCGGCTTAAAATGAGGAGGACAATTTGCTCGTCCGCACCGGCTTATAAAAGCCGTGGCCAATTCATCTGTCTGCTCCCGCAGCCGATTCACCCGTGAGGGATTTCAGTTTCGCCTAGTGATCATCAACTTCATGGCGGATTATTTTTCGGCCTAAACACATCAGGTGATGTCCATCTAAAATATATTTTATTAGCACATATTATTTTTGTCAAAGATCAATTTATCTTTGCCTTGGTCTGCAATATTGTTTATGCAGGACAATTATTCACTACAGAAGCTATGGTTGTGTCATGGATGTATAACTCGCGCCACCATTATAAGGCGCTAGTATATTACCATGCCATCAAGATCGATGAATATATGTGCAAGACACCATTTTGTAGACTGGTTTACATTAATATGATGTGGCTAACTCGCCCGTCCACACCGGTTTACAACGCCGCAGCCGACTCATGTGTCTGTGCTGCCTCTGAAGTCGCGGTCGCCTTTTTCGTCTGTCTCTCGCGGCCTGGTCTACATCAACACACCGGGCCGCACCTGTCTGCATGAGCTGTTTATTGAGTATGAGCAAGTCACAGCTTGGGTAGCCCGGTTTTTCTTTCAACAAAATGGAGGCAAAGTATCATATACTATCAACCGCCGTCTGCACTGGGTGGCTCAATAGGCAGGCGCACAAGTCGCCGCCACTACAGTTTGGTTAACTTCAAATCACCAGTTGGAAGGAACCATTGGCCGAGTTGCTGACACGGCTCATACATGATCATTTATAACCCGCCGCAGTCACCTCAACTTTCTGTGGATTCACATCGTGCTATCAACACCAATGATATACACCTTATGCTATGGTCAATATAGAGAATCTCAAAGCCAACTCCTCGAGTCGTCTTGAGACTCGGGGGCTACAATGATATGACTCGGCAGCATTGGTCGGTTTCAATGCATTCAAGAACTCCGGGTCATTGGAGGGAAAAATAACCCGGTCCCGGAGGCTACCGCCATATTGGTAAAAAGTTTAAAGGCCGTCAGAAAATTTCCGGCTTAAAAAGAAGGATTCCGGTTTAGATCCGGCTCAGAGACTTGACATCTCCCACAAAGCACTGAAGCTCTTAAAATATCCGGTTTAAAATCCGGTTCAAGGGAAATTTATCTGCCATAAAGTTTTGAAGCTCTCAAATCCGGTTCAAAATCCGGTTCAAGGTAAATTTGTTTATCATAAAGCTTTGAAACTCTCAATATCCGGTTTTTTCCAGTTCAAAAAGAATTTATCTCTCGCAAAAGTTCGAGTTCTCAGGAAAAATTAAAGGGACAAAAGAAAGTCTGTTACAAAGCATAACTCAAATGTAGGTACCCTGCTTTAATGACCATTGGGAGCTGATCGTATTCGAATTTAGCTTAACCCTTTGGGTGTGACCCTGATCGTATTCGAATCAGCGTCGTTAAATACTCTCATGATCACTAGGGGGCTTCCTGTTCAAACATAGGTCGTATTCGAACCAAAGAGAACATAGCTGTCGGTACCCTCTTGATCGGCACACTGCCGAGCTCACTAGGGGGCTTCTTGATCGTATTCGAATCATAACTCAACCCCTTTTGGGAACCGACGTGGATCGTATTCGAATCAGCGTCGTTAACAACTCTCTAGGTCATTTAGGGGCTTCCTGTTCAAACATAGGTCGTATTCGAACCAAAGGGAACATAGCTGTCGGTACCCTCTTGATCGGCAACGCCAAAGCCACTGGGGGCTATATGATCGTATTCGAATCTTAGCTTAACCCCTTTGGGACGGTTTTCTGATCGTATTCGAATCAAAAGCCTCAAATTTTTTGAAGACTCTTTTTGCAAACAATTTTTGGATTTTATTTGAAGCTCTTTTGATCATATCTAAAGTGTATATGAGTGGTTGCTATTTAACCCGGTTTGACTTTGGATGATAAGTCGCCATCATATGACAATCATAGACATTTGGAAGTCTTGATTTCTAAAGATTGGGTTATCACCCTTACTGCACAGGTCACATAAACGGCAGTGAAAATTCAATATCACAGGTATAATATTATTATTATAGTTATGTTTCAAAGTTATGATTCATAACAGGCTTATCTATGACTCCTTGTTACACATCAATGGTTATATGTGAGATATTATGACCCGCCCTGCGGGAAACCGCCAAGGGATCTTGTGATCTAATTATGTGCAGGATAAGACTACATTTGGGTGGTTACCCGCCCTGGTTTTTGACGTTAAGTCGCCAGGGCATATGTTGTTTAAACTCTGCAGGATTTATAGAGCTATGACTTACATAAATGATTAAATTCAAGCCCATCATCAAAGATGGAAATTGGTGTCTCAAAAGGGTTATCAATTCTTGATTTTCCCAAAGGCTATAAGCCGCCGGGTTGTACAAATTCCGGCTTACAATGGAGGCGTATTAAATCGCCATCAGCCAAGAGCCGCCGGGTATTTAAACTCCGGAGTTAATTATCAACAGATGAGGTATTCAAAGTCGCTGTGGCGCAATGGCTGTTATTTTATCAATGTATATGATTTATTCTACAATGGAAGGAATAGTCCCGATTCGCTGCAGGCTTACGGCCCGGCACTTGGGGGCTACATTATTCAATTTGATATTACATCGAATATGCAAGTCCCATGTCACTGCCAGCATGTACCATGGCACTTGGGGGCTAATGCAAAGTCATTTTTTTGCTCAACTTATTGAAGACCCGACTCATCACATTCTAAATGAGCCGGCCCTTGGTGGCTACCAATTGGTCCTGTCAAAAGTTCAAGGTACACAAGCATTAATCCATTATATTGAACTGTCCACTATTCAGTTGGTAGAGTACAAAGCTCTTAACCTTATGGACGTGGGTTCAAGCCCCATGGTGGAGATTGTATTATATGATGTTATTATCAATAAATTATATACAAAGTCCCAGCTCAGTATTATCTTACTAAGCCGGCCCTTGGGGGCTACACGTTGCTGGTCAAGTTTACATGATCATATTTACAAAGTCCCTGCTCATTATTGCATAATGACCCGGCCCTTGGAGGCTACGTTGGTTGAAGTTTATATGAGCATAAGGCAATTACAAGTCCCAGGTTGCTGCAAGCATGACAACCCGACATTTGGGGGCTACATAATATGGAGTATTCAGTTTTTACTAGTGACTGAGATGAACAATATGGATTTCTTCAAAGTGGCAGCATTTATATTGAAGCAAGTCTTAAGCCATCACTTTCTTCTACTCAAGACTTGGGGGCTACAGGTATTATATTATTATCAAAGAAATATTTTCAAATTCTCTGTTTTGAGCAAACCAGATTGACCCGGCGTCACCAATCATTATGACCCTGTGTCTACAACCCGGCGTCATCAATAATCATGAACCGGCGTTGGCAACAATCATGACCCGGAATTGTCAGCTTTGATAACCCGACAATGCTGTCAGAGCATTGAAGGCCGATTCAAATGGATTCTTTATTTACAAGAGCCAATATCAACAAATGGGTTATGAAGATGGCCTATTGACCCGGATATTCCAGGAGAAAATGTCAAGGACTCAAGGATGATCAGGTGCCAGTTTACAAGAATATTTAACCCGGAGCACAACCTGTCAAATTTGTTCTTGTGTTTATGTTGCAGGATCAGTTTAACATGGATAAATCCAAATTAAACTGGGGGCTAATGTCGGGGATATACCCTGCGGTATGACCCGGCCGGAAGTATGACCCGGCCGGACTTGGCATTTCACTGATGACCCGGTGGAGGACTAGCGACTCATGGGTCTGGCGGCTCATTGGTCAGACAGCTCATGAACCAGACGACTCATGGATGGCCCCGATGACGGGTCAGATAGAAGACTAGGCCCAAGGCCCAGAAGGCCGGCTCATGTTATGATGGGCCGGTTTAAGAGGAAAGGCGTGAGGAATATTTATCTTACAAGGAGTTAAGACCTGGAATTGTATCCGGTTTGTATTAAAGATAGACTAGTCCTAATCCTAATAGGACTCCACATGTAACCCGCCCCTTCAACATATATAAGGAGGGGCAGGGCACCCCAAAGAGGGACAAGCAACAAGAAACAATCTCTAGGGCTAGACACCGAGAGCCGGTTCCCGGCGACTCTCCCGTGATCATAATGAGACCTAGCCTCAAACAGCATGTAGGGTTGTTACCAGATGATGTTTCCCGGGGCCCGAAGCTGTCTAAATCCTTGTCTTGTGTTGCGTCTCTCGATTCCGCTCAACCCCTCTCAAGCTACCACATAGATGCGTTGGCCTCACGACTAAGTCCTGACATTAAGGACATCTGCCGTGACAATTCCATGACACTAAGGTTATTAGTTCTTCAAAATGAGAGCCACAAGTTGGCAAGCCTAAGGGAATCTTGCCACACTTTTTGAGTGTATGTAATGTGGGACCCTAATGTGGCTTGCCTAAGGTGTGGCTTGAACCAAACACCGACCTAAGTTGGTCAAACTTGCCTAACCTTAGGTGTGGCAACCTTAGGCAAACTTAGGGGCTGTTTGGTTCTAGGCCTAGCATTGCCACATTTTGCCACACATTTTTGCCAAGCTTGCCTAAGGTTAGTTCATCAAAATGAGAGCCACAAGTTGGCAAGCCTAAGAGAATCTTGCCACACTTTTTATGGGTATGCCATGTGGGACCCAAGTGTGGCTTGCCTAAGGTGTGGCTTGAACCAAACACTCACCTAAGTTGGTCAAACTTGCCTAACCTTAGGTGTGACAATCTTTGGCAAAGTTAGTCACAAACCAAACAGCCCCTTAGTCTCAAACCAAACAGCCCCTCTATGTGAGACTGAGAGAGAACGTGTGTATGTGGTGGAAGGGCAATGTGGAGACGGTGTGCGTGTGATAGAGACATAGAGAGGTGTGAATGTGCAAATGATCATGCATGAGTGAGACATAGACAGATGCCGATACGTTGTGTATACATGAGAGAACGGTCTTCTATTTTACTTGTGTGTGTGTGTGTGTGTGAGAGAGAGAGAGAGGAGCATCCGTAACACAACAACCATCTCTCTCGATTCGTCCGTCCCTCGGACGATCGCATGTTACACATGCATCAACGCGCACACTTTGACACCCTCACCCGGCCCCTGCCCACCTCAAGGCCCGCACATCGCTCTCTATCTCGCATGCACAATCTCTTCGTGAATACCCTGTTTAGCAAGTAGCTTTCCGTCACATACACACACATTTCTCTCCTTAGGTTTGTTTTCTCTCAATATCTGACACACACACACACACAGACAGCACACATCACACACACACCCCCTCCCCCGAGCACACAATTCATCCCCATCACAGGTTATATGGCGACCACTCTCGCTTGTGCTTCTTTGCACCCCAGCATGCACAACACCTCAATCTTCAAAGAGAGCATCGAGGAGATCGAAGACGGCGACCACACTGCGCTAGAGAATGCGGGGCCATTTGGAAGCAGGATGATGTGACGACGGCTGACTGACTCCTCCCCCACCCTCTCTCTCTCACACAAAATTACCAATCCCTCTCTCCCCCGCACAAATTTATCAATCCCTCAACCCACGAGATCCTTCCCTCTCGTCCATGTTTTTCCAGCTCACTCATCAAACCTGTTGTCTCTTCTCCTTCCACGTGTACAGAATCCGGATGCACACGCATCTCATGTATGTTACATGTCTCCATCTTTCTCACAGACCTAACTTCTTCCTCTCTCTTTCTCTCTCTATCTCCCTCTTTTTGTTTCGTTAGGTTTGTCTCCTACTCTCTTGTCCACATACATACAATCTTTCCCGACCTATCTGCTCCATCTTCGCAAGCTCTCTCTGCATGTTTCATTCACACATTGGGATATGTTCAAAATGTTGCTTTTATAATGGCTGATGTAGAGTTATTGTTTGTTTTGTTGCATCCTACAAAGTAATAACTATGAAATGCATTTTGATTGTCATTTGACTAGGATTATGCGAGTTTGAGCATGTTGTGAAGTACTATAGACCTCGTATACATCTTGGAATTCGACAATGATTGTAACTATTGAATTGTATAGACCATTACATTTGAAGTCAGTAGCCTAATATATTTATTTCACAATTTCAACAAATGATTAATTCACTACATACTAAGAAAACAAATGTGTACACCCTCCATTTTTATTTAAGTCTGCGTATTAGCATTGGTCAAAGTCAAGTTTTGTAAACTCTCAGAAAGTTTATAACAAAAAATATTAACATATAAAATAACAAATAAATACCATTAGATTCATTATTGAATGTACTTTCACATCATACATATTTGTTATGGTAAATGTTTATATTTTTCTATAAACTTGGTCAAACTTTAGGAAGTTTGACTTGGTCAAACCTAATATGCAGAGTTTACTAGTACTACTCGCTAGTTGCTTAGCCGAATCACCCAACACGCCACACGGGGAGTTTAGTGTCACAAAACTTTGAGGTCGTCGGGAAAATCTCCCGCGACCCTGATTCGAGCAGTGGGAAGTTACCATCATAGCCTTCGGAACAGGCCTACGGATGACAGTTGGTAGGGGGCTGTTTTCGTAACTTCAGGTTCACCCTACCCAGCCAACCCCACCCGGCACCCAGAGTAGTACACCTGAATACTCCCAATTTTCTATCCCCACCGTAGAATAGACTTCTCCACGGCACCGCAGCCTTCGTGCTCCTCCCCTTCTACATCGGCGCACTCGTCCACCGTAGCGCATCTGCCTCATCGACGACCTCGTACTCCGCACTGGAGCCGGTCCACCGTCCTCGTCGTACATGGAGCCTCTTCCCCAGCACCGTCTTCCATGGTCTCGGATCTGCTTCCCGGAAGCCGACGCCAAGCGCAGAAGCACCACCGTCGTGGACAATGAACTGACTCCCGTTGCCGACCATGACTCACCGAGGCTGCCGCGACCATTGTTCTCCTCCTCGATTGGTAATGTGTGTATTGAATCACTTAGCGGTACATGTGCAGTTCCAATTTTGTTCATACCTACCCTTCAAATTTCCTGGGTGCTATTGTTCCCGTAAAAGTAATTGGTTATAGCCTCCATTGTCCAACAGAATATCAGCTTGTAATTGTGCGTCGCTCCTGTATCGCGCTGTGCTTGGGTAGGTATTTCATCTACAACCAGTAGTGTGGCAAATGATGGATAGTTTTTAGAACTAGCAAGATGCCCATGCGTTGCACGCATCAAGATGCATTTGTATGAGTAGTTTATCTTGTGGGAGAAAAGGATGAACGAGGGAATGCCTTATTTGCAAATTCGGAGAGGGGTGTGGGTATATTTTTGCAAAATTGCCATAATTTCCTTCCTATCCGTCGGGTATAAATCGAATGGCCTATATTGCAGGATGGCAAGAACACCATCATCACCAACTCTGTTTTTTTATAAGAGTAGGGAAAAAGTAGACAAAAAATAGAGAGTAGAGAAGTAGAGATAAGTATTAAATATAAAATAAATATAACAGTAGAGAAGAGAGTAGAGATAGCAGAGACGTCGGGAAAGGATTGCGCGCGCGCGGGAAAAAGCGGCCGGGCGTGCGCTAGTTTTGGCGCGCGGCGTCCGGCGCGCTTTATAAAATCCAACGCCCTCCCACCGCTCTGTGCCTTGCCACCGCTCTCTCCCCGCTCTGTGCCTTGCCACCGCTCTCTCCCCGCTCTTTCTCGCCTCGCCGCCGCCGCGCCACCATTCTGCCGCGTCGCCGGGAAACATGGGGATACCGCGGCGTCCGCGCGCGCCCCTCCGGCGGCTTCTCCGCCGAGATCCGGTTCCACGGGATGCGCCTCGGCCTTGGCAATTTCGATACCGCCAACGAGGCCGCCTGCGTGTACGACGTGGCGGCGTGGCGCCTCCGGTGGCCTCATAGAACATTGAACTTCCCCAACGTGCCGACGCGGGAGCGGGCACAGGAGCTCGCGCCTCTGCCGCGGCTTATCACCGACGAGGATCGTCGCGACAACCGGAGGCGGGAGCACCATCTCGGCATCGCCGAGATGGACGAGGAAGTCATGGCGCTATGGCGCCAACATTTCTTGCAGGACATCATCAACGAGCGCGAGTTCTACGAGCAAAGGAGGGCGGAGCGAGCCGCCTATCGCAAGGACAAGCGTAGGCGAAAAGAGGACACTCGATTCAACATGAGGCTAGGAGCAGCGTCGCCCTGGGAATCTGACGATGATCGGTATCTTCACGCCTACAGTCAGACGTCGGAGGAGGACATCACCGAGGAGGAGTCGGACGACGAGGAGTAGTTGAATAATCTATTTTTTTATCTATCTATGCTGAGAACTATCCTCTACTCTCTATCTCTACTTCTCAATCTCAGCACTGTAAATGCTTTTTTAAAGCGCCGCGCATTGCGATTCTGTTGGAGATGCTCTAACATGACAGACGAGTGCTTTAATGTTGCCCACAAGATGCGCGAGTATTACTAGTAGTATATTTTTCTTGCCATGTTGAGATTTTAAAACCACGAGTGCGACACATGCAGAGGAGCAATGAAGACCAAACACGGGATATTGGGCACATCTTCAAGGAGCATGGCAAGTTAAAGAGGAGCTGCACCGAACCTGTAAAACGAGATTTGGTAAGTAACACCCTTTCAATTACTTTCATTTAGCCTCGTGTTCTTCGATGTGTATATGTTGTAGTTTCTATTTCTCTTAAGCCTCGTGTTCTTCGATGTGTCATAAGAAGATTCTTAATCGTCCTAATGCTTTCGTTTTTAGCTTGATGTAGGAAGTGGGTGTTCTCACCTTGTAGTCTGTTTTTATATTTTTTCCTTTTGAATTCACTTCTCCCAGTTCTGTTTATCTGGATTCTACTAAATGGATCTGGGTTGCTCTGAGTAATTATCTAAAAAAGAAGTAACTTCATGTCAGGATGCAATTCCTGCGAGGAGGGAAGCATGGTCAACCTCGAGATCATGTTTGCAGAATGAGGCTGGATTACACACAAGGTGCCAGTTCCCTAATGATACTGGATTAGACACAAGGTGCAAATTCCCAGATGATGATGGATTACACACAAGCTAGGTGGAGTCGTCAGCTGTTCGTGTCCTCGTGGCTCTAGTAAAGGCTTAAACAAAGCGTACAGCAGCCCTTGAGAATGTAGCTGAGTTCCTGAAGAAGCGAAAAGAGCAATCAGATGCTCTCTTCACCCATGCCAAAGAAGAGATGGAAGAAGCCAGAAATAAGCTAGCACAGGCAGAGCAGGCTAGGCGTCTCCTGCTATCTAAAACTGTTGTCAATACAAAATTTCCTTCATAGTAGCTAGGTTCAAATGTTTATCCAGTTAGCATGCCTGTTGTGATGTCCGTGCATCTACTGATGTGGCACAAAATATATTTTTTCGGGTCATGTAATAACAGCAATTACTTTCCAAACAATAACAGACGAAGCATTGGACATGGTATAGTTCACGCGCAAGCCCGACATTCCAAGTTCAACTTCCACATGAAACTCATGTTCACAGATATCTCCACATTCATACATAATGTCCACAACCATGATTCACTTCAAAGCCAAAAAAAATTGAGGAGAGTTATGAATAAAGAAAAACCTCTAGTTCCTGCTACTAGTGCGAGCACAACAAGTCAAGACCATGCGTAATTAATTATATTTTGGTCACTTTTTGTGTTCTAAAATGCCGGCCGGCTCGCGGAAGGACGTGTTGCCGGCACACGCGCGGATTCAATGAAGGTAGGCAGGGCAGTCTGAAGCCGGTTGCATGCGGCGAGGAGGCGTGTTCAGCCAGGCCTGCAGCGAGTGGGGCCCTCTTGGCCGGCGCGCCGGTTCAATGCCTACGCTATGAGAGGTCGCGTCCGTGTCAGAGCAATCACTCCCTCCAGTCCTTTTTTGTTTGCGTATAACAAAATCTCATTTTCCATTCACATTTTACAAGTAAAATCCGTGGAAAAACTTTGACCCAAAAAATGAGGGGGACTAGTAAACCAGAACGGAGGTAGTAGTTTTTTTAATCAAAGAAGGGTTTCCCCCTTCCGATTTTCATTACTGAAAACCAACATCTAAATCTAAACATAGTATTTGCCCTAGAACTACCAGGTTCAACATCTCGCAACATAAACCCATACAACCATACGCCAAGGAGGTACGTAGTAGGTAGTACTATGAATTCCATTTTCGCTCCATACCAATCGTTCTAAAAACTACTCCCTCCGTCCCATAATATAAGAACGATTTTGACATTAGTGTAGTGTTAAAAACGTTCTTATATTTTGGGACAGAGGGAGTACTTAGTACTTATAACGCGCCATTAAAAATCGGAACTCTTAACCGTGCTAAAAAAATGATATTTTAAACGTGGCTACTCGATCTGTGGCAACTGGCGAGCCACCGCCTCCAAGTTGTTCACCTGTGGTCCCGACCATCAACTCCTACGGATCAAATTATCATGCGAGCTGACTATTCCTACAAAGGTGCGCTCCACCACGTACCCGGTACCCGCGAATGCAGCCATCGTGCACCTAGGGTTTTAGGGTTTATTTGCTAACGTTGCCTTTACATAACACTCATGTGTGCGAGACAGCGAGAAACCGACTGCGTGCGTGCGCCTCTTCTCTTCGTATATGTACTGCACCGTTTGTCTGGTGTCCACAAAATTATAATAACTACTAGCAATGTGCCACTGCGTTGCCACACGATCTGAGTAGATTAATACATATTCACCGATTTGATAGAAAAAAAGTCTAGTTTTGAAATACGTATATCAGTAAAAAAATGTTATGTTTCACTCAAAATATATTCCTTTGGCGGTTTTGATGAGATAAGGGAGGAATGTTGTTGGTTTCAAGATTCGAGAAGTGGTATATGTCTAATTTCTACTCTTACTAGCAAGATGCCCGTGCGGATGAACGAGGGAAGGCCTTATCTGCAAATGTGGAGAGGAGTGCGGGTAAATTGCCATAGTTTTGTTCCTATCCGTTAGATATAAATCGGACGACCTATATTGCAGGATGGCAGGCCCACCATCATCACCAACTCTATTTTTTCATCCCTACTCTTATAAAAAGCATAGTCGGTGATGATCGTGTGCCTGCCATCCTGCAATATAGGCCGTCCGATCTATATCTTACCGATAGGAAGGAAACTATGACAATTTTGCAAAAGGATACCCACACCCCTCTCCACACTTGCAAATAAGGCCTTCCCTTGTTCATCCTTTCATCCCACAAGATAAACTACTCATACAAATGCATCTTCATGTTCCGTGCAACGCATGGGCATCTTGCTAGTTGTTGCAAAAAGCCCATGTGTGTGTGAGAGAGAGGGAGAGAGGAGAAGGACGGAATGCATGTGTGACAAAGACACAAAGAGTGTGTGTGCGAGAGGTATCAGCTTAAAATGAGGCGATAGTGTGTGTGTGCACGATCGAGAGGGCGTGTCTCAAGAAGGGAAGAAAAATGTACATAGATACAAGGAGCGGGAGAGAGACATGTATGCGATAGTGGAAGCACGAGTGTGCGGGTGTATAAACCTATCTAGAGGTTAGTCGATAAATGTTTGTGAGAGAAATACGAGACGGGGGTGCGAAAGCGAGAGTTTTGTGTGAGAGAGAGAGAGACGGTAGTCGGGAAGGGGAGTGTAAGCAGGAGTTGTGTGTGTGTGTGTGAGAGAGAGGGGGGGGGAGTTTGTCTGATCGGTAAACAAATCAATAATTCAGTCTGGGATGGAGATGAAAAGGAGACCACAACAAATGATGTGTCTACAGGAGAGAGAGAGAGAGAGAGTAATTTTAGTGGTATGATTCATATCTAGAGACATATAGGGTGTGTGAGAGAATCCCATAGAGAGAAAGACAAAGTGAAAGACGAGTGGAGACTGTGTGTGTGGCGGTGAAAAAGAAAGCTTAGGTACCTAGTGATACGAGAGAACGGTAGAGACGTGAGAGATAATGAAAACCGTGTAATGTATAATGATAGGGAGAGTGTGACACTTCTCAAGGGAGACGTCGAGAGACCATGTTTGCGAGGATAGGAGAAACATGAAGTGAGCGTGCGGGTGAGCTGGAGAAAAGAGAGTGATAGCTACATGAAGGAGCATGCATGCGAGAGAGATGGGCATGAAAGGAGTGAACATAAAAGGGATTCAAATATTTGAATTCGAGATGATGATACATGTAATCCATACTCGAACCAAAATTGATCTATCAAACATGCATACTCATATGAATTCACGCGCATCTATGTTATTTAATATGTAGATATTATTGATCCATACATTTTAGTAGAACATAATTTGGTTTAACTTTTTGAATTCAACCATACGATTTTGAGATCATTGTATTTGTAAATCATATTATACATATAAAGGATAACAATACTTTGTTGTGCTTTTGAAAGTATATATAAAAAAATGATGTATATATAATTTTATTCCAATCGAAAATGGATCCCGCCCGAAAAAATAGAATACAAATGGGATTCGAATTGAGTTGGCACGGTAAACGTGCACTCTGCAAAATTTGAACGAAGCGGGGAAAGTCTGTAATGCCCACGATGCGGCTATATCTCCCACGTGTCGAGGCACGACTTAGAGGCATAACCGCATAGTGGTCGTTACAAGTTGGTAATCAGAGCCATCCCCGACTTAGGAGCCCCCTGCTTGATCGAATCGCTGGCGTTGTTGAGTCTAGATCAAAAATGTTTTGAGTCTTAGGATTATATATATCAGAGAGTAGGATTCTTTTTTCTCCTCAGTCCCTTCGTCGCTCTGGTGAGGTCTCCTGACGTAGAAGTTTTGACTACTCTCTCCTCAAATTTCACTAAATTTTTTTTAGGATCACGCGGGTATCTTGGAATCGTTCCGATGGATTTGTGACGAGAACATTGTTCTTGGTGCCTCCTGTCATTTAGGGGTTGTGCCAGTGTCCCGGGGAGTTGAGCTCCGAGGTGTTGTCGTCACAATTTTATCGTTGCAGTTCTGGAATACCTGAGTTTCGCCGACATCGATATCTCTTTTATGCAGTTGTTGGTGAGATCACCTCGACGCCACCCAGTACTGGGGCGGGAGTTCGGGAGTATTGCCATAACTTGTATAACGGATGTTTTTCGAAGGTTGAGGTAAACGATTTCCGAAGGTTTCTTGGTTATGTGTTGACGGATGGATACAGCTGGATCTAGGGATTGCTAGTTTGGGTGATATATATTTGTGTCCCCTGTATCCCCTACACTAGATTGCATAACCAGAAAGTTTCGGGAGTTTATAAGTGGGAATTCAAGTAGCCTTAGGATATCTTTCCGATAGACGCATGATATGAGATTGGGGTTCGACGTCTAGTGGTCCGCCTGTATACGGTTGATTTTACAGTGGTCTCGTTGTGTCTTAAAGACTCCATGGCTATGCCAACTCGGGGACGCTTCGTATGTCATGTGCACAGCCTTGTACATGATGGTGCTGTACGATTGAGCCCGTGTGGGCCCCACCACGAAAACTTCGGACGAAATATCTATCATATGTTTCTTCCGGCTTATTCTGCAAGCCAATACTTTGTTTTATTTTGTATTGTGGTATTCGAGTTGCTTCGAATTCATATGTTCATTCCATATCTTTTTCAAGTGGCTTCTCAACTTATGGAAGTGTGATGATTTACTACGGAATTCATTCGTTCATCTTCGTTCGAATGTTTATTGTGAAGACTATATGTTGCAATTTCTATCCGTTGATTCTACTTATCTATTTGTCTATCAAGATGCTAACGGATGTCACCCTCTTCAGGATGGCTCCGCCAACGCGTCAGAATCCGGATCGCAATGAAGGGAGTCAAACGAACCCTCCGCCACCACCTCCACCTCCGGAGGCATGGCAAGCAATCATGGCAGCCACCAACGCCAATGCTCAGATGATTCTGCAACTCTTGCAAGAACGTACTCAAGGGCAAGGCAATCAAGGCAATCAAGGTCAAGGCAACAATCAGTTTCACTTTGCCACTCTCAACCAGTTTCTCGCAAATCAGCCCAAGTCTTTCAGCTACTGTGCCGAGGCCACGGATGCCGATGATTGGCTCGTGGACATCAACAAGCATTTTGAATGTAGCAATGTCAGGCCTGAGGACTTTGTCAAGTTTGCTTCTTTCCAGCTCAAGGACCAAGCTGCTGATTGGTTTCAACAATACAAAGATTCCAGAGGAGGTCGTGTGATCACTTGGACTGACTTCTGTCGGGACTTCAAAGCGCACCACATTCCACAAAGTGTTGTTGAGAGCAAGCGTGAGGAGTTCCGCAATCTCAAGGAAGGCAACATGTCGGTGTATCAATACAACATTCAGTTTCAGAAACTTGCTCGCTTCGCTAAACAAGACGTTCCTGATGAGAAGAGCATGATCTATCACTTCAGAGGTGGCCTTAAAGAGGATCTACGGTTAGCTCTCGTTCTTGTTGAGCCTACTCACTTTGATCAATTCTACAATATGGCACTGAAGCAAGAGGCTGCTCAACTCAAGTGTGAGGCTTCTAAGAAGAGAGTCAGAGACGCAGTTCAGTCTTCCTCACTTGTGACAGCTAAGCAACAGAAGTTCTGGTTGCCTCCTCCTCCTCCGTTTCGTCAGCCTTATCAGCAGAAGAACAAAGGTGGCCATGGTTCTTCAAACTCTTCCAACTCTGGCTATCAGAACAAGTCTCAGAATCAAGCTCCAAAGTCCAATGCTCCTTATCACCGTCCACTCTCAGAGGTGACTTGCAACAAATGTCAGCAGAAAGGTCACTATGCTAACAAGTGCTTCAACCAGAGGCGTCTTCCTCCTCCTCCTGTCAGATCTTCCAGCAATGCAGTGGTCAAGCATAATCCAAAGTTTGCAAAGGTGAACATGATGAATGCAGCTCAAGCGGAGGAATCTACTGATGTGATAATGGGTAATCTTCCTGTTAACGATATTCCTGCAAAAGTTCTTTTTGATACTGGTGCATCGCATTCTTTCTTGTCATACCCATTTGCATCGAAGCACAATGTTGACACAGAGATTTTATCCAAAGTTATGCAAGTTGTTTCTCCGGGAAAGCTTTTGTCTTCTAGTTTGGTTGCTCCCGATGTCTCCATCAAGATGGGCGACTATAAATTCCAGTCTTCTCCAATTGTTCTTGGTGACTCAGATATTGATCTAATTCTTGGGATGGACTGGCTTTCTAAGCACAAGGCTCAACTTGATTGTGCTGCCAGGGAAATTCAATTGACACACTCGTCTGAGGATGTGATTATTTTTGCCGCTCGTGATGAAACCATTCGGTTTTTCTCTCTCAATGAGAAGGGCGAATTGGATGCCATCTCTCAAATTCCAGTCGTTTGCGAGTATCAAGATGTCTTTCCAGAAGAGCTTCCGGGTATGCCTCCTCACCGACCAGTTGAGTTCGTTATCGAACTAGAGCCTGGCACTGAACCCGTTTGCAAGCGTCCATACAAGCTTGGACCCAACGAGCTGAAGGAATCGAAGAAGCAGCTCGATGAACAAGAACGTCTGGGTTTGATCAGACCGAGTTCTTCTCCTTGGGGTTGTGGTGTTCTTTTTGTCAAGAAGAAGGATGGCACGGACCGACTTTGTGTCGACTATCGTCCATTGAACAAGAAGACAATCAAGAACAAGTATCCACTTGCCAACATCAATGAGCTTTTTGAGCAACTCAAAGGGGCTAAAGTGTTCTCGAAGCTTGACCTTCGTATGGGTTATCATCAGATTCGCATTCGTGAAGAAGATATTCCCAAGACAGCATTCAGAACAAGCTTTGGTTCTTATGAATATACTGTCGTGTCTTTCGGCCTTGTCAATGCTCCTCCGGTGTTCTCTCGGATGATGAATTTCATCTTCAACCCCTATACCAATGAATTCGTTCTGGTGTATCTCGATGATATCTTGGTCTTCTCCAAGAATAAGCAGGATCATGCCAAACATTTGCGATTGGTGCTCGACAAGCTCAGAGAGTATCAATTCTATGCGAAGTTCTCTAAATGTGAGTTTTGGCTCGATGAAGTTCTTTTCCTTGGTCACATCATCTCTGCCAAGGGCATCGCTGTTAACCCCGAGAAGGTGTCCGCAGTTGTGGATTGGGAACCTCCTCAAAATGTCAAGCAGCTCCGTAGTTTTCTGGGTCTTGCAAGCTATTGCCGAAGATTCGTTGAGAATTTCTCCAAGATTGCAAAGCCTCTTTCCAACCTCCTACAGAAGCATGTGAAATATGTCTGGTCTCCTGAGTGTGACGTTGCTTTCAACACTCTCAAAGAGAAACTAGTCACAGCTCCTGTCTTGACTCCTCCTGATGAATCCAAGCCGTATGAAGTTTTCTGTGATGCTTCTCTCCAAGGTCTCGGTGCTGTGTTAATGCAAGAGAAGAAAGTTGTGGCCTATACCTCTCGGCAGTTGAAGCCCAACGAGAAGAACTACCCCACTCACGATCTTGAGTTGGCGGCAGTTGTCCATGCATTGATTACGTGGAGACATCTCTTGTTGGGAAGACAAGTGGACATTTTCACTGATCACAAGAGTCTCAAGTATATCTTCACTCAGCCCAACCTCAACCTCAGGCAGACTCGATGGGTCGAAATGATTCAAGAGTACAATCCGAGTATCGAATATACTCCAGGCAAAGCAAATGTCATTGCAGATGCTTTAAGCAGGAAGGCTTATTGCAACAGCTTAATTCTCAAGCCTTTCCAACCGGATCTTTGTGAAGCTTTCCGCAAGCTGAATCTCCAAGTTGTTCCTCAAGGCGTTCTTGCCAACCTCATAGTATCTCCTACTTTGGAAGATCAAATTCGTGAGGCACAACTCCTTGATGCCATGGTGAAGAAGGTGAAACGTGGTATCGACAAGGGTCTTTCCAAATACAAGTGCTATCGCATTGATGACAGAGACACTTTGTTCTTCGAGGACCGGATTGTGGTTCCTAAAGGTGATCTAAGGAAAGTCATAATGAACGAAGCGCACAATTCTCTCCTTTCCATTCATCCTGGAAGTACGAAGATGTATCATGACCTCAAGCAGTCGTATTGGTGGACTCGAATGAAGCGAGAAATTGCTCAATTCGTGAATGAATGTGATGTCTGCCGAAGAGTGAAAGCAGAACACCAACGACCAGCTGGTCTCCTCCAACCTCTTGCTATCCCAGAATGGAAGTTTGATCATATCGAAATGGACTTCGTGACTGGATTTCCAAAGTCCAAGCGCGGAAATGATGCTATCTTCGTTGTCATCGACAAGCTCTCTAAGGTGGCTCATTTCCTTCCAATCAAAGAATCCATCACAGCAGCTCAGCTGGCAGAGCTCTACACCTCCAGAATTGTCTCCTTGCACGGCATTCCACAATTGATTTCTTCAGATCGTGGAAGCATCTTCACCTCTAAGTTCTGGGACTCCTTCCAGAAGGCCATGGGCACTAACATTCGCTTCAGCACAGCTTTCCATCCTCAAACTAGTGGCCAAGTCGAGCGAGACAATCAAATTCTTGAAGATATGCTCAGGGCTTGTGTCATTTCTTTTGGCATGAAATGGGAAGATTGTCTTCCTTATGCTGAATTCTCCTACAACAACAGCTTCCAAGCGAGTTTGGGCAAGGCCCCATTCGAGATTCTCTATGGCAGAAAGTGCCGTACCCCTCTCAATTGGTCAGAGACTGGTGAACGCCAACTTCTTGGAAATGACTTAATCACTGAAGCTGAAGAAATGTGTAAAGTCATCCGTGATAATCTCAAAGCCGCGCAATCGCGTCAGAAGAGCTACTATGATAGTAAGCATCGTGATTTGGCTTTCGAGATCGGAGACCATGTCTACCTCCGCGTTTCTCCAATGAAAGGCACTCGTCGCTTCGGTATCAAAGGGAAGCTTGCCCCTAGATACGTGGGTCCTTTGAAGATCATTGGCAAAAGAGGCGACCTCGCCTATCAACTTGAGCTTCCTTCCAACTTCGCGAACGTGCACGATGTGTTCCACGTGTCACAGCTCCGCAAGTGCTTCAAGACGCATGAGCGCACTATCAACTTCGAAGAGATTGACCTCCAAGAAGATTTGTCTTATCATGAGCACCCCGTTGCTATTCTTGAAGGAACTGAGCGCAAGACTCGCAACAAGTCTATCAAATTCCTGAAAGTGAAGTGGTCGCACCATTCCGACCGGGAAGCCACCTGGGAACGCGAGGACCATCTCCGTTCCGAATATCCGGCGTTCTTTCAGTCCTAGATCTCGGGACGAGATCCTCTCGTAGTGGTGGAGTGTTGTAACACCCCGCATGTAACTTGCCATATTTGTAACTCCGACTCTTGCCATTTTCGGCTATGTGATATGTTTTTCCCTCCGTTGTCGGGTTTTGTCTTTCGTTTTGCATTTTGTCATGTCATGCATTTTCATATCATGTCATCATGTGCATTGCATTCGCATACGTGTTCGTCTCATGCATCCGAGCATTTTCTCCGTTGTCCTTTTTCAATCCGGCGCTCCTATCTCCTCCGGTACACCCCTCTTGTTTTCTTTCGTGTGCGTGTGTCAAACTTTCTCGGAATGGACCGAGGCTTGTCAAGTGGTCTTCTTATACCACCCGGAGACTACCGGTCAAGTTTCGTTCCATTCGGAGGTCGTTTGGTACTCCAACGGTTAACCGGGCATCCGCAAAGTCCATTTGAGTGTCCAGCAAAAACCCCCTCCAAAACCAGCCCAAAACCCACCAAACTCTCTTCCATGCTCTAGGTCGTTCGATCACGATCGTGTGGGCGAAACCGCACCTCATTTGGAGTCTCCTAGCTCCCTCTACCTATTTATATCTGGGCATCCCGAAAAACGAAACTTCAGACGAAACCCTAGCTTCTCCCTCCGCGCCGCGCCGGACGCGTCCGCTCCGGCCGGAGAACGTCCGCCGCGCGCCCGGCCAACTGGAGCGCGCCACGTCACCGCGTGCCGCCGCCCGCGCCCGCGGCGAGCCCTCCCGGGCCCGAGCCGGCCGCCGCCTCCGCGCCCAGCGCGCCGCCCGCCCGCGCCGTCGCCGGCCGGCCCCGCCGCCGCCGCCATCGCCGCCGGCCGGCCCCGCCATCTCCGCCGCCGCCCGACGCGGCCCCGCCGCCGCCGCCGCCGCCGACCTCCCCTCTGGCCCCCGCCGCCGGCCTCCGCCGCGCCCTCGCGCCGCCCTCCTTCCTCCCTCCGGCGAGCTCCGGCCACCGGAGTCCCGAGCCCGAGGATCCCCGATCCAGATCTCTCGTTGGTGAGCGTTGACCTCGCGAGCCCCCCTTTTTTCTCCAAGTCCTCATATTTCTTCAGCATATGTCTCTGTTCCCGATCCGATAACTTCGTGCATGTAGCTCCGATTTGCGCGTGTAATATGTCAAATTGTTCGTCTCGTGATGCTCTTCATTTTGTTCAATTTCACCATGTTCATTAGAGGTCATCTTGACGCCCAAATCTTCGTTGGAAGAGGGCTAGTTGCTGTTATTCTCTGGTTCTTATCAGAACTTGCAGATTTGTCATTTTTGTATCATTTAATCTGTGCATCTTTTGAGCATGAGCTCTACATGTGTTTTGAAGTATGCCATGCCATCTTTCCAGTGGTGTAGTCCATGTATTTTTGTGATCTCTGTGGTGACTAGCACAAGCATGCAAATAGGCCCCTTAATATTTCTGATTTCAGGGCCTTAGTGATTTCTCCAAGTCCTTGTCTGCTGTAATTTTGTTGCCATGTAAACTTGATGCTACAGAGAGATCCATGCATATTTTGGAGATGTACAGTAAGGATGTTTTGTAGCTATAGTTGTAATTTAGCCATTCCTGTAATTGTTTGCAATTATGGAGTGCCATGGCATGACTCAATCTTGCTCTACTTTTGCTATAATATATTTCTGGCAGATTCTTGACATGATTTGCAATCTTGCCAAGCTTATTGTAGTTGATCTATACATGCTATGCTTTTGTTCTTGCCATGGTTAGCTTCATAAACATGCTATTTACTGAAACCTGATAACGAAACTTGCTATGTTTACATGCTTTCCATCATATCTTCTGCTCCTTTTTGGCTTATGGTCAGTAAGGGACTTTTGTCATGTGCATTTAGTAGAACTCTGCCATGCCTTGTTTTGCTATGTTAAGTTCCTGTAGCATGTTGATTTCGTGATCTGAACATTGCTACCTGATGCTGTTTACTGCCATATCCAGTTTTTCACTAAGTCTGTGAACGTGTAATCTTTTGCACTTTTGCCATGCTTGTTTGAGCTTGATGTGTTGTGAACTAGCCATAGCTCAGTGTTCATCTTTTGTCAAGCATCTCCTGTAGAGTACTTCCATGTGCTTTGTTGCTATGTTGGGTTGCTGTAGCATTGTTGTTTGTTGCATTTTAAGAGCTATCTTGCTGTTTATCGCAGATTAGTGTCATTCTTGTTTTGCTTGCCGTTTGCAAACCGTGCATCCGATTCCGGTGATCTTTATATCGATTTCGACCGAAATCATCTCATCTTTCCAGTGGAATACTTGTTTTGCCAAGTTACTGCCATGTTCATCATTTTCCTTCCAGAGCTCGCATATGCATCGCATATCATATCTTGCATATCACACATGTTTTGCATCATGTTGCTTGTGCATTTCTCATTGTTGATTGTGGTTCCGTTTGTTTGTGTTCTTGTCTTGGGTAGAGCTGGGAGACGAGTTCGTGAACGAGGAACCTGTCGAGTACGCTTACGAGGATCAAGCTTTCGACAACTCTGAGAACCTTGCAGGCAAGATGACCACCCCTCGAAATCACTTCTATCTTTGCTATGCTAGTTGTTCGCTCTATTGCCATGCTCGCTACCTATCACTTGCTATATCATGTCTCCCATTTTAGCCATGTCAGCCCTAACCATCCTTCCCTAGCAAACCATTGTTTGGCTAAGTTACCGCTTTTGCTCAGCCCCTCTTATAGCGTTGCTAGTTGCAGGTGAGGTTGAAGTTTGTTCCATGTCGAAACATGGATATGTTGGGATATCACAATATCTCTTATTTAATTAATGCATCTATATATTGGTAAAGGGGTGGAAGGCTCGGCCTTTTGCCTGGTGTTTTGTTCCACTCTTGCCGCCCTAGTTACTGTTATACCGGGATTATGTTCCTTGAGTTTGCGTTCCTTACACGGTCGGGTGATTTATGGGACCCCCTTGACAGTTCGCCTTGAATAAAACTCCTCCAGCAAGGCCCAACTTTGGTTTTACCTTTTGCCACCTAAGCCTTTTCCCCCGGGTTTTCGCGAGCCTGAGGGTCATCTTATTTTAACCCCCCCGGGCCAGTGCTCCTTCGAGTGTTGGTCCGAACTGAGCAGACTGCGGGGCCCCCTCCTGGAAACTCGAGGACTGGTTTTACTCGTAGGATGTCTCATCCGGTGTGCCCTGAGAACGAGATATGTGCAGCTCCTATCGGGATTTGTCGGCACATTCGGGTGGCTTTGCTGGTCTTGTTTTACCATTGTCGAAATGTCTTGTAAACCGGGATTCCGAGACTGATCGGGTCTTTCCGGAAGAAGGTTTATCCTTCGTTGACCGTGAGAGCTTATGATGGGCTAAGTTGGGACACCCCTGCAGGGTATTATCTTTCGAAAGCCGTGCCCGCGGTTATGAGGCAGATGGGAATTTGTTAATGTCCGGTTGTAGATAACTTGTCACTAGACCCAAGTAAAATACATCAACTGCGTGAGTAGCCGTGATGGTCTCTTCTCGGCGGAGTCCGGGAAGTGAACACGGTCTGTGTTACGTATGATGTAAGTAGGTGTTCAGGACCTCTTCTTGGTCATTGTTAGATGACGTCCGTTCCGTTGCTTCTCTTCTCGCTCTCATATGCGCAAGTTAGCCACCATATATGCTTTTGCCGCCGCAGCTCCACCTCACTACTCCTCCTTTCCCTACAAGCTTAAATAGTCTTGATCTCGCGGGTGTGAGATTGCTGAGTCCCCGTGACTCACAGATTCTACCAAACACTTGCAGGTGCCGACGATGCCAGTGCAGATGATGGGGTCGATCTCAAGTGGGAGTTCGACGAGGAACGTGGACGTTACTATGTGTCTTTTCCTGATGTTCAGTAGTGGAGCCCAGTTGGGACGATCGGGGATCTAGCATTTGGGGTTGTCTTATTTACATCTGGATTTTGGCCGTAGCCGGCCTATATGCTTGTATTTTGGATGATGTATGAATAATATTTATGTATTGTGTGAAGTGGCGATTGTAAGCCAACTCTTTATCCCATTCTTGTTCATTACATGGGATTGTGTGAAGATGACCCTTCTTGCGACAAAACCACTATGCGGTTATGCCTCTAAGTCGTGCCTCGACACGTGGGAGATATAGCCGCATCGTGGGCGTTACAAAGTCGCAGTAACCGCCCGAAACCAAAATCCGCGAGATGGAAATTACTACTGCCTATCCTCGCCACGCAAAGCCTATCTTCTCGATTTCTATAGGTTTCGATAGGGGTAGCTTTGTAATTTCACTCGAACGTGACATAACCGCCTCTCACCCGGATTCATACACGGTGGGCGCCAAAACACAGTGTGTCCTCGGCCGAAATCGACTCCCTCCCTGATTCATACATGGTGGGCACGAAAAACAAACTCTCGTCGGCAAATATTCGGTGTATGCGAGATTACTGTCCTATCCCCAACCGACTAATATTGCTGTGATGTAGGAAATTTGAAACGGGGGTAAGTTTGTAAATTTCCTCGCATTTGAGACAAGCGCGCCCTGAAGACATGGTTCCCCTTCCTTTCCACCTCCATGTCCCCATTCGTACTCCGTGGGCGCCAAAACACCCTCTCCACCCCAGCCTCCTCCGTCCGCCACCCCATCCACCGCCGTCCTCGTCCACCATGCCGGAGCTGATACCCCGACGCCGCCGTCCATTACAAGAGATCGACCTCTCTCATCCACGGCTTCGGACCGGGATCCTTGCATCCCGTCCTCTCGCTTCATTCCCGCCGTTGTCCACCTTGCCGGCACCGCTCCTACGACCGTCTCGTCCACCGCGCCCCGCCACCACTGTCTACCCTCCTAGATCTGCTTCCACGCCGCCGACAACCATCGCTACCGCAGCACCGTCAAATTCTCAGCAGATGCATACACGGCGCCGCACCAGAGGCGGTACTCTTTCGTATCTGCTCAACTTATTTATCGCAGCAAGAAAATAGGTCGCCACTGCTTTACTCTGATTTCTTGTCCATCACTTACTTGCTAGTTGAGAGCAAACATTGGTTGCGAAGTTGCCTTTGTTAGGTTTGCACCTTCAGATCCACGATGGCACGCTCAACACTATACTCCCAATGCTTATGGTTTTCGCCTTTTATATTCCACACTAGTTAAATCATAGTAGACTAAATTTCAAAATTGGGTCAGTCAATTTTTCAGAGCTCGCCGGAGTTCGCCGGTGCGAATGAAGGGGCTCGGGTGGGGACTTTGGTTGTTGGGGGGCGGTGGTGGGGCCTCGCCGAACAAAGAAAACTCGACGCGGGTGGGGGCGGGGGGAGGGGGGTGGGGGTGGTGGAGGAACACAGGCGGTGGGGGCCGATGGTCCAGCCGGCGGCCCGTGCGGTGTTCTGTATGGGAAGAATCAAAAACGAGGAAGAAGAAGGGTTAGGAGACGTAGGATCTTCATCCAACCGCCTGAAATGGTCGACTGACCCAAATGCAGACATGCCTTTATATTCAGTACCATCATCGTACCTGCTTAGCACTGCTCCTGAATCCATCAAGCTAAACAACGTGCCACTCATAATTCCAAACTTGTTGCTCAAGTATGAATCTGATATGATGCTGATATTACTAAAACAGATAACATTTAATTGGTCAGCTAATGTTCCTACTTTACTTTCGAAAAAGCACGTGCACCACATATAGAGAGACAGCAGGGAGTTGCTTTCTTAATGCGCTCTGGTTCATCATGTGTGGGCACTGTGCAGCGAACATTTTATTATCCAAAATCTGCTTGCTCTTCTTTACCATGTTCCTCTTCTGTTCTTCTTTAATAAGTACTCTCTCCGTCCTAAATACAAGTCTTTGTATAGATTCCACCATGGACGACATATGGAGCAAAATGAGTGAATCTACACTCTAAAATGTATCTGGATACATCTGTATGTGATCCATAGTGGAAATCTCTACCAAGACTTATATTTTGGAACGGAGGGAGTATGATAGTAGTACAGTATGTTCCTTGAAGTGAATATGAGCAGGGACATTCGAAGTGTAGAGGTCTATACGGTCGGTTGGTATGGACACTTTGAACTCGTCGGGCCTCTTTGATTTGTAGGATTTTGTAAACATGGGAATAGGATTTGTAGTGGCCTGCCCACTTGAATCCTATAAGAATAGCAAGGAAATGCGGGCAGCTGTGTTGCCTTTGAGAGTTACACTGATATTAATAGTACCACACCTTCAGTTGAAGAGAGCTGGTATCCGAAGGCTTTCTAGCCATACCGGCAATACTAGCACATATATTCCAGCAAGTTCCACTTTGTTGATTTTACTTTGATGCTTACGGTTTTCCCGTTATATCTGCACTATGATCTGTGTAGCTGCTTTGTGTCGCACTAGTAGCAGTCCACTCTTGAATCTAAACACCGCAATGACTTACAAAATTGGCACCAAGGCATTGAGTGCCATTCTGGATGCAATGAAACTCATACACTCACCACCTGTTGATTCTTGTTCAGAATATGATCCTAATGACTATTCTAACCTTGAGGAGTCAAAGGCAGATGGCCTGTCCTGTTCACCCATCAAGGTGCCTGTTCTAATTTGTCAAGGTTTTATTGATTGCGCGTATCTTGCATATGTTGTCTTGCATTTCTTCCACTTTGTTGCACCGCCATCTGCTTAGTTTACTCATCATATATGTCGAGATTCCATGCCCATCCATTATCAATACATATTCCATCTGTCATCATACCATGTTTTTTCACTCAAATGCTGTTCTTGTGCATCAGACATCAAAAAGCAAGAGGGTGATTGCCGAACCTGAAGGAGCACCAGCAAAGTCCTTAAAAAACGTGGTTGTGCCGGAGAAATCAGACAGCACCCCACTTATATTGGATGTACAACCAGTGACACAAAACATAGGACCGACTCCAGCAGACTGTAGCCATACTTCACTGGCCACACCACTAGCCGCACCACACAGGACCTGCACTCCAGCAAAAGGTATGCTGATTTCAGTTGCCATAGCCCAAGCCGTACCACAGAAAAATCCCACTCCAGCAAAAAGTACAGCAAGTCCACCGGCCGAAGACCTATCCCAACTGCAGAGATGGCCAATTCTTGCAGATTGGAACCCCATTACAGTTATTCCCCGTTTAAAAGACAATGCTTTCAATGTTGTTAGGGACTACGTGCATATATTCCCATCATGGGAAGATTATAGTGAAGACAAACACCATTTCCACATCTTCCTGTCCCACTTACGTGTAAGTGCTATTATTCATGGTGATTATTTTCCTGTTTTCCGCTGATTGAACACATCAATGATTTACATTACATTGTTGTAAGTAGGCAAGGGTCAACCTGGATAGTCATGACGAGCAAAGCTTGCTTGCGCTTTTCAAGGAAGCACTGCAGTAGTAATGGTGTTACCTGAGGAAATCACACATTGATGGCAAGTCTACAAAAAAATTTCTGGTGAAGTCTCCTGTGCTAAATTTAGAAGACATTGAATGGAAAAACCTTGTTATGCACTAGTCTCGTTCCGAGGATGAGGTACTGTCTATGATATCGCATGACAATTTGAACTTCTACTTTTCCGCATGTGCCTTACGGATCTTTTTTGCAGGAAATCTGCTTGAAAAAGAATTCTTATTTGAAAAGAACGACAGGATATCGCAAATATGCTGCCTGCTGCTTTGCTCTTGTTAGTACATGTTGTCCTATATCACTGTACTTGCATACATACCTGGTTCATTATGTGACAGCAGTATGCATGATAGCTTGCTTATCAATTGTTCGCTCCAAATTTTCTGATCTATATGAATGGTTACATTATTGTAGAATATATCCAACGCCAATGAAATATTTTAGCTCTGCATTGTTCTTGTAAGTACCTGCTGTCCTTTATCAGTGTACTTATATTGACAGGTAGTTGTTCATGTACCATCACTCTGCAGCTTATTTTCCTTTGCCCTCCATTTTCTACACATAAGATCTATATTTACTCTTACCATAAGGTTGGATAACACCGATGGTACTGAAGAAGTTTAGCTCTGCATTGCTCTTGGCTTTACCTTTTGCCTGTATCGCTGTACTTAACTTTATAGCTACTTGGTTATGTAGCATCACTCTTCATCTTATCTTAAATATTCTCCATTTTTTCTTATATTGTCAAATCTATATCTACTCTTAACAAAATGTAGAATAAAGGCAATGCTTATGAAGAAGATTCTGTGGTAAACTTCTTGAATTGACCCCCCATCAGCATGGACAAGGGCTTTATAGAGCCTGCCTTCACCAATAATGTAAGTTTGCCCTTCTCAAGCCTCAGCTGTTTATTTTTGGTGTTTGCATCAAATTGCATGTTTAAAGTTTATTATGTACTCCAGTTCATAAACAAGAGTTTGTACTTCTCAATTTAAGTTTTCAGTTGTACAACCAAGTTCCTTCTTCATACCATGTAAATTCAACTATACAGAGCAAGTGATCTTATTTTGCCAATTTGAAATGGGATAAATTGACAGCACACTAACCGTTGATACTTATGAGTTCTTGATCTGTAATCCAGTGGTGTCGTGAAGCTGCCAACTCCTTCACAATGTCATTTCCTGCCATGTCTTGACCTGAGCAATACCATATTGTGTTAATGCTATTTTAAACTGTGTCACTTTATTCGTCAGTAAGAAATGTGATGAATTTTCAGCACTGATACTTATATGTGCAAAACCTGTCATCTGTCTGCTTGTTTATCTTTCACATTGAGGAGGTTATAAGTGTCAAACAAGTGCAGTCTGACCAACTTGCTCAGCTGCTTGCGCTGCAGCTCCCGACCAGGGCTAACTTTTTTTGAACTCTATGGAACTGCTGTCGGTTTTGTATATTATTTTGTCGGCGTGTTTAGTTGCACTGGTGGCGATCTTTGATGCCCAGTGTATGCAATCTGCTATCTGCTTGTGCTTTATTATCATAGTGGCGAACTTTGATGCCCAGTGGATGTAATATGCCGTAATTTCTTTATTGTATAGTCTAGGTTTTATTCTTATTCACGATGCTGCAGTTATTTTACTGTATATATATCCTGTCTTTGCAGTAAACTGTCCAAACCGTAAAATTACGGTACATAATCGGGCCGTCATGCAAATCACCATGTATGATCTGCATCATGGGCCCCGTCATCTTGGTCCATTAACAGGCCTAAATGTAAACGGGCCCGCTAGTCGATTCGGGCCTTTAATAGGCCGAGTAAACCGGCGGCCCTATTTTCCCAAGAAAACTCAATGGGCCTTTAGGAGGCTGAAAAGTAGGTTGGGCCTAAAACGTGCCGAACAGCTCACCGGCCGGCAGCAGGCCAAAATAGACCCCGGCCCATGAATGTGCCAATCAAATCATGGGCTTATAACATGCCAAAATTGTCTCGGTCCTTGTTTGGCCCAATCAGATTATTGGCTACGACCAGGCTGGATGCAAACCGGGCCGTAGTTAGGCCCAACTATATGACGGGCTTTTAACAGGCCGAAATTATATAGGGCTAAAATGTTAGACGGGCCCTTAACAGGCCGAAACTAATATTAGGCCGAATTACTAGATGGGCCTTTAGCAAATGGGCCCAAAAGCATAGCGTCCAGTTGACGGGTCGAATCTGATATGGGCCATAATTTAGCCCAAATCCTCTTAAAGGGCCGGACCTGATCTGGGCCGTAATTTGGCCCAGAATGTGGTAGGCTTTTAACGGGCCGGATCTCATATGGGCCATTATTAGGCCCGGAACATGGCAGGCCATTAATGGACCGGATCAAATATGGGCCGACATTTGGCCCAAAACATGGCAGCCAGTTAATGGGCCGGCCTACTAGGGTCCTCAAAATCTTGTGGGCCTATAGCTGGGCCGGCCCATTAATGTCGGCGAAATCTCATGGGCCTTTAGCTGGGCCAACCCATTATGGTCCACAAAAATCTTGTGGGCCTTCACCTGGGCCGGCCCATTATGGCCCGCAAAAATCTTGTCGGCCTTTACCTGGGCCGGCCCATTATGGCCCGCAAAATCTTGTGGGCCTTTAGCTAGGCCGGCCCATTATGGTCCGCAAAATCTTGTGGGCCTTTAGTTGGGCCGGCCCATTTAAACTTTATGGGCCACTTTTGGGCCGGCCCACGTGTTAACATATGATAGGCGCATCTCACCCATTAGATGAGTGACACCTGTGCCAGCACGGAGCTGACATGTGTTTCCTCCAGCCAATGATGATTTTACACGTGGAAAATCCCCATTGGTCGGGGCTGTTAACGGGTTATCGGATCCAAAACCGGACCCGATAGCTTAACGACGTTCCATTACAGTGGATGCCACGTGTCGGTCACCCTTGACGAAAGCACTTCTGTGACCAGCGATTTACCGTCATGGAAGTGGACACTTCCGTGATGATAATTTTGGTAATGTCATGGAACACTTCTACGACACCACAGGTATGACTGTCTTAATTCTGTCATAAATTTGTCATGGATGTACATGCATGACAGAAAACGTGACCTACTATGACAAACACGTATCATCACGGAAGTGTCTTTTTTTGTAGTGGAAGGCGAAGGTTATGGTGCTCCATTGGACAATATAGCATGAAAACGTAATAGTCAGGTCAAATGAACTGAGCTTCTGAACTTCTGGTGGTGCATTTATCTGCCAGAATGTTAACTTTTATGCCAACCTTCCTTTTGTTTTATAGTTGTAATTTGTTATGTTGCGATATAAAATTTGTTCTTAACGTCCAACCACTGGCTGAAGAAAACAGCAAGCCATTTTTGTATAGTGTAGGGTGTTCCCTATATTTGCACTGGTGGCGATCTTTGATGCCCAGTGGATGTAATCTGTGCAATCGCCCTAATAGCCTAGCATTAGTTTCGGGCTTATTTATTTCCTAGTCTTCTTTTTCCCTGGTTTGCTAGTGGCGAAACAACCATGGGCCATATACGGACCGTGGTAGCCTCGACCCTGCTACAGGCCGTAGGAATCCATGGGCCTCCTATGGGCCGTCTTTAAATGGGCCTCCAACACGGCCGTAGAATCGGTGCGCCTCGGGCCGTCGGATAAATGGGTCTACATGGGCCGTAAATGGGCGTAATTGCTATCGGCCCAGCACGGTAACGGTCCATTAACAAGCCGGAGGACAGCAAAGGCTTAATTCTATCACAGGCACAACATGTCGTTAAGGGGCTAGAATATAGGACGGGCTGGAAACAATGCAACGGGTTAACAGGCTAGATACGGGCCGACTCTTGCCGCGGGCCGAATTTGGCCCATTAGGGGAACAAGCCAGTAACGGGCCGGAAGAAATCGAGGGCCGGAAAGGAGCCCAAGAATATATGGGCCGTCAATAGGCCGAAAGCTAACATGGGTTGGAAACGGCCGATGTGAATCATGGGTCGTTAATGGGTACAATGAAATTTACTGTTCATTACGGGCTAGAGTAACCGTGGGCCTCTAAACAGCCTAAAGATACGAAGGCCTCATATGGGCCGAAAGATGTCGTGGGCCATACATGGCCCGAAAGTGAAACAGGCTGGTGTTATATTCGACGGCCCACATGACGTTGTTGGGCCGATTTCGTGCAGGCCCTGATGGGCCATGAGTTACCGGGCCGCAAAATGGGCTATTTGCGAAGAGACCGTTAACAGCTTTTGATGGGCCAGCCAGCTATCTTTTGACCAAGTCAAATAGGCCGGCCTTTATAAGCTAAATGGGCCAGTGGTGTGCCGTCGCACGTGTCGACATATCATAGGCGCCTATCTCGCCCACCGACGAGCTGACACGTGTTTCCTCCGGCCAAGCAGAATTCTACACGTGGAAATTTCCCACTGGTCTAGGCTGTTAATGGGTTATCGGATCCAAAACTGGACCCGATAGCTTAACGGCGTCCCGTTACGGTGGATGCCACGTGTCGGTCACCCTTGAAGAAAGCACTTCTATGACGCACGATTTATCGTCATGGAAGTGGACACTTCCGTGATGATAATTTTGGTAATGTCATGGAACACTTCTACGACAACACAGGTGTGACTATCTTTGTGACGCCCCGGATTCAATCGTACACTAATCATGCACGCAAACATGTACAATCAAGATCAGGGACTCACGGAAGATATCACAACATCCTCTAAAAACATAAATAAGTCATACAAGCATCATAATACAAGCCAGGGGCCTCGAGCGCTCGAATATAAGTGCTCGATCATAGACGAGTCAGCGGAAGCAACAATATCTGAGTACAGACATAAGTGGCGTAGGCCTCCTGCCTAGGATCCTCCTAAACTATTCCTGGTCGTCGTCAGCGGCCTGCACGTAGTAGTAGGCACCTCCGGTGTTGTAGGACTCGTCGTCGACGGTGGCGTCTGATAACCCACAAGTATAGGGGATCGCAACAGTTTTCGAGGGTAGAGTATTCAACCCAAATTTATTGATTCGACACAAGGGGAGCCAAAGAATATTCTCGAGTATTAGCAGTTGAGTTGTCAATTCAACCACACCTGGATAACTTAGTATCTGCAGCAAAGTATTTAGTAGCAAAGTAATATGGAAGTAACGTTAACGGTAGCAAAGTAATATTTTTGGGTTTTGTAGTGATTGTAACAGTAGCAACGAAAAAGTAAATAAGCGGAGAACAATATGTGAAAAGCTCGTAGGCATTGGATCGGTGATGGAGAATTATGCCGGATGCGGTTCATCATGTAACAGTCATAACATAGGGTGACACAGAACTAGCTCCAATTCATCAATGTAATGTAGGCATGTATTCCGAATATAGTCATACGTGCTTATGGAAAAGAACTTGCATGACATCTTTTGTCCTACCCTCCCGTGGCAGCGGGGTCCTAATGGAAACTAAGGGATATTAAGGCCTCCTTTTAATAGAGTACCGGACCAAAGCATTAACACATAGTGAATACATGAACTCCTCAAACTATGGTCATCACCGGGAGTGGTCCCGATTATTGTCACTTCGGGGTTGCCGGATCATAACACATAGTAGGTGACTATAGACTTGCAAGATAGGATCAAGAACTCACATATATTCATGAAAACATAATAGGTTCAGATCTGAAATCATGGCACTCAGGCCCTAGTGACAAGCATTAAACATAGCGAAGTCATAGCAACATCAATCTCAGAACATAGTGGATACTAGGGATCAAACCCTAACAAAACTAACTCGATTACATGATAGATCTCATCCAACCCATCACCGTCCAGCAAGCCTACGATGGAATTACTCACGCACGGCGGTGAGCATCATGAAATTGGTGATGAAGGATGGTTGATGATGACGACGGCGACGAATCCCAATCTCCGGAGGCCCGAACGGACTGCAGATCAGCCCTCCCGAGAGGTTTTAGGGCTTGGCGGCGGCTCCGTATCGTAAAACATGATGAATCTTTCTCTCTGATTTTTTCTCCCTGAACACGAATATATGGAGTTGGAGTTGAGGTCGATGGAGCGTCAGGGGGCCCACGAGGCAGGGGGCGCGCCCAGGGGGGCAGGCGCGCCCCCACCCTCGTGGACAGGGTGTGGGCCCCCTGACATGGATTCTTCTTCCAGTATTTTTAGTATTTTCCAAAAATATGTTCCGTGGAGTTTCAGGTCATTCCGAGAACTTTTGTTTCTGCACATAAATAACATCATGGAAAGTCTGCTGAAAACAGCGTCAGTCCGGGTTAGTTCCATTCAAATCATGCAAGTTAGAGTCCAAAACAAGGGCAAAACTGTTTGGAAAAGTAGATACGACGGAGACGTATCAACTCCCCCAAGCTTAAACCTTTGTTTGTCCTCAAGCAATTCAGTTGATAAACTAAAAGTGATAAAGAAAAACTTTTACAAACTCTGTTTGCTCTTGTTGTTGTAAATATGTAAAGCCAACATTCAAGTTTTCAGCAAAGATTATGACTAACCACATTCGCAATAACACTTAGGTCTCATGTTTACTCATATCAATGGCATAATCAACTAGCGAGCAATAATAATAAATCTCGGATGACAACACTTTCTCAAAACAATCATAATATGTATAATAAGATGGTATCTCGCTAGCCCTTTCTGAGACCGCAAAACATAAATGCAGAGCACCTTTAAAGATCAAGGACTGACTAGACATTGTAATTCATGGTAAAAGAGATCCATTCATAGTCATACCCAATATAAGTTAACAATAATGGATGCAAATGAAAACAGCGCTCTCCAGCTGGTGCTTTTTAATAAGAGGGCGATGACTCAACATAAAAGTAAATAGATAGGCCCTTCGCAGAAGGAAGCAGGGATTTGTAGAGGTGCAAGAGCTCGGTTTTGAAATAGAGATACATAATATTTTGAGCGGCATACTTTCATTGTCAACATTACAACCAAGAGATGGCGATATCTTCCATGCTACACACATTATAGGCGGTTCCCAAACAGAATGGTAAAGTTTATACTCCCCCTCCACCAACAAGCATCAATCCATGGCTTGCTCGAAACAATGAGTGCCTCCAACTAGCAACAGTCTCAGGGGGAGTTTTGTTTGCAATTATTTTGATTTGATTTGCATAAAGCATGGGACTGGGCATCCCGGTGACCAGCCATTTTCTCGTGAGTAAGGAGCGGAGTCCACTCCTCTTGAGAATAACCTGCCTAGCATGGAAGATACAGACAGCCCTAGTTGATACATGAGCTATTCGAGCATACAAAACAGAATTTCATTTGAAGATTTAGAGTTTGGCACATACAAATTTACTTGGAACGGCAGGTAGATACCGCATATAGGAAGGTATAGTGGACTCATATGGAATAACTTTGGGTTTTAAGGAATTGGATGCACAAGCAGTATTCCCGCTTAGTACAAGTGAAGGCTAGCAAAAGACTGGGAAGCGACCAACTAGAGAGCGACAACAGTCATGAACATGCATTAAAATTAATAAACATTGAGTGCAAGCATGAGTAGGATATAATCCACCATGAACATAAATATCGTGAAGGCTATGTTGATTTGTTTCAACTACATGTGTGAACATGTGCCAAGTCGAGTCACTTAAATCATTCAAAGGAGGACACCACCCCACTATACCACATCACAACCATTTTAATAGCATGTTGGCACCCAAGGTAAACCATTATAACTCATAGCTAATCAAGCATAGCATGAGCAACTATGATCTCTAATTGTCATGGCAAACATGTTCATCCATAATAGGCTGAATCAAGAACGATGAACTAATCATATTTACAAAAACAAGAGAGGTCGAGTTCATACCAGCTTCTCTCATCTTAGTCAGTCCATCATATATCGTCATAATTGCCTTTCACTTGCATGACCGAACGATGTGAAAATAATAAGAGTGCACGTGCATTGGACTAAGCTGGAATCTGCGAGCATTCAATAAACAGGAGAAGACAAGGCAATATGGGCTCTTGGTTAAATCAACAATGCTGCATATAAGAGCCACTTCAACAATTTCATTGTGGTCTTCTCCTATCGACCCCCAAAGAAAAGAAAAGGAATAAAACTATTTACACGGGAAAGCTCCCAACAAGCAAAAGAAGAACGGAAAATCTTTTTGGGTTTTCTTTTTAATTATTACTACTACAGCAAGAAAATAAACTAGCTAAAAAGCTACTACTAATTTTTTTGGTTTTTCTTAAGATTTTTCAAACACACAAGAAGAAAGCAAGAAAAAGGAAAATAAACTAGCATGGATATTACAGTGAAAAAGTAGGAGCACCGACATCTAGCAATGAGTGTGTGAACATAAATGTAATGTAGGTGGGAAATACGTACTCCCCCAAGCTTAGGCTTTTGGCCTAAGTTGGTTTATTGCCATGGATGGCTTGGCGGATATCCATAGTTGTAGCTGTGGTCGTATTGCGATGCGGCGGTTATTGCCTCTTGGGCTGCAGGGTGGCAAAGAGCTGCCTCCGCCCTCCTCTCGTACTCATCTGCCTCCTCTCTGGTAATAAAATGTCTTCCTTTTGCCTGATAATCAAAGAAGGCAGGAGCAGGGAGAGTAATACGGACAGCACGGCGTCTGTCAAAGATTAAGCGATACCGGAGAGGTGATTCATTCCTTTCGACAAACTGGTGGTGAACCATAGCATTAAAGTCTAAATAAGTAGGAGGCAATTCAATATCATCATTACGTATGGTTACACCAAGAAAATCAGCTAATAGGGTTGCATAAGTTCCGCCAAAGAAATCTCCATTAAATCTATTATGATGCAACCTACATGCAACAATGGCTCCCAAATTATAAGATTTGTCTCCTAGCACAGCACTCCTAAGAATACTGAGGTCAGGGACACACATATGACATGCTTCATCTTTACCATTTATGCACCTACCTATGAAGAGAGAAAAATAATGTATAGCAGGAAAATGAATGCTCCCTATGGTAGCTTGTGCTATATCTCTAGATTCCCCCACAGTTATACTAGCAAGAAAATTTCTAAATTCAGATTTGCGAGGTTCACTTGCACTACCCCATTGTGGAAGTTTACAAGCAGTGGTAAAATCCTCTAAGTCCATCGTATAAGATTTTTCATAAAGATCAAACAGGACAGTTGGAGAATTACGTGAAGATGAAAATTCAAACCTCCTCACAAAGGAACTAGTGAGATAGTGGTACTGGCAGCACTTTTCTTCCTCGAAGCTCACAAGATCAGCATTACGCAAAATATGCGTTAAATTCTTCCTTCATTCCCGCTCGATCCATAAAGTTTTCTGAAGGCCATTCACAAGGCCGCACTGGAGCGTCCCTTGGTGGCTCATCGTCAGCATCACGCATTGCAAGCCTGGGCCCTTGCTTCCTTGAAGAACCACCTTGGTACATTTTCCTAAGCATATTTCTTCCTCTGAAAAATTTCTGAATTTTTTAGTAACTTCAAACAAAAGTGAACGAAGCTCAACAAAATTGATAGCAACTACTCCTACAAGTGCCTAGAGACTATATCGTGCATTAGAACAACTTGGAACCATATAAATTTGACATGCAAGCTCAAGAACATGGTCACCTAGGCAACACAAATTTGCAATGAATAAAGCACTAGAACAAAAACTAATTGGACCAATGGAGGAGTCACATACGAAGGAACAATCCCCCCCAAGTAGTTTTGTGAGAGGTGCTTTGAGCAAGGAGATCGAAAATCGCAGCAAAATGAGCTAGAACTCGTGCTTGAGCTGGATGGTGATTTTTTGGGAGGAAGAAGAAGTGTGTGGGTGCAGGAAAAAGTGGAGGGGGGCCACCATGGGCCCACGAGGCAGGGGGCGCGCCCTGTAGGGGTGGGCGCGCCCTGGACCCTCGTGGCCAGGTGTTTGTCCCCCCTACTATGTTCTCAGTTCCAGATATTCTCAAATATTCCAGAAAAAATCATATTCCATTTTCAGGGCATTTGGAGAACTTTTATTTTCAGGGTATTTTTATATTGCATGGATAAATCAGAAAACAGACATAAAAATGGTATTTTTACTTTATTTCAACTAAATAACAGAAAGTAAAAGAAGGGTACAGAAGGTTGTGCCTTCTAGTTTCATCCATCTCATGCTCATCAAAAGGAATGCACTAACAAGGTTGATCAAGTCTTGTTAACAAACTCATTCCGAATAACATGGAACTGGAGAAATTTCGAATAACATTATGTTACCTCAACGGGGATATGCACATCCCCTATAATAAGAATATCATATTTCTTCTTGACAGTAGGAAGAGGAAATTCAAAACCTCCAAAAATAATCGATGGAATTTTTCCAATAGAATTTATACTATGAACTTGAGGTTGTTTCCTCGGAAAGTGTAGCGTATGCTCATTACCATTAACATGAAAAGTGACATTGCCTTTGTTGCAATCAATAACAGCCCCTGCAGTATTCAAAAAAGGTCTTCCAAGAATAATAGACATACTATCGTCCTCGGGAATATCAAGAATAACAAAGTCCGTTAAAATAGTAACGTTTGCAACCACAACAGGCACATCCTCACAAATACCGACAGGTATAGCAGTTGATTTATCAGCCATTTGCAAGGATATTTCAGTAGGTGTCATCTTATTCAAGTCAAGTCTACGATATAAAGAGAGAGGCATAACACTAACACCGGCTCCAAGATCACATAAAGCAGTTTTAACATAGTTACTTTTAATGGAGCATGGTATAGTTGGTACTCCTGGATCTCCAAGTTTCTTTGGTTCCACCCTTAAAAGTATAATTAGCAAGCATGGTGGAAATTTTAGCTTCCGATATCTTTCTTTTATTAGTAACGATTTCTTTCATATACTTAGCATAAGGATTCATTTTGAGCATATCAGTTAATCGCATACGCAAAAAGATAGGTCTAATCATTTCAGCAAAGCGCTCAAAATCCTCATCGTCCTTTTTCTTGGATGGTTTGGGAGGAAAAGGCATGGGTTTCTGAACCCATGGTTCTCTTTCTTTACCGTGTGTCCTAGCAACAAAGTCTCTCTTATCATAACGTTGATTCTTTGATTGTGGGTTATCAAGATCAACAACAGGTTCAATTTCTACATCATTATCATTACTAGGTTGAGCATCATCATGAACATCATCGTTAACATTATTACTAGGTTCATGTTCATTACCAGATTGTGTCTCAGCATCGGAAATAGAGATATTGTTTGGATTCTCAGCTGGTTCAGCAATAGGTTCACTAGAAGCATGCAAAGTCCTATCATTTTTCTTTTTCTTCTTTTTAGAAGGACTTGGTGCATCTATATTATTTCTCTGAGAATCATGTTCAATTCTCCTAATGTGGCCTTCAGGATACAAAGGTTCCTGAGTCATTTTACCAGTTCTAGTAGCCACTCTAACATCATAGTCATTATTCTTACTATTCAATTCATTGAGCAAATCATTTTGAGCTTTAAGTACTTGTTCTACTTGAGTGGTAACCATAGAAGCATGTTTACTAATGAGTTTAAGTTCACCTTTAACTCTAGACATATAATCACCCAAGTGTTCAATCATATAAGCATTTTGTTTTAAATGTCTACCAAAATAAGCATTGAAATCTTCTTGCTTAACCATAAAGTTATCAAATTCATCCAAACATTGGCTAGCAAGCTTAGTAGGAGGGATTTCAGCTTTATCAAATCTATAGAGAGAATTTACCTTTACTACCTGTGTCGGGTTATCAAGACCATGAGTTTCTTTAATAGGTCACTAGTAGGAAAAGGTCTGCTAGTGGCGCACCTGTTTTGCCTACTAATGGCGCACTACAGGTGCGCCACTAGCATCACGCCATTAGAATTTTTTATTAATGGCACACCACAGATGCGCCATTAGTATCTGGTATACTAATGGCGCACCAGGCAGTGCGCCATTAGTACATCACACAGTGCGCCATTACTACCTGACTTAGTAATGGCGCACCACTTAGAAGTGCGCCATTACTAACATTTTTTTCAATTTTTTTCAGAAATATTTTTTTCAATTTTTTTTCTTAATCTCGGGTCACTATGGCTTAATCTCGGGTCAATATGCTTAATCTCAAGTCAAATCGCACTCCGTGGTCAAACTTCCCAAAAGGTCACCCATCCTCACACTACTCCAGCCCAAGCACGCTTAACTTCAGAGTTCTATCCAACCCCAGCACCAGCTCACTTCATAGGCACTTGTTGATATATCTATCATATCAATCCTATTAAACCTTGTTCATGTCTACGACTTTGTTCACGTTCATGTTCATGAGTGTGATGAAATTTTGAAAAAATATTTCAAACTTACCGGTCATATTACGTATCATATTTTGAAGAAAAAAAATCCAAAAAAAAGTGTTTTAGAAACGAATTTTTTTCTGTTACTAGTTGTGCACCTAGCAAATGGTGCGCCACTAGTAAGTTTGAATTTTTTTTCATTTTCCCCCCTCTAGATCTTAAGAACCCCGTATCTTTCGTTCTGTTAGGTTTTTGGGGATTTTGAAGATGTTGAACAAGGTTCCCCCGATTCAATTCGTATGTAACTTTTCGAGTAGATGATTTTTCATATATAAAACTTTTTAATCCGAGTTCGTATGCAAAAGTTATGCCCATTTTACAAATTCCAGAGAGATTTTGCAAATAAAGTCGAAATTCATATTTATAAATTTCCCTAACAACTAGACCACATATCACATGGGAAACTTATTTTATTTTATTTTTTTGACATTTCCATAATTTTCTTTTTTTTAACTGAAAAGGCGGTCCACAGGGGGGTGCATTCGGTGAAAGTTTTGGGCAAAGTTAGTAATGGCGCACTGTGGGTGTGGTGCGCCATTACTAGTTAAACTAGTAATGGCGCACTATCCCCTAGTGCGCCATTACTAGTTTTGAAAAAAAATAAAAAAAATTGTTAGTAGTGGCGCACCGTGGATGTGGTGCGCCATTAGTATTTGGACACTAATGGCGTACCAACACATGGTGCGCCATTAGTATATAGTAGTGGCGCACCACATGTGTGGTGCGCCATTAGTGTCCATATTATCTATAGCCCTTTTCCTAGTAGTGGGTGATGGATTAAGATCATATGTTTCTTCAACTGGCAGTAAATTAAGACCATGCATTTCTTCAATAGGAGGTAAATTTTTAACATCTTCAGCTTTTATACCTTTTTCTTTCATAGATTTCTTTGCCTCTTGCATATCTTCAGGACTGAGAAATAGAACACCTTTTTCTTCGGAGTTGGTTTAGGAATTGGCTTAGGAAGTGTCCAATTATTTTCATTTGTCAACATATTATTCAATAGAATTTCAGCTTCATCCGGTTTTCTTTCCCTGAAAACAGAACCAGCACAACTATCCAGGTGATCTCTGGAAGCATTGGTTAGTCCATTATAAAAGATATCAAGTATTTCATTTTTCTTAAGAGGATGATCAGGCAAAGCATTAAGTAATTGGAGAAGCCTCCCCCAAGCTTGTGGGAGACTCTCTTCTTCAATTTGCACAAAATTGTATATATCCCTTAAAGCAGCTTGTTTCTTATGAGCAGGGAAATATTTAGCAGAGAAGTAATAAATCATATCCTGGGGGCTACGCACACAACCAGGATCAAGAGAATTAAACCATATCTTAGCGTCACCCTTTAATGAGAACGGAAATATTTTAAGGATATAAAGGTAGCGAGTTCTCTCATTATTAGTGAACAGGGTGGCTATATCATTTAATTTAGTAAGATGTGCCACAACAGTTTCAGATTCATAGCCATATAAAGGATCAGATTCAACCAAAGTAATTATATCAGGATCAACAGCGAATTCATAATCTTTATTAGTAACACAGATAGGTGAAGTAGCAAAAGCAGTCTTCATCATCACTATCTTCAATATTATCAGTTTCAATAATTTCATTCTCTCTAGCCCTAGCAAGTTGTTCATCAAGAAATTCACCAAGTGGCACAGTAGTATCAAGCATATAAGTAGTTTCATCATAAGTATCATGCATATCAGGAGTGGCATCATCAATAACATGCGACATATCAGAACGAATAGCAGAAGCAGGTTTAGGTGTCGCAAGCTTACTCAAAACAGAAGGTGAATCAAGTGCAGAGCTAGATGGCAGTTCCTTACGTCCCCTCATAGTTGAGGGATAAATTTTTGTTTTCTCGTCTTTCAAGTTCTTCATAGTGACCAGCAGATATAAATCCCAAGTGACTCAAAGAATAGAGCTATGCTCCCCGGCAACGGCGCCAGAAAATAGTCTTGATAACCCACAAGTATAGGGGACCGCACCAGTTTTCGAGGGTAGAGTATTCAACCCAAATTTATTGATTCGACACAAGGGGACCAAAGAATATTCTCAAGTATTAGCAGTTGAGTTGTCAATTCAACCACACCTGGATAACTTAGTATCTGCAGCAAAGTATTTAGTAGCAAAGTAATATGGAAGTAACGGTAACGGTAGCAAAGTAATATTTTTGGGTTCTGTAGTGATTGTAACAGTAGCAACGAAAAAGTAAATAGAGTACCGGATCGCTGATGGAGAATTATGCCAGATGCAGTTGATCATGTAATAGTCATAACATCGAGTGACATAGAACTAGCTCCAATTCATCAATGTAATGTAGGCATGTATTCCGAATATAGTCATACGTGCTTATGGAAAAGAACGTGAATGACATCTTTTGTCCTACCCTCCCGTGGCAGCGGGGTCCTAATGGAAACTAAGGGATATTAAGGCCTCCTTTTAATAGAGTACCGGACCAAAGCATTAAAACATAGTGAATACATGAACTCCTCAAACTATGGTCATCACCGGGAGTGGTCCCGATTATTGTCACTTCGGGGTTGCCGGATCATAACACATAGTAGGTGACCATAGACTTGCAAGATAGGATCAAGAACTCACATATATTCATGAAAAAATAATAGGTTCAGATCTAAAATCATGGCACTCGGGCCCTAGTGACAAGCATTAAGCATAGCGAAGTCATAGCAACATCAATCTCAGAATATAGTGGATACTAGGGATCAAACCCTAACAAAACTAACTCGATTACATGATAGATCTCATCCAACCCATCACGTCCAGCAAGCCTACGATGGAATTACTCATGCACGGCTGTGAGAATCATGAAATTGGTGATGGAGGATGGTTGATGATGACGACGGCGACGAATCCCCCTCTCTGGAGCCCCGAACGGACTGCAGATCAGCCCTCCCGAGAGGTTTTAGAGCTTGGCGGCGGCTTCGTATCATAAAACGTGATGAATCTTTCTCTCTGATTTTTTTCTCCCCGAACATGAATATATGGATTTGGAGTTGAGGTCGGTGGAGCGTCAGGGGGCCCACAAGGCAAGGGGGCGCGCCCAGGGGGGCAGGCGCGCCCCCACCCTCGTGGATAGAGTGTGGGCCCCCTGACGTGGATTCTTCTTCCAGTATTTTTAATATTTTCCAAAAATATATTCCGTGGAGTTTCAGGTCATTCCGAGAACTTTTGTTTGTGCACATAAATAACACCATGGAAAGTCTGCTGAAAACAGCGTCAGTCCGGGTTAGTTCCGTTCAAATCATGCAAGTTAGTGTCCAAAACAAGGGCAAAGTGTTTGGAAAAGTAGATACGACAGAGACGTATCAGCGTCTGGCTCCTGGGCTCTAGCATCTGGTTGCGACAACCAGGTAGAATGGAAAGGGGAAAAAGAGGGAGAAAAGCAACCGTGAGTACTCATCCAAAGTACTCGCAAGCAAGGATCTACACTACATATGCATGGGTATCTGTGTAAAGGGGCAATATCGATGGACTGAACTGCAGAATGCCAGAATAAGAGGGGGATAGCTAATCCTGTCGAAGACTACGCTTCTGGCAGCCTCCATCTTGCAACATGTACAAGAGAGTAGATGGTAAGTTCACCAAGTAGCATCGCATAGCATAATCCTACCCGGTGATCCTCCCCTCGTCGCTCTGTGTGAGAGCGATCACCGGGTTATATCTGGCACTTGGAAGGGTGTGTTTTATTAAGTATCCGGTTCTAGTTGCAATAAGGTCAAGGTACAACTCTGGGTCGCCTGTTACCGTGGACACGGCTATTCGAATAAATCAACTTCCCTGCAGGGGTGCACCACTTTACCCGACACGCTCGATCCCTCTGGCCGGGCACACTTTCCTGGGTCATGTCCAGCCTGGGGAGATCAACATGTCGCAGCCCTACCTAGGCTCAACAAAGAGGTCAGCACGCCGGCCTAAATCCTATGCGCACAGGGGTCTGGGCCCATCGCCCATTGCACACCTGCACGTTGCGAGGGCGGCCAGAAGCAGACCTAGCGCCCTTAATACAAGAGCAGGCTTATGGTCCAATCCGGCGTGCACCGCTCAGTCGCTGAATTCACGAAGGCTTCGACTGATACCACGACGCCGGTTGCCCATATCTTGTCCCACGTGGCTGTTAGTGCGTCTAAGGTCAACGACCCAACTTAGATCAAATACCAAGATCTCATTAAGCGTGTTATTATGAAGTAATCGGGGACACCGACCAAGGCCAGGCCCACCTCTCTCCTAGGTGGTCTCCCTGACGCTCCGGCACAAAATAACAGTCGGGGGGCCGTCGGGAACCCAGGCCCACCTCTACAGGGATGGAGCCACCTGCCCCTTCAGCCCCCATCTCCGAACAGTATCATAAGTAATGTAACAGTATAAAGTATATTGCATATGCCCGTGATCACCTCCCGAAGTGATCACGGCTCAGTAGTATAGCATGGCAGACGAACAAGAGTGTAGGGCCACTGATGGAATACTAGCATCCTATACTAAGCATTTAGGATTGCAGGTAAGGGTAACAACTGTAGCAAAAATGACAGGCTATGCAGCATAATAGGATTAACCGAAAGCAGTAACATGCTACACTACTCTAATGCAAGAAGTAGAGAGAAGGAATAGGCGATTTCTGGTGATCAAGGGGGGGGGGCTTGCCTGGTTGCTCTGGCAAGAAGAATTGGTCGTCGTCGATGTAGTCGATCACAGGGGTATCGGCAACGGTCTCGGAGTCTACCGGAAAGGAGTAACGGGGGGGCACAATAAATAACAGAGCAATCAAAGGGGTGACCTACCGCAGGGATAGGCGATACCGGCGAAGGGGGGACATCCGGGAAAGCATCCCCGGTGTTTCGCGTTTTCGGACAGATGAACCGGATGGGGAAAGTTGCGTGTTTGCTATGCTAGGGATGTGTGGCGGATGAACACAGAGTGTGCCCGTATTCGTCTCGTCGTTCTGAGTAACTTTCATGTACAAAGTATTTTCATCCGAGCTACGGATTATTTTATATTAATTTTTAAAGTTTTAATTCATTTTCTAAATTTAACAGATTTAATTAAATCCGAAAATAATAAGGTTAATTGCTAGATACACCCGAAAGTTTACCCAGCGAAGTGTTGGAGTGGCTGACAGTGGGACCCGGTTGACTGCTGAGTCAGCAGTAAACTGTGGACCAGTTGACTGGTCAAACTGACATGTGGGTCCCATTGTCATAGACACAGTTTAGTTAAACAGAATTATTAGTTTAAGTAGGTGATTAGATTAATTAAGTTTAATTAAACCAGATTAATTAAGCTAATTAGTTCTCTAATTAATTAATATTTTCTCTTTTTTTTGTTCCAGGGGCTGGGCCCCATGTGTCATTGGCACTAGGCCAAAGCGGGTTAACGGGCACGGGTGTAGTCGGCGTGGGCGCCCGACGGGCTTCGACCTGAACGGCACCGCGGTGCAGCTGCGAGCGATGGGCAGGTTCAGCGGCAGCGGTGGTGGGCTCGCCGGAGCGTCGGCGCGGGCGGCAGAGGCCAGCGGCGGCGGAGTGGAGGCGGTTGGCGAGTGTGGTGGCTGCTGCGGAGGAGCCGGCGGCAGCCGCAGGGTAGAGGGGCGCGGGCGCATGCGGTCTGCGTGGCGACGACGGGCGTGACGACGAGGCCGGGCGGGGTCGAGAGCACAGAGAGGCCGGGGCCGGGGTGAGCTGCGTGAGGACAGGGTCGGGGAGCGCCTGGGGCGCGACCAGTACGGCGAGGCGGGGAGCGAGCGCACGCGCGAAGGGAGGGGAGCATGGCCGAGCGCGTGCGAAGCAGAGGCAGGGAAGCAAAGAGCAGCAGCGGGCCGTCGAGGCCGCAGGCGAGCGCGGGGGCGCGCGGGTGCGGGACGGCGTGCACGGCGACGTCCGACGCAGGGGAAGGGGAGTGCGAGGAGAGGGAGGTGCTCATGGCGGGGCCGTAGGGGACTGGCAGCGGGCTCTAGGAGGAGTCGGGGAGGTCCGGCGAGGCAGCACCGGCGACGGGGACGGGGAGCGTCGGTGATGGAGAGGACGGCCGCGATGGCGTCCGGCGATGGGTCGCGGGGTGGGGGGGGACGAGCGGCGCGGTCGATCCCGCGAGGGAGAGGCGCGGGAGGTCCGGCGACGGCAGCGGCCCCCGGGGCGCCGGCCAGGTGCGGCGGGGTGGCACGCGGCATCGGCGTCGGCGGGGTCGAGGGCGCGGTTGCCTCGGGCGAGGGCCGATGGGGATCGATCCCGATCCAGAACTGGATCGGGGGGAACGGGTGTAGTGGGGACGTGTGGGGGAAGTGGCAGCGAGTGGGGAAAGGGGTTAGGGTTTCGGGGGTTAAGGTGGGACGGGGTGGGCCTCCTGGTGGCCTAGATGGCCAGATGGGCCATTTGGCCCAGGTAGAGGGGGTGGCATTGCCCCATTTCTTTTTTTTATTTATTTTTATTTGTCTCGTTCTCTGTTTTTCTTCTTTTACTATTTTATTTTATTTAGTTTTATAAATCACAATAGTTGTGCCTAAATTTGTATCACTAATTATATCTCTACTACAAAAAGTTTAAACCTCCAATTAAAAATAGTTAAACATTTTATTAATTAGAAAAGGTGTTCAATTAATTCTTTTGCTACTGTCTTGTTTATTTTAAGACACTCAAACACTTTTAAATATGTTGGTTTCTCCACCATTATTACTTATGCATTATTTGTCACAATGAGAACAATTTGGTTTTAATATTTGAAAACTTTTATTGTTTGCCTTTGTTTTAAATTTGAAAGTTGAACTAGGTTTCGAACTGACCCGAGTTTATCCACAGTAACCGAGGTGACGTGGCATCATTAGCGGGGGATCACTGTAGCTTAATTATCCAGGCGTTACAATCTTCATTCTGTCATAATTTTGTCATGGATGTACATGCATGACAGAAAACGTGACCTACTGTGACAAACATGTATCATCACAGAAGTGTATTTTTTTGTAGTGGTGATGTACTCGACGTAGTTGAGCCAGTGAGCCTGGAGGCGTTCCTGCCATCGTACGTTGACGCGCGGCTCAATGGTGTGCGCCCACGTGCCAGCATAGGTCGGCTACGGGTGAGGGAGTCCTAGATTAGGGGGTCCTCAGGCGTCCGGTCTATTCGATATGGGCCGGACCGATGGGCCATGAAGATAAAAATAGAAGACCAAGCCCCTTGTCCGGATAGGACTCCTATATGCTTGGACGGCAGGTTTGGTGTCTTGATATGTTATTTGCTTTCCCTGTAAACCGACTCCTTACAACCCTAGGCCTCTGCGGTGTATATATAAACCGAAGGGTTTAGTTCATAGAGGCTATCAGAAGAATCATAGGCTAGACAACTAGGGTTTAGCCATTACGATCTCGAGGTAGATCAACTCTTTTAACCCCTATACTCATCGAATACAATCAAGCAAGACGTAGGGTTTTACCTCCTTTAAGAGGGCCTGAACCTGGGCAAACATCATGTCTCTACTGTCCCTTGTTACCATCGATCCTCAGACACACATCTTGGGACCCCCTACGCGAGATTTGCGTGTTTTGACACCGACATTTGTGCTTTCATTGAGAGTTCCGTTGTGTTGTCGACAGAAGGATCGATGGCTCACCTCATCATCAATGAAGGTGCTGTTTCCAAGGAGACCTTTCTCCCTGGTCAACTCTTTGTGTTTGGCGGCTTCGTGCTACGTGCCAAGTCGACCGGGCAGTTTGAGCAGGTCGACAGCTACACCCCTGGTCAACAAATCAGGTTTGGGAGCTTGAACTACATTGGTGATATCCGAGGGACTTGATCTTCGAGGGGTTCACGGCCTCGGTCGCCGCACCCCACCCATACGAAGGAGGCCGTTCGGATCCACCATCAGATTCCGTTTAGGAGTCGACGCTTATGCCTTCCTGGGCCTTAGGCCTGGAGCAGACCACTTCGTCTGAAGATGGGAGGATAAACCCCGCCGGACTCTCTCCCATTATGCAGCCTCTAGCCGGAGACCCAGATGCGACCATACTATCAGCGGACCCGGAGTTAAACAGGACTCTTGCCATCATCGGAAAATCGGACTCGCCTTTGGATGACGACTCCAAACTCTTGAGGGCTGCGTCCTTGGGCTCGATCAACTAGTTATTACCAAACCTAGATCCACAGACCCTTAGACGCCTGTCCAGCTTTCGCTCTTAAAAGAAACACTGGACCTAATACGATCTCTCGCCATCATGGAAGTATCACCACTGAACTACGTCCAGCTTGAACTTGGGGGCTGAGAGCAGGGTATTTTACGTCCGACCCACCACCCACTTAATAGCTACTATCAAGGACTTAACCGACATGATAGAATATGCCTCCGAAGACATCGACGACATGGACGACGATGCCGGAGCTGAACCAGGTGAAAACCCGCCTAGCACAGGGCATTGGACGACCACTTCTACTTACGATGTATACATGGTGGACACGCCTGAGAAGAAGGACGACGATGGCACTCAAAACCCAGATGAGGATAAGCCCTCCGATGAACCACCAAAACGCCGACGTCAGCGGCACTGCTCCCGAACGCGTCGGGCATGGGAAAGCAATACCGGCACCGGAGATAATGACACTTCGAACAATGCCGAAGACTCTGACCACCCCGTTGAGCCTGCGCTCAAGCAAGACGAGTGGGAAGAGGGTCAAGTCAACCCCGACAAACTTTCCGGTCACGAGGATTCGGAAGACAGTAACTATTTACCGACCACCGAAGAGTAGCCTTGATAATGAAGACTTCATCATCCCAGTGGACCCCTCGAACAAGAATGCTTCAAGCGATGGCTCAGCGCCACCGGACAGAGCCTGAAAAAGAAACAACAGCATATTCAAGCCGAACAGGATGGCTTTGTGCACCAAACAAAAAGTTATCCCAAATGTAGGCTACTGCCACAATTTGACGATGAGGCCCGTGAGCCAATACCGTCAAAATACACTCATGCTAATCAACCGGACCGACCACCACGTGGACAGGATAAAACAGCAAACTATGCGGAATACCAACCTGCGCCCCCTCGCCATAGAGGTAGGGAGACAATGGCTCCGGGCTACACGTACGACCTACGTCAAGACTTGACCAATAGAGTCGGCCAGACCAGATCAATCGACGGATCAAGAGGACGTACCCCAACACGAGACGACGGTCGTCAAGCCTGGCACAAAAAACACAATCAAGTCCGGGATCAGCATCGCACATGGATGTCCTTCGAACTCCGTTGCGATGTCGCCCGGTTTAGAGGCACCGCGCACCCTATGTGCTTCACCGATGAGGTAATGCATCACCAGTTTCCAGAAGGGTTTAAACCCATAAACATGGAACCATACGAGGGAACGACAGATCCCGTTGTATGGATTGAAGATTTTCTTCTCCACATTCACATGGCTCGTGGAGATGACCTCCACACCATTAAATACCTCCCTCTAAAGCTAAAATGACCAACACGACACTGGCTGAATAGCCTCCGAGAGAACTCCATTGGTAGTTGGGAAGACTTAGAGGATGCTTTTCGGGACAACTTTCGGGGCACTTATGTCCGGCCTCCGGATGCTGGTGACTTGAGTCATATAGTCCAGCAACCCGGAGAGTTAGCCCGCAAACTTTGGAATCGGTTCTTAATTAAAAAGAACCAAATCGTTGATTGTCCGTACGCCGAAGCCTTAGCGGCATTTGAGCACAGCGTCCGTGACGAATGGCTTGCCCGACACCTCGGTCAGGAAAAGTCGAAGACTATGGCAACTCTTACTGCACTTATGACCCACTTCTATGTGGTTGAAGATAGATGGTTGGCTCGTAGAAGCAACAGTATCAGCGACCCCGACACCTCTGAGGCCAGTGATGCCAATGGAAGGCCGCGACGCAACAAAAACAAGCGGCGGAACAACAACGAAGAAACAGAGGATACAGCCGTCAATGTCAGATTCAGTGGCTCTAAACCCGTCTGTGGAAGAAGCCGTTCAAAGGAAATAGGGACGGTCCATCTAATCTGGAAAAGATACTAGATAGGCCTTGCCAGATTCATGGCACCCCTGACAAGCCTGCCAACCACACCAATGGAAACTGCTTCATTTTTAAACTGGCCGGTAAATTAAATACCGAACATAAGGGGAAAGGACCTCAAAGCATGAACGGTGAACATGATATATGTCACCCACATCCCCAAGAGGGAGCGCAAGCGCGCATTAAGGGACATCTATGTCGAAGAGCCTGTTGCCCCAAAATTCAATCCATGGTCGGCTTGTCCGATCACCTTTGATTGCAGGGACCACCCAACCAGTATCCATCACGGAGGTTCAGCGGCCCTGGTGCTCGATCCCATCATCAACGGATACCATCTCACTAGAGTCCTTATGGACGGCGGCTGCAGTCTCAACTTGATCTATGAAGATACTGTTCATAAGATGGGTATCGACCCGTCAAGAATCAATCCTAGTAACACTACCTTTAAAGGAGTGATACCCGGCGTGGAGGCCCGCTGCACGGGATCCTTAACACTGGAAGTAGTATTCGGCTCTCCAGACAACTTTTGAAGAGAAGAATTGATCTTCGAGATCGTCCCTTTCCGCAGTGGTTATCATGTGCTCCTTGGACGAACTGCTTTCGCCCGCTTTAATGCAGTCCTGCACTATGCTTATTTGAAGCTCAAAATGCCCGGACTGCATGGTGTCATCACAGTAAATAATACATGGAGCGGTCCCTCCGTACTAAGGAGCACACCGCGGCCCTAGCAGCCGAGGTACAGGGCAGCCTCATTAAGCCGAAAGCTCATCGGTCATCAAGACCTATGACACCGCTAAGCGAGTCCGGTCCGCATTACAAAGTGATAGCTCGGCGGATCCGGAGCTTGAATAGCAGTTTAGCCTCCGCCGATCGCCCCATATGGTTGCGGCATACGTATCGCGCGTACATAATTACGCACTTAAATACCTTGGGCAGCACCGGAGGCACACGGCGGAAAAGGTCTATAGTACGGCTTGACCCTATTCGGACCTTAATATTTTTCCCACTGCAGGTTCGTTAAAAACCTGCCTACTCAACGGTTGTACAAGGGCTCTTTTCTAGGTCCTTCGTTCTCGCAGATGACCATCAACTCCTCCTCTCAAAGGATTTCTCACCAAGGAGAAATGACGCAGATGTGTGGCAGGGCACCATTGGGATCTTCAAACCACTACTGTTAGGCCCTGTGTAAAAGTTTCCCTTGTGTAAACTCTGGACATGTAAAATGGCCTCGATATTCATGGCATTCTCTGTAAAAACACGGTTTGACCTATTAATCAGGGTATAAATGAAACTGTTGATCTCCACTTTTGCTTGGACTTTGCTTCATTTTTATCTTATCATCTGTATTCCCTCCCTACTTCAGACTGCCACACGTGCTTTAGTCTGGCCTTCACACTGGGGGCTGTATTCGGCCCTGCACACTTCAAGTTCGAACACCTATAGGGAACTCTTCGGCGTCCCAGATATTGCATTATATGCATTGGCTCTGAATCATGTATTTGGTCTATAGTTGGGTTGCCCGGCTCCTGTGCTTACCACCTTACTTTCCGCTCGTTCGGCTAAGTTAGTAAACGGAGAACTACTGTGATTTTATTTATGGTTCGTCCGGTCAAGTACCTCAGTAGAGAAAGCCGAGAACTGACTGTCATGATAGGCGAGAGCTGGTCGGCAATTCGGCGACTTAGTATTATACTACAAATCGTTAGCGATTCACCCCGTGTTATAGAGGGGCTGGTCTTCGTCCAGCCGCGTGAAAAATGCACCGTAGCCCGGATAGCCGCACACGCACTAGGGGCTAGTAACTAGCTCCATAGTCAAACTCCTATGGCTAATTGAAAGTAATAAAGCCGCATAGTCAAAATTGCCTGGTTCACCTCGTGGACACCTCCTTTATGGACCAAGACGTTGGATAAAGTGTGGTCACACGTCATATTGAACACCCCTCTAGCATCTACATGGGGGGTGAAGCCGACGACTGGCAAGTTTTAGAAATATAACAATAAACGGCCGCACAGGAGGAAAAATTGCTTGAAACAAAAGGCGCAAACATACATATATCACAGCATGGGTTCATCACATAGTTTGTAGAACCCGAACACACTTAATCAAATATTAAGTCCTTAGAACATTGGCCCTCTACTACTCGGGCTCCTTCTAGGACGTCGTCGAAGTACCTCTCCGGCTTCCGACGAAATTTGCCTTTGGGCGGACCATCGGTCGCCACTTAGGTGGCCTTCATCTTCGCCCATTGCATCTTGACATGGGCGAAGACCATCCAGGCACCCTCTATGTAGGATAAGCGCTTTACAACAACAATCCGCGGCCGCACGTCGACAAGTCTCTTAACCAAGCCGAAGTAGCTGCTAGGAATCGGCTCAGCCGGCTAGAGTTGGACTATTAAGTCCTTCATGGCCAGGCCGACAACCCTATGAAGCTCCGTCAGCTGCTTCAGCTGGTCTTTCAGAAGTGGCGGGTGTTCCGGCGCGAGATATTGCGACCAAAGCAGCTTCTCCGTCGAGTTCCCCTCCTGGGTTCGGAAGAACTGTGCGGCATCGACAACACTCTTCGGAAGATTCGCAAACGCGCTTGGAGAACTCCACACTCGTGTGAGCAAAGTGTACATTTGACCTCCAAAGATACTTTACAAAAGAAAGGCCTTACCAGCCACTATCTGCCTTGCTTGCTCGAGCTCTTCACGAGCGCTTCGGGACTCGCGCGACGCCTCTTTGGCATCATGGAGAGCCTTGGAAAGCTCAGAGGACTGGGCCAAAGTCTTCTGCTCCAAAGTCTCGCACTTGCGGATGGCATCCTTCAGTTCTTGCTCGACTTCGGCCACCCGAGCTTCATGTCGATGGCGGGCAACCTGTTCGGCCTCCAGTTCAGCAGCCGCTTTATCAGCGGCTACCTTATTCACCTCCGCCTCTTTCTTGGCCTGGGCAAGGGCGCCTTTGAGGGTCTCGACCTCGGTTGAGCCAGCTATGATCATAATTAAAGCATTCCATGAGTTAACCTCTAAATATACATATTTCTGACATAAAATCACACTCCTTTTTAACATTATACGCATACCTTGCGTTTCACGCTTATTAATACGGTCGAGTTCTTCATCGGCCACCTGAAGCTTCCGATTGAGTTCAGGAACTTCTACGGCCTGGGCGGTTGCCGCCAACAGGGAAGCCTGTTACAATAACAGCACATCATGTTACTCTCCCAAATTCTACGTGGATCCTCTGACCGGTTTCTTTCAAACTGGACAGAGCCTCAGGGGTTACTGTCTATACACAGGTATTTTCCTAATTATGAAAAGTTTTTAGAACATTACGTCACATGCCTCAAAGCCTATCCGTAGGCTGTTGAAGGCTTCGTTCAGTCCTCTATTAGCAGATTGAACCTTCTCCACCACCGCACCCATCAGGGTGCGGTGCTCCTCCATGATGGAAGCACGCAGCAGTGCTTCCTCCAGAGCATTGGGCGCCTCCAGATTAGTGGAGGACGGAGCTGATGCTCCTCCCCCTCTTTCGAAGGGGGCTGCTTATCCGATCCTAGAGCCGCGTTGGTCTCCGGAACGGTATTCGGCTGGGGCCCGGACTGCTGCCCCCCGCAGCCGGTTGTGATAGGGGTCGCCCCTCGTTGTTCTTCGGCGACAGAGGTATTAACCTCGGTCGCCTTCTCGACGGCCTCGCTTGCTCCCCTGTCGGCGTCCTGGGAACGGGAGTACCCAGACTTGCTTGCCTGCGGCCGACGACGTGGCTCCACCAAAGGCACAGTACGGCCCAACTTCAGCAGCAACCACTCTAAACCCTCACGAGGGGCCAAGCCTCGCAAGGCGGGCGACACCAAGACCTCCCTGGGGGCGGCCTTCCTAGGTTGGCTCCTGAGGAGCGGAGAATCCTATGCAAGGGGCACCTCGCAAGGTTCACGTGACGCGAGCCATGACGACCAAGGCCAGGCGGGCGCCAGCGGGCGTAGTGTACCAGTTTCCTCTTTGGTGCTAAAGAGGCAGCACAGGCGAGGAGTCATGATGCATCGGGCAAAGGTTTCCATATCGGGGCAACGAGACCTAGACCAGCAGGATGGCAGAACGGATGTCATCGTGCAACCCACAACAGCGTCGCCACCAGAGCCTTTGGCAGGCGAAGACCACCTTTTGTCAGGATAGATTGTACTAGTTTTCTCCCTTCAAAATTGGCCGTTGTGGGATCCCTTCCCGCCTACATTCGGGAAGAGGACCAGGGCCTCTATAAATAGAACTAGCCACCACCATAGGAAGGCGACGGATCATTCGGACCACCCTCACACGCACCAGCTCACCAAGCTAAAGAACACCTCTCCTCAGGAGGGTGTTCATCCATTGTACTTGTTCATCCTCAGCCTGCGAGGCAATCCACCACCACCACACTAGAGTAGGGTATTACACCACAACAGTGGCTCGAACAAATATAAACCCTTGTGTCTCGTGTTCTTCGGATTCGTCGAGCTAGCCGTGAGATCGTTGAGTGAGCGGGTGAGCTAGGAAGAGAGTGTTCTTCGTGCGCGAAAGTTTTCTCCTCTAGGGTTAGCCAAAACCCTGAATCCGACATCTGGCATGCTAGGTAGGGGTGCGCGAAACTTTTATCCTCCACTGGTCGACCCTCCATCGCCCCGTGTTTCCGATGTCTGACGAACCAAGGAGCCACGCCGACCACTGGGCTGCCTAGCCCGCCCGGACGCCGCCGACTGCCCAAGAAGACCTCAACTCCGCACTCCAGGCTGCCCCGCACACCGCCAAACGCCCCCGGGCGCAGGCGATGCGCATCAGCGCCCTCCGCCCTCGCACCGCGACGCAAGCGCGCCGCCGCCCGATCAACAGGCTACGCTGCAGCGACGACACCGCACACCAGGAGCAGGCGAACATGCTGGCCGCGCTCATTGTGGCGCGGGAGCTGCTGCGATGCAGGTTGGCAGAGAGTGGCCACGATGCACTACTGGAGCGTGTCGCCGAGCTGCTAGACGCCGCCTTTCTGCTCCTTGACCACGCCTCAGGTTGTGGCGGAGGCACGCGCGAGACCCCAGCGAGCTCGCGCCCCCTGGGGCGTCAATGGGACCCGGTGACACCAACGCAGGCCTTGGAGCAGGCCATCCTTCCTCGACAGCACTGTCACCAGTAGGGACAAGTACTAGCGGACCGACACGAGGACACGTAGGTGTGCCACCCAGCGGCCACCAGGGCCAAATTCCACGACTAGCGGCTCAAGGCGTGGGGCACCTGGGTAACGGTCCTGGAGGGGCAACCGCGGACGCCTATGTGCCCCGCATGGTGAACCTGGAGTACCTGCTGGGGGAGGACCCCGACCCGTTCCCCGAGCCAGGATGGGTGGGTGGAACACCCGAGGCGCGGGCCTTCCATGAGTCGCCCGGAGGCTTCGCCGACACTTTCAGCGACGACGACGGCGGGGTACAGCCAGTATCTCAGGATTAAGCTTATGCTAACCCTGAACCCAGTGCGGTGGCCCTACCCCCGACGGGAGTAGTGCTCTGGGGGCTGCGCGGGAGAGGCCCGAAGCCAAGCCCTCCCCTGCGCCGCATGGAGCAAGGCGCTGCATGGAGGTAGGTCCTCTGCCGGGGGAAGCGCCGGTGAGCCCTCTCCCCCCAGCAGAGGGCCCGTGGTTGCCGAGGGCGCCGCTAGCGTCCCCCTTGCCCCTTGGTCTTGTCCTAGTTTCCGAACGCCCCAATGGTGGTCGGGGGTGGCGTAGGGCGGGGCCCTCGCCTGGCGATATGAAGCAAGGCTCACGCCTGTGAAGGTCTCTGTTCGTGACACTCTCACGTAATAATGAGTGGGGTTGTACACGCCCTGGAGTCTCCGGAGTGCCGCCCTCGGGCCTCGGGGGCTCCTGCCCACATCCTAGTGGAAGCACCATGCTCCGCGCTGGCCGTCGACACTGTCCCTCAATGACTATGGTGAAAGCACTTAGCTTCGCGCTGGTGGGAAGACCAGAAGACTATCTAGGTGCCGGACGCGGCCATTTGCTTTCATCCCTTTTTCTGTAGCCCGATTCACAGCCTTTTTCAGCTGAACTTGGAGTCCCATTTTCATTGTCCAGTGTGGGGGAGTCTTCTTTGTTCAAATGTATTTGTTGCATTTTGGTTCCGTGATTTGTTTTGAGGCCCGCGCCTGCTACCCCTCCCTTTGCGAGCGCCTCGCGAGCTGGGGGCTGGGCATGGTATGCGCGCGTCGATTGCGTTCAGGAGAGCCCGGGCAGGCAGCAAACCCCCCGGGACCAAAAGTGCGGTTGCCATAGTGTCACCACGCGCACACCTTGCCATAGTCTGGCATTCACTCCTCGCGAGGCCCTCTCGGGCGGACCAGCAGGCTCCTCAGGAAATCTAAAACCTCGCGAGCCCACAGAGGGCTCCCGTCAGGAGGAAAGCATGCCGGCAGCCACAAAACTAGCTCAAGGCACACTTGGACCGAGGTAAGTTACATCAGCAAGCCTGCGGAGGAGCTCATGAGCTCGCAGAAGCACGTTTCAAGTCCGGCCTAAAAAATAGAACATTAGTCTGCTTACACGAGGGGCTCCCACTCCAAAAATGCTCTCACACCTTGAGGGGCCGTGTCCAAGTCTTTGTGTGCAGGTTCAAAGTAAAGGAGTGCATGCTCAATCGGACATGTCGCTCGCAGCGTCGTCCGGATCGCTCTCATACACGCTGCTGGCGCTCTCGCTGGTGTCGTCCTCACCATCATCAACCGTGCCGCCTTCGTCCGCCGCGACTACCGCCGCTTCGTCCTCGGTGGCGAAGGCCCCGACCAGAGCGTCCACATTATCGTCCACCCAGCATGCCAAGTTGTCCCGGATGGCCACGAGCACTGGGGCGATGGCGGCGTCAAATTCGAAGTGGGGATCGAAGTTCTGGAGATGGCTAAAGACGTGGGAGAACGCGCGCCCGAGGAGGCCTCAGCTCTTTCCTTCAACAAGCTCGCGAGCCCTCGCAGCCTTGTCCTCCAGGTGCGTCACGACGTCGGTGAAGAAGCGGAGATGGCTGGCATAGTCTTCCGCGTGGGGAAGAGGGGCGCTCTCTTTGTAGATGGTGCCCATCACCCGTTTGGCCATCACCCTGAGGGCCTAGAGCATGGGAGCATGCTCACGCTATAACGTCTGCCGACGTCACGCCTCCTCCCTATTCTGCTGCGCGAGGGACGTGGTGTCAGCAACTTGCCGCTGAAGCGAGAGCAGTTCAGCATGAGCGGAGGCCAGGTCGGCCTGGATAGAGGTCAGGGCCACTGCTGCATCCTTCTCACTCTGCTCCACCTCGTCCAGCCTTGACCTGAGGGTAGTGGTTCTGCCCTCAGCTTTGGCCTCCAGGAGCTTTAGCTTCAGGCCGTACCTGTTGGCAAGATATCCACGAGCCTTCGCCACCCTACGGTCAACCTTCTCTTGGATCCCGGCTTCGCGCGCGCTGGAGGCTTCTTCCGCCAGGGCCACCTGGCACTCCCTCGTCTCCAACCGTTCAAGCTCGAGGTTACGCTCCAAGGCCTCCAACATCAGCGCCTCCTCACGCTTCAAGGTTTCCTTCTCTTCGGAAGGTGCCCCCCTCATCGAAGCCAAGACGGCCCTGCGCGCCTCGACCTGCTCCTCCAGGGTAGCGTTCCAGGCCTGGAGCTCCCGTTCGCCCTCCTCCGCGACCTCGCGGCGGTGAACAGCCTCCCTGGCCTCCTCCAAGGCCCGGGCACTGGCCTCGCGCGAGGTCGCGAGGGACGTCTCGGCGTTTGCCCTGGAGCGCTCACGTTGAAGACGCCCGAGGTTGATGGCCACCTTCAGTTGACGCCATTCCTCCGCCAGCCGAAGGCCCTCCGTCTCAAGGCGGGCATCGACGTCGACAAGCTCTTCCCCGAGCTGGCTCAGCGCGCCCATCGCCTCCTGGAAGCGCTCGTGGCGGACAGCGCCGCGCCCGCGCGCAAGCTCAAGCGCACGAGTGGGTCCGTCCTCACCACTAGGGATCGTTTAGGAGGCTCGGGATGGCTCGCCTGCTCCTGGTAGGGGGCCGAAGGCGGGCGCCTTCTGTCAGATTGTGGGTTCCGGCTAACCCTTGAGGTTCGAACTCTAGGGTGCGCACGAAGAATACTCTCTTCCCAGCTTGCTCGCACGACGACCTCAAGGCCTAGATCGACGAACCCAAAGAACACGAGAGGCGAGGGTTTATACTGGTTCGGGCCACGATTGTGGTGTAATACCCTACTCCAGTGTGGTGTGGTGGATTGCCTTGGAGGCAAAGGATGAACAAGTACAAGGTATGAACAGCCTCCTGAGGAGAGGTGTTCTTGAGCTCGGTGAGCTTATGAGTGTGAGGGTGGTCTCGGTGGACTGGCTCCGATCAAAGATGAGTTGCCTTCTATGGTGGTGGCTAGTCCTATTTATAGAGACCCAGATCCTCTTCCCAAATATCAGGCGGGAAGGGATCCCACAACGGCCAAGTTTGAAGGGGGACAACTAGTACAAGTTGTCCTGACAAAAGGTGGTCTTCGCGTGCCAAAGGCTTTGGTGGTGATGCTGTTGTGGGCTCCGTGGTGACCTCTGTCCTGCCGTCCTGCTGGTCTTGGTCTTGTTGCACCCATATGGAAACCTTTGCCTCATGCCTAGGGACTCCTCGCCTGCGCTTGCCTCTTTGGCACCAAAGAGGAATCTGGTACACTTCGCCCACTAGCTCCCGCCTGGCCTTGGTCGTCATGGATCACGTCACGTGAACCTCGCGAGGTGCCCCTTGCATAGATATCTCCGCTCCTCGGGAGCCAGCCTAGAGAGGCTGCCCCTGAGGGTGTCTTGGTGTCGTCCCCCTCGCGAGGCTCGGCCCATCGGGAGGGTCTTGAGTGGCTGCTACTGAAGATGGGCCGTACGAGGCTGTTGATGGAGCCATGCCATGGGACGCAGGCAGGCAACTCTGGGTACCCCCGTTCCCGGGACGCCGACAGTAGCCCCCGGGCGCAAGGCGCGCTCGGACTTGGCTTCGAGGCGAAGCCAAAGGGCAAGTGCGAAGCACCGCGGGCCCCAACAGCCTGCGGACTTGATTGACACGTGGCGATTGACGGGACATGGGCGTCTCCGCTTCCCCATGCTGCCTCGGCAACCGTTCGGCTTGACGAGACCCTGATGCATGCAGAAGGAAACCATAATTACCTGTGATCGTGGAGGTCGGAGGTTGGCCTCCTTCTGGCTATAAATGACGAGAGGGGCGGAGCCCCCATCGCTCATCTCTTTCTCCTCTCCATCTGCTTCTTCTTCCTTGCTCCACCATCTTTTCGCGTCACCCATGGCGACGACGAAGAGGTTCTCGGCCGCGGAGAAAGGGAAGGCTCGCCAGGAGGGGCCCGACTCGCCACCGCCTAAGAGGGGGCTTGGACGCCCCTGCAAGCATGCAACAACCCCCGCTGTGCCTCCCCTAGGGCGCGGACGCACCCCTTCGGGGGCCGGCGTCACCCTTGGCAGCCGCGGTGGTGTCTTCTCCCACAATGGGGGCCGTTCTAGGTGGAGCAGCCCTTGCACCGAGTGGAGGCGCGCCGTGGTCGCCCAGCCTCCTCGGCCGCACTTCCATTCGGTGGAGGTGTTCACGGAGTTCGTCGTGTGGTCGGAGCAGTCGGACGGCACTTGGCTCCAGCTCCCGCGTTCATTCGTCGGTGAGCTGCCGGCCATAGGTCTCGACGGCTTCTGGCTGCAAGCCGACAGCTGCAGCAGCAAGGCCTCGTGTGTCGTGGTGGAGGTTTCCGCCGCAGGCAACACGGTCCTGGCCCGCGGCTGGCAGACGTTTGCCCACGCACGCGGCCTGGGCAGGAGTTGCACCCTCCACTTCAAGTATGATGGCGTTGCGACCCTCTACATGAGGATTTTTGGGGAAGACGCTGCCGTGACGACGCCGAGGGCGTGCTCGCCCTGGGCGACGTCCGCGGCCTGTCTAGCGGGGGCAGCTCCTCCTCCGGCCAAAGCTCAAGCAACGGTGGCTACGACCAACCGCCACGTCGCCGAGCTCGTTACGAGGACGTGGCGGGTCATCCCGCCGCCGCGCCCCGGTGAAGTGCGAGGAAGACTCCAGCTGAATCCAGGGGGGCGTTGAGAGCCAACCCTCATGAGCTGCTGCGGGCGTGGGTGCCGCTTTTTCTTATCCTTTACTTTCTTCCTGTATTCCAAAAAAACAAGTATGGGGCCTTAAGAGGGCGTGTAATTAACCATAATTTTTATGCCGCTCATGTCATGTTCATAGTTTCTGCGTTGTGTTGTGGCGCATAGGCATAGAGGGATAACTTAGCTTGACACATCCGATGTAGTTTCCACCTTGTGAGGGCGCGCTTCCTGGCATGTGGTGAGGCTTCCCCACTGCCGACTCGGGAGCCGCTGACCTCGGGAGACATCACAAAGCTGCAAAAATTCGTTAGGAAATCCTTATCCTTCCTGCACGAGCCCTCAGGCATGGGCTGATCATTGCCTAGCGCACCACCTCACGGTACCCGTGGGGCACGGACTTAGAAGGGTGCGCCGATCACGAGCTCAATCGAGGGCGCCTCGCGAAAAACAAGGGAGCCGAAGCTCTAGAGCGACAGGGCTTTAGCAAGGTGTGCCCGCGACCGGGTTAGCCCAGCGCACGCACACACCTGCCCAGCCCCCACGCGAGGCATGCGAGGGAGAGCGTCGTGCAACTACTGTCCTCCCTAGCGCAAAACAAAGAACCGAGCAAAAAAGCAGAGAGAAGGGATTCCACCAAGCAATCGAGAAACACCAAAACTTAAAATTCTACTAAAAAGGTTGCTCCGAAGACTCCGGGGCATGTACATCCCCACTCATTATTACGTAAGAGTGTCACGGGCGGAGACCTTCACAGGCACTGGGCCCTGCTTCATGGGTAGAACTTCCGGAGGTGCTGGATGTTCCAGGCGTTCTGGATGGGGATCCCGTCCTGCGTCTCCAGGCGCGCGGCGCCAGGCCTGGAGACGCGGGCAATCCTAAACGGAACCTCCTACATGGGTGAGAGCTTGTGCAGCCCTTCCCTAGAGAGTACCCGCCTCAGGACAAGATCGCCCACCTCGAGCGTCCTGGAGCGGGCGCTGCGGCAGTGATACCGTCGCAGCGCCTGCTGGTATCTTGCCGCCCGGAGCGAGGCTTGACGGTGGCATTCCTCCCCGAGCACGAGGTCCATCCCCTGCATGGCGTCCTAATGTGCCTCGTCAAACGCCAGGACCCGCGCGGAGCGATGCCTGACCTCGTGAGGTAGAACCGCTTTGGCTCCGTAGACGAGGAAGAATGGGGTCTCGCCTGTCGGCTTGGTGGCGGTGGTGCGGATGGACCACAGAACGGACTAGAGCTCATCATACCAGCCCCTACCACGAGCCTCGAGCTTCTTCTTGAAGGTCCTGGTCTTGAGGCCTCTCAAGACCTCCGTGCTGGCGCGCTCGGCTTGGCCATTGCTCCCGGGGTGTGCCACTGAGGCGTAGCATATCTGCGTTCCAAGGTTAGGAGAATATGTCTGGAAGCGATTGCTAGTGAACTGCGAGCCGTTGTCGGTGATGATGCGGTTCGGGACCCCGAACCGGCTCATGAGGCCCTTGATGAACTTGACCGCTGACCCGGCTAGGATGGTGCGGACAGCTTCCACCTCCAGACCAAGGAAAGGGGCCCAGGATATCCAGCCCCCAGACCGCGAACGACCATGAGAGTGGGATAGTCTGGAGGCCCTAAGTTGGCTGATGGATTTGCTTGGCATGGAATTGGCAGGCCTCACAGGATCTCACCAGCTCGGTTGCGTTGTTGAGTGCCGTTGGCTAGTAGAACCCGCTGCGGAATGCCTTGCCCACTAGGGTGCGCGACGACGCATGTCAGCTAGCAGCTCGCACCCCTGCTTCCTGGAGATACATCGCAAGGAAACATTGTTTGGTCATTTTCTGTATAGCTCACCATCCTGGATGCAATATGCTGTAGCCTGCCGGGCCACGCGCTCCGCATCCTCGTCCTTATCATGTAGTATTCCTTGCCCCAGGTATGCCCTAAACTCTTCAGTCCAACACCCCTCCTGAGGTTTGACCGCGAGGAGTACGCGCGCTCCTGAAGTCGGGCTGCAGGCTGGGGCTCCTGAGGCTGGTGGCGGGGGAAGCTCCTCTCGAGGCGGTGCTGACTCCGCAGCCGGAGGGGTCGCAGAAGGATTGAAGAGCCGCTCCTTGAAGATGCCGGGTTCCTATGGTTGACACTTGGACACCCTCTTGGCGATGTAGCGGGCTTCCTTGTTCGTGCCACGAGGCACATGCTGCAGCTCCAGGCCCAGAAACTGCTTCTCCATCTTGCGCACCTCCGCGAGGTATACCTCCATGTGCTCGCCGTTTGGCTCGTACACCTTGTTGGAGAAGTTGACGAGGAGTTGAGAGTCGCCCTTGATGGTGAGGCATTTCACTCCCAAGGCCGCCGCAGCCTTGAGACCAGCGATCAACCCCTCGTGTTCCGCGATGTTGTTGCAGACCTTCTCGCCCTGCTGGAAGCAGAGTTGTATGGCGTAATAGAGCTTGTCTTGGGTGGGCGAGACGAGCACAGCGCCAGCCCCGCGTCCTGGCGTGCGAAGGCGCCGTCGAAGTACATGACCCAGCCATCTGGTGCTTCGCTTCTTGGTGAGAGAGATCGGTCCGCACCCACTTCGGGTCATGGGGCGTCGGTCCATACCGCCACAAAGTCGGCGAGCGCGGCTCCCTTGATGACCCTGGTGGTGCTAAACTCCAGCTGGAACGCCTGCAACTCGATGTTCCACTCGGCGACCCTTCCTGAAGCATTGGGGCTCCGGAGTATCATCTCCAGCGGGTACGCCGAGACGACCTTGATGGGGTGGCCTTGAAAGTAGTGATGCAGTTTGCGCGAGGCCACGAGGAGCGTGAGTAGAAGCTTCTGCAGCATGGGATAGCATGCCCTTGCATCCCGTAAAACCGTGCTGACAAAGTACATTGGGTGCTCGACGAGGGTAGGAGCTTCGATGGGATCCGAGGCCTCCGGAGCTTGGGACGCCTCCGGAGGCCGGGAGACCTCAGGAGCCTGACTGCCCATTGAGGCCTCCGCAGTCTTGAGGGCGCCGTCTTATGGAGCCTAGTCATCTGCCGACGTTGTTGTGTCTTTAGGGGCGCTGTCGTCCTGCCGCACCTTCCCAACTTAAGGTGAGGCCCTGTTCGGCTCGCTCTTGTCCTGATGCTCCTCGCGGACGACCACCGGCGCTACGATGGCGGAATAAGGCGTGGCGGCTAGGTAAAGCACCAGGGGCTCGAGGGGACGAGGCGCTACCATCACCGGTGGGCTGGTCAGGTATTTCTTGAGGTCTTGTGAATGCTAGGTCCGCCTCCAGGGTTCACTCGAATGGGCCTTTCTTCTTCATCAGCTTGAAAAACGGTAGGGCATGCTCCCCCAGCTTAGAGATAAAGCGCCCCAGCGAGGTCACACAGCCCGCGAGTTTTTGCATCTCTTTGAGTGTCTGAGGCGGGCTCCTTTCTTCTATTGCCTTGACCTTCTCTGGATTCGCCTCAATCCCCCTATGCGATACAAGGAAACCCAGAAGCTTGTCTGATGGGACGCCGAATATGCACTTCTCTGGATTGAGCCGCAGATCCACCTGGTGCAGGCTGGCGAACGTCTCCTCCAAGTCCTGAATGAGGGTCCTTGCCTCCCGAGACTTCACCACAATGTCTTCGACGTAGGCCTGCACGTTCCTCCCAAGCTGCTGGGGGCAATGTGCATCAGTCGCTAGAAGTTCGCCCCAGCGTTGCGCAGCCCGAATGGCATGCAGGTGTAGCAGTACACCCCGGACGGGGTCAAGAAGGCCGTCTTTTCTACGTCCTCCACTGCCATCTTGATCTGGTGGTAACCCGACGATCTGATCGATGCGCGGAAGTGGGAACGGGTCCTGAAGGCAGGCCTTGTTGAGGTTGGTGAAGTCGACACACATGCATTCCTTCCCGCCCTTCTTGGGCACGACAACAGGGTTCGCCAACCATTCCGGACACCGGACTTCAGGGATGACACCCGCCGCCTGCAGCTTGCGGGTTTCCTGGAGGATGAAGGACTGCTTCTCCGTGGACTGTCGTCGCACCTTCTGCTTCACCGGGCGCACATTGGGGCACACCCTCAAGTGGTGCTCGATTACTCCCCTCGGGACTCCCACCAGCTGCTTGGGCTCCCAGGCGAATACCTCTTTGTTCACTCGCAAGAACTTCACCAGTGCCTCTTCTTGGTCGGGGTCGAGGTTGGCGCCTATGGTGTAGGTGGCTCCTGAGGCCCTGTCATGATCGGCCGGTACTTGCTTCGTCTTGGCAAGATCTTGTGAAAAATGCTGCTTGTTCTTCGCCGGCGCAGCCCCCTGGGCCCCAGACACTGCCTCGTCGGTGGGGCGAGCTGCCGCCGCGGCCCTGAAGGCGGGCCTAAGGGCCGCCAGAGCTTCCTTGGTGTCCCCGGGCACTATGAGCACGCTGTTGCTCCCCGGCATCTTCATGAGGTTGTAGGCGGGATGGGTCACCGCCATGAACTGAGCTAAGGCAGGGTACTCGAGGATGGCATTGTACGGTAGGCCGATGCGAGTGATGTCGAAGTCGATGAGCTCGGTGCGGTAGTTGTCATGGGTGCCGAAGGTGACGGGGAGGCGGATCTGCCCTAGGGGCTGGTGGAACCATCACCGACCCCGCAGAAAGGCTTGGCATGGCAGAGTCGGCCGAGCGGTACGTGGAGCAAGCTGAAGGCTTCTACGGAGAGCACGTTGAGCCCTGCCCCTCCGTTGATGAGGGTGTTGGTGATTGCTACGTTGTAGACGGTGGGCGTGCAGAGCATCAGGAGTGTGCCTGAGCCCACAGTGATCGCTGGGTGGTCCTCTGAGCTGAACGTGAGGTTAGCCTGGAGCGCCACCCATCCTGAGGGAGTCCCCTACTGCACGTGGGCAGCGCCCATGTGGCGGACGAACTGCTTGACATGGCGATCCGAGGGCGGCACCCGTGAACCACCAAGGAGGGCTGCTACGATAGGGGGCGCCTGCGTCGCGAAGCGCGCGATGAAGAGGCTGCGCAGTTGCTCCCAAGAGGCTACAAAGGACCCCAGCAGGTTGAGCAGCCAGGCGCGCGGCATGCCAGCGAGTGCCACGGGGAACCAGTTGGCCATGACTTGGTTGTCGCCTCCGGCTTCAACATCGGCCTCCCTGTACGCCATCAGGAAGGCCGCTGGATCCGCCGTGCCGTTGTAGCGAGGTGGCATCTATGGCTTGAACTTGTGCGGCCACCGCACTTGCCGCAAGGCGGGGGTGAAGGCCCGGATGCCCACGGAGCCTCCGCGCGCGCCCGTCGACCCTGCGGAGGAGTGGCACCTGCCATGCGAGCAGGACAAAGCAGGCAGAGTGGCGAAGCTTCGGCGCACCCCTACCTGGCGCGCCAAATGTCAGACTGTGGGTTCCGGCAAACCCTTGAGGTTCGAACTATGGGGTGCGCACAAAGAACACTCTCTTCCTAGCTCGGTCGCACGACGATCTCAACGCCTAGCTCGACGAACCCAAAGAACACGAGACACGAGGGTTTATACTAGTTCGGGCCACAGTTGTGGTGTAATACCCTACTCTAGTGTGGTGTGGTGGATTGCCTTATAGGCAGAGGATGAACAAGTACAAGGTATGAACAGCCTCCTGAGGAGAGGTGTTCTTGAGCACGGTGAGCTGATGAGTGTGAGGGTGGTCTCAGTGAACTAGGTCCGATCCAAGATGAGTTGCCTTCTATGGTAGTGGCTAGTCCTATTTATCGAGGACTGGGTCCTCTTCCCAAATATCAGGCAGGAAGGGATCCCACAACAGCCAAGTTTCAAGGGGGGAAACTAGTACAAGTTATCCTGACAAAAGGTGGTCTTCGCAAGCCAAAGGCTCTGGTGGCGATGCTGCTGTGGGCTCCACGATGACCTCCGTCCTGCCATCCTGCTGGTCTTGGTCTCGTTCCACCGATATGGAAACCTTTGCCTGATGCCTCGGGACTCCTCGCCCGTGCTTGCCTCTTTGGAACCAAAGAGGAAACTGGTACACTGTGCCCGCTGGCGCCCGCCTGGCCTTGGTCGTCGTGGCTCACGTCACGTGAACCTCGCGAGGTGCCCCTTGCATAGATATCTCCGCTACTTGGTGTCGTCCCCCTCGCGAGGCTCGGCCCATCGCGAGGCTCGGCCCCTCGCGAGGGTCTTGAGTAGCTGCTGCTGAAGATGGGATGTACCAGGCCATTGATGCAGCCACGCCATGGGCCGCAGGCAGCAAGTCTGGGTACCCCCGTTCCCGGGAAGCCAACACCTTCCCCGCTGCCTTCCGGGCCTCGGTGCTCGAGGACGAGGCCAAGGCCGAGGTTGCCCCGCTGTGGGCGATGACTAGTGGAGGGGCCCGCGGCACGCCTTCGGCGCCCCAGGTAGGCCCGCTATGAAGGGACAGCAAGAACGTAGGGTCAGGATGCCTGGTCGGCACGTCCACCTCCTCGCCATGCCCCGTGCCATGCGCAGCAACCCGGCAGGGGGTACTCAGGGTCAGCAAAGAGTTCGGAGCTGGTGGAGGTTGCTTCTCAGGAGATTTTGCCGCTCCAGCCGAAGGGACCCTAAAGAGTTGCGGTCAGGAGGAGATGCAATACTCAGGAAATTACGAAGATAAGGTACTCACTCGTCTATGGCAATGTACTTCCTCTGCTTCAATGGCCGGTTTTCGTCATCACTGCAGCTCGAAGACCCCTTCCTCTTGCGGAGAGCTGCGAAGTTCAGGCGAAGCTGGCCGAAGCCCCGGGCGCAACCACTAGCGCCATGGATGGCTGGTGTGGCCTTTGAGGAGGCGCCCTCACGATATCGGGCTGCCTCGACCCTTCATCCTCCGCCTTGCGAGGGCCTCGGGGGCTTCCGCCTCCGGAGCATCGGGCTGCGTCATCGTTCCAGTCGCCTCCTCAGGGCGGCTCACCCGAGCCCTAGGGGTCGTCAATTCAGGAGCCCCGAACGACGCCGTTTCTTCAGCAGCCACGTCGCTAGCGATTGACGGCGATCGCCCCTCTGTGCCCACTTCCGGGGGGAGCGTCGCGCTGGCGGCGGGCAAAGGAACCACAAAAACAGGGCTCTCGCGAGGCCCTCCAAGGCCGACTGGACGCAGCCCCCTTTCGTTGAATGGGGGCATCTGCCTCGCGAACTCCGCCTTGTTCGAGCAGCAGTACAAGAGGCAGCCCTCCTCCGGCATATTAGCTGGCGACGGGTCACCCATCAGGAGCTCAAGCACAGTCCACTACACCCCAGGAGGAAGCCCGAGCGCGTGAAGCCTTATGGGGTCCTTGTTGCCGGAGAAAGTCCACATCGATCGAGAGTGGCACTGGAGCGGAGCAGTGTGGTGCCAGATGAACTCCTTACGAACCATGGGGGCTGTCACCTCGAGATCCTTCAGCCTAGTCTGCCGACACCAGACGTGGGCGAGCCATGGGTCAGCGGGCCTCGCGTGCCCCCAGCCGGAGCTGGGAGCAGCTGGTGCCATTGGAAGCAAGAGCAGGGGGCTGAGCACGCCAGCATCCACAAACACCCACCGCTTCCGGAATCCGCTCACAACCGGTGAGAGCTCGAAGTCGATCCCCGAGCCAGCCATCACCGCCACGGCGTGGAAGCTCAAGTATCCCGAGCGCTGCCGGACATCAGTCAGATGCAGTGAGAAGAAATGGCGAAGCAGAGCCACGGAGCGAGCAATGCCCACCATGGCCTCACAGACGAAGGCGAAGATGGCAAGAAGAATGATGGACTGGGGATCCAAGTGCAGCGCATTGACTTGGTAGTGAGAGAGCATGGCGTTGAAGAAGGTGGAGAAAGGGGGGATCAGACCAGCCCATAGGGCGTGAAGATGGATGGGGTTCTCAGTGGCCGTCCTATCAATCGCAGCGCGGGATGCAGGCCAAGACACCCTTGTCCCCCACTCATTGGAGTCGGTGGCGAGCACTGGGTAGACCTTGTCCATCCCTTCCTGGTTGAGCACCACCGACCGCTCGACGGCGGGCTTGAAGGCCAGAGGCGCTTCGGCTGAGGCTTGGGGCTTTTTCTTCTGGCTCGGCGCCATGGCGATGGAGATGGTTGGATCCTAGTCAGGTCGGAGGAGGAGACCGCTGCTTCCTGGAAGGCAGAGGAGTTGGGTGAGCACGCTGCTAGCGATGGAGGTGGAGCTGTCTAGACAATGGCGTCCGCCTAGCCTGGCGGATATCAAGGCCGCGTGGGGAAGTGGAGGCTCCCACGTACCATTGAACACCACGAATTGGCAAAGGCCGCAGGCAGTTGGGGCCCGCGGCGCTCCGCACTTACCCTTTGGCTTTGCCTCGAAGCCAAGTTCGAGCGTGCCTTGGGCCCGGGAGCTACTGTCGGTGTCCTGGGAACGGGGGTACCCAGACATGCCTGCCTGCGGCCCACGGCGTGGCTCCACCAACGGCCCGGTACGACCCAGCTTCAGCAGCAAACACTCAAGACCCTCGCGAGGCGGGCGACACAAAGACCTCCCTGGGGGCGACCTTCCTAGGTTGGCTCCTAAGGAGCGGAGATACCTATGCAAGGGGCACCCTCGCGAGGTTCACGTGACGTGAGCCATGACGACCAAGGCCAGGCGGGCGCCAGCGGGCACAGCGTACCAGTTTCCTCTTTGGTGCTAAAGGGGCAGGCACAGGCGAGGAGTCCCGAGGCATCGCGCGAAGGTTTCCATATTCGTGCAACGAGACCAAGACCAGCAGGACGGCAGGACGGAGGTCATCGCGGAACCCACAGCAGCGTCACCACCAAAGCCTTTGGGACGCGAAGACCACCTTTTGTCAGGATAGTACTAGTTGTCTCCCTTCAAAATTGGCCATTGTGGGATCCCTTTCCGCCTACGTTTGGGAAGAGGACTAGGGCCTCTGTAAATAGGACTAGCCACCACGATAGGAAGGGGACGAATCATTCAGACGCGCCAGCTCACCAAGCTCAAGAACACCTCTCCTCAGGAGGCTGTTCATCCATTGTACTTGTTCATCCTCAACCTTTGAGGCAATCCACTACCACCACAGTAGAGTAGGGTATTACACCACAATGGTGCCCCGAACCAGTATAAACCCTTGTGTCTCGTGTTCTTCAGGTTCGTCGAGCTAGGCCGTGAGATCGTTGAGCGAGCGGGCGAGCTAGGAAGAGAGTGTTCTTCGTGCACACCCCAAAGTTCGGACCTCAAGGGTTAGCCGGAACCGTGAATCCGACACCCCCCGGCTAGGAGAGGTCCTTCGGGATAACACTTTGGTGTCCTCCACGACCTTAGGCGAGGGGGCTCGTGGTGGCATCTCACTCTGCGCCATCTCGGGCGGCAGAGAATTCCCCTCCGATAATGGAGTTTGTGAGAGCTCGCGGGGAGGACTGAAAAGCAAATAAAAAAGCAACTTATATAATGGAAAAGGGAAGACCGAAGATAAACAGTGAATATGTGAATACTTACGATTCGGCAAGAGACTTCACCCTGGGAGGCTTTTTGTGTACTAGTTCGGACTCTGAGTCCAAACTGTCCTGGAGGGTCATTTTCCCTCTCTTGGGCGCCTCCCCCTTCGGGTCTTCAGAGGCCACCCTCTTCTTCTTTCTCCCCGTACGAGGGGAGTCGCTTTCCACCACCTCCTCCTCTTCATCCTCATCTCCCTCATGGGATGAGAGGGCTTCGGTCTCTCTGGATATTGCATCTGAATGACCTTTGTGACATGGGCCGTCCTTGGCCTCCTTTCCCTTCTTCTTCTTGGCCTTATTCTCCAGCGCCTGATACGGAGCCGGGACCAACACCTCCATTAGCTGGGGTGTGGCCGGGTTCTCCAGCAGTGGCGCCGGACAGTTGATCCACTCCGCCTTTACCGTCCAGCCCTGTATGGAAAGCAGATAATATAATCTTCATTATACTTGAAATACTAACCAAGCAAGTCTTTGGCAAGGTTATTGTCGGGGCTAGAGCTTGGCGATTCACAGGCGACCCGCTTGGACCTGGCGGTTTACGATTCATTGGTAATCCGGCAGGTGGGTCAGAGGAGCGACAAGACCCGATGGCCCAACGGGCGGTTCATGAAAGGCCGGGTCATGATATGGTGGGCCGGTTTAAGAGGAAGACATAAGGAATATTCTCCTACAAAGGAAGCAAGACTAGGACTCCACTTGTAATAGAATAGTCCTAATCGAACTAGGACTAGTCATGTAAACCGCCCCTTCAACATATATAAGGAGGGGCAGGGCTCCCCAAAGAGGGACAAGCAAGAAGAAACAATCTCTAGGGCTAGACACAAAGAGCCGGTTTACCAGCGACTCTCTCATGATGATAATGAGACCTAGCCACAAACAGCATGTAGGGTTGTTACCGGATGATGTTTCCCGGGGCCCGAAGCTGTCTAAACCCTTGTTTTGTATTGCGTCTCTCGATTCTGCTCAACCCCTCTCAAGCTACCACATAGATGCGCTGGCCTCACGACTAAGTCCTCACACTAGGACATCTACCGTGACTATTACACGACAGTTGGCGCCCACCGTGGGGCCGCGCATGGTGGTGTTGAGTTCTTGGAGGGATATCTCCCCAGGATCGAGAGGTTCACAATTTTTCGGATGAAGTGAAGCCGGTTTGGAAGAATCTGCATCATTGATGAACAATCGAGCGGTGCGAGCAAAATTGGGGCGAGAATTAAAGTTGCATGTCTGTGCGTTGCCGCAAGTCGCCAAGTTAACAGAAATTTTCGTTGCGGTTTCGATCTAAATCCGCTGCTCGTATCTGCGTCAGAGGCCGCGACACCGATCCCAAGCAGAAGTCCAAGTCATCGAATCCGAGATTGGCATAATACCAAACTAGCTGTAGCGTAATCGCTATCCGCCTGTGCCTAGGGTGGCCATGGGTCTTGACACAGACCTCTGCGTTTTCTGTCCCTAGTACAGCCCTATGGTGGCAAATTATTGATCAAAGATGCCGCCTACTCCGGCCTTATTCATTGACAGAAGCATGGCCTCCAAAGCTCAGAATCGCGTGGGAGACCAAAAAGTACTACTTGACCAAAAGTGAATCGAAGACACGGTGGATTTGTATGAGTACTAATTGATGGCTGCTAGTAATGTGAGGGTTGCGTTGTCTGTTGGCCGGAGAGACGCGGCACGAGACTGCCTCTACACGATTGCTTTCCGTCACTCCAAGCGCCCTCGAGCGGCCCCGACCCCATTGCGGCCACGACCTCGTCACCGAGTTACCTCTGCCATTGTGGCCGAGCCTCCTGCTCCTGCGGTTGTGACCTGGCCTCCGCTGCTCGTCTCTGCCATCGCGGCCTTGAGTTTGTACTAATCCGCCAAGATCGAGTCACCTTGCTCCACCTCCGGTTTGACTTCACCGCACCTACAAACCGCTGTTATTCCTTAGTCTGACGACCGGAAGACTGCAAATCAATTGGCAAGTATGTCTGTATGAGCAAGCACGTATCAATCAAACAAATACTACTTGTTTTATCAAGTAAAAAGATTAGGCTGGACGACTATTCTCTCAATGGCCAGAGCCATGTTCGATCTGCTTGCAAGATCTAAATCGAAGAAAAGTCAAAGTAGAAAAAAAAAGAAAAAAAAGAGGGAGTCACTACGAGAAGGGAACACGGACGTGGATTCATCAAACCGGCGACGACTCAGAAGCAGAGATGGGCGCGGGCTCTGCTGCTGTTGTGCTGCGGCCGCGCTTCGTAGGCACCTTCCCACCTCCGTCGATCGCCGCCGCGTCCGTCTTGACCTGAGCCGCCTCTGCCATGGCCCGCTCGCCTGCAAAGCCACCGGCAGCATCGCCATGGGTTGCCTCTGCTCACTTCGAGCCGCCACTGCACTCGCCTCGCTACCTCTGTCGCAGTCATCTCTGAGCCGCGTCAGATCATCCTTTGCCGGAGCTCCGCTGTTAAACCGCTTTGTTAGCAGCATTGGTACAACCATCTGCAAGTCGCCGTTGAGACCGCTTCGCCTTCGTCGACCTGCGTCACTTCCTCTAAAGTGGCTCCGCGGTGGCCGCCTCACGCCGCCGCCGTCACACGACGAGCCGGCCGCACCCTGGGCTGCTTTTGTTGACCCGCCTAGCTGCTTCTGCCGCGAACCTGCTGGCGCGCCAAGTTCTCGGCTGTGCTGCCCGAACCGCTGCTGCGCCTATGCTGAGCCGCCTGCTGCTCCTACCGCCCCCACCGTGGCCCTGCCCGTGAGCGCCCCCACGGCTGCGTGTTGAGTCGCCCGAGCCAGGCCACTCCTTTTCCTTGATACAATATCTGCAAAACTGAATAAAGTAATGGAAGTTATTGACTACTTCTTCAGTTGATGGAGAAAATGGATTAGGGGATGAAGTACCATTGGTGTTCTCTGACAGTCATCATGCATGGGGATTCTCTTATTGAAGCATTTAAAAAGCAATTGGACAATGCGTGGACTGAAGAAACAAAGGATGCTATGGTTGAGCGTTTTAAAGGGTCGTACTTTCATGTACGGTTGATGAGTTCATTCAGTATATGGAGCAAATTAAACGCGAATCTGATAAGCTTGCTGAAATGCCTTTTGGAGATCAAACTTGAGCGGTGGTCAGACACCGTTTTCATGAGGTCGCGTTGGTTAAACACAATAAGGTGAAAGCTCATGGAGATGATGTACACATGTCGAGCAGTTTGCCTCAGCCGCCACTGTCTTCCGAGCCGCCTCCACCGTTCGCTCCCTGCTATCTTCAAGGTTGTGGCTGGCCTGAGCTGCCTTTGTCGCGTTGAAACGGATCATCCGTCGTCCAAATAAATCAGGTGACCTCCATTTAAATTTATCTTGTTAGCATATATTGTTTTTGTCAAAGAACAATTACTTTGGTCTTTGTATTTTATATGCAGGACAATTGGTCACTCTAAAGACGATGGCCGGATCATGGATATATAAATCGCACAATTATTGTCATACGCTAGCATATGACCGTGCCATAATGATCAAAGAATATGTGCGCAAGACGCCGCCCTTGCGGCCCGGACTACTTCAATTCACCGGGACCGTCCCTGTGGCCGACTTGCCCGTCCGTGCCGGTTTACAACGCCGGTGCCGACTCACCCCGTCTGCACCGGTTTACAATACCACAGTCACCCGACCGCCCCCGCGGCCGACTCTCCCACCCGCACTGGCTTACAACGCCACGGCCGACTCATCTGTCTGTGACGTCTCTGATGTTGCGGTCGTCTTTTCCGTCCGTCTCTCGCGGCTTGGTCTACATCAACACACCGGGCCGCACCATTCTGCATTAGCTATTTATTGAGTATGAGCAAGTCACTGCTTGGGTAGCCCGGCTTTTCTTCCAAATTGGAGGCAAATTATCATATATTATCAGCCACCGTCTGCACTGGATGGCTCAATGGGCAGGCACACAAGTCGCCGCCACTATAGTTTGGTTAACTTCAAATAGCCAGTTGGAAGGAACCATTGGCCGAGTTGCTGACACGGCTCATACGGGATCATTTATAACCCGCCGCAGTCACCTCAACCTTCTCTGGATTCACATCATGCTATCAACACCAGTGATATACAACTTATGCCGGTTTATACCACGGTCAAATATGGAGAGTCTCAAACCAACTCCTTGAGTCACCTTTGAGACTCGAGGGCTACGATAACATGGCTCAGCAAATCTTGCCAGTTTCAGCAAATTTAAGAACCCCAAGACGATGGAGGGAATGATAACCCGGTCCCGGAAGCTACTGTTATATTGATGAAAATTTAAAGGCCGTCAGAAAATCTCCGGCTTAGAAAGTATATGACAGTTACAAAATCCTGGCTCAATGAAGAAGTTCTGGGTCATCAGAAAGGATTCCGGTTTACAATCCGGTTCAAGGGAAATCTGTTGCCCACAAAACTCTGAAGCTCTCAAATCCGGTTTAAGAAATTCCGGTTCAAAAAAGAATTAACTTCTCGCAAGTTCAAGTTTAAAATCCGGTTTAAGGGAAAGATGTCTCCCCCAAAGCATTGAAGCTCTCAATATCCGGTTTAAGAATTTCTGGTTCAAAAGGATAATCTCTCGCAAGTTTGAGTTCTCAGGAAAAATTAAAGGGACCAAAGAGAGTTTGTTGCACAACACAACTCAAACATAGGCACCCGGCGAGCACAGCTCAGAAATATATAAAATCACTTGGGAGCTTGGTCGTACCCGAACCATAGCTACACCTCTTTATCGGCGCAAGGCCACCAGAAAAATCAGTTGGGGGCTTGGTCGTACCCGAACCATAGCTACACCTCTTGATCGGCGCAAGGCGACCAGAAAAATCACTTGGGGGCTTGGTCATGTCCGAACCATAGCTACACCAGAAAACTACTTAGGGGCCAAAGAGAGTGTTGCAAAAGAACAACTCAAACATAGGCACCCACTGAGCACAGCTCAAAATATTGCTTGGGGATTCTTTGCTATCACAATGAACAAAGAATCTACACTTCTAATAGACTATCAAGACACGGCTTGGAAGCCTGGTGTATACACCTAAAACCCCAGGTTAGCATGCCTTCTTTAAGTAAGTCACTCCGTCCAGGAAAACCTGGTATGACCCACCGAACTTTGACAAGTCAATCTTGTAAGACCCTGAACTTGTCAAAGTTAAAATGACGATTTGTTAAAGATTGAGGTCCTTCTTAAAAGGCTTTGTAAAATGGTTTAACTCAGCGGCCTGGCAGCCCATGAAAAGCCTCGAATTTGGGGCCTCGCAGCCCGTGAAAAGCCTCGACTACAAGTTTTCATATGCTTTTATTTGCCAAGTTTTTTTTTCTCTTTTGATGAGATTTATAATGTTTTTGATAGACCGGCGTTTATTGACCCGGTTGGCTTTCAACTACAAGTTGTCAGTACATGATCAGTTATAATCTGGTGCTTACTAACCTAGTCTGTTTTCGACTATAAGTCACCAATGTTATATATGGATAATCCGGTCTTTATCACAACCCGGTACGGTTTATCATAAACCGGCACAATATGGAAGGAGTTATCAGTACTCAAGATTTGGGTTATCACCCTTCCTACAAAATGTTGGTAAACCAACGATGTGATTCAAATGTCGCAGGTATGATATATTTCATATTTGATTATTCTTAAGTGCAGCCTTGCTTATAAACCCTGGCTATATGTTGGGCATTATGACCCGTCCGGCGGTGAACCGCCAGGACACTTTAAACTTGTTGTATGCAGAAACAGGTTGAATAAAGCATAATTATAAGTCACCGGTGTTTATTAACCCGGCCTGGCTTTAAGACGATAAGTCGCCAGTGTATGATGAGAAATTATTCGTTGTTTATTAACCCGACCTGGCTTTAAGATGATGAGTCGCCAGTGTATGATGAGGAATTATCCGGTGTTTGTTAACCCGTCCTGGCTTGGGACTATAAGTCGCCAGTATATATTTGGATTATGCCATTGGAATCATGCGCTCATAAATCATTGGATTATCTTATTCAAATCTTCAAATAGCCAGCATGGCTGGATTTTATTATGGTTATCAATAACCAGTATTATGATTAAGGTTTTCAAAGTCGCTTTAGCGCAATGGCTATTATATTATCGATGGATATGATTTATTCTACAATTGAAGGAATAGCCCTGAGTCGCTGCAGGTTTACGACCCGGCACTTGGGGGCTACATTATTCAAGCTGAGATTACATGAAAGATGCAAGTCCCATGTCACTGCCAGCATGCACCATGGCACTTGGGGGCTAATGCAAAGTCATTTTTACTGGCCTTATTGAAGACCCGACTCATCACATCATAATGAGCCGGCCCTTGGGGGCTACCAATTGCTCCTGTCAAAAATTTAAGGTACACAAGTCTTAATCCATTATATTGAAGGATCCACTGCCCAGTTGGTAAAGCACAAAGCTCTTAACCTTGTGGACGTGGGTTCAAGCCCCATGATGGGGGTTACATTATATGATGTTGTTTTCAAAGAAGTATATATAAAGTACCAGCTCAATATTATCTTACTGAGCCGGCCCTTGGGGGCTACACGTTATTGTTCAAGTCTACATGATCATATTTATAAAGTCCCTGATCATTATTGCATAATGACCCGGCCCTTGGGGGCTACACTGGTTGAAGTTTTTATGAGTATAAGGCAATTACTAGTCCCAGGTTGCTGCAAGCATGACAACCCGGCACTTGGGGGCTACATATATGGAGTATTCAGTTTTTACTAGTGACTGAGATGAACAACATGGATTTCTTCAAAGTGGCAGTAATTATATGGAAACAAGTCTCAAATCATCACTTTGTTCTGTTCAAGACTTGGGGGCTACAAGTAATATGGATATAAGGGAGAAATATCTTCCAATTTTCAGTTTTGAGCTAACCAGATTGACCCGGTGTCCGCAACAATTATGACCCGGCGTCACCAACATATTATTGACCCGACGTCACCAATCATTATGACCCGGTGTCTGCAAAAATCATAACCCGGCGTCATCAATATTCATGAACCGGCGTTGGTAACAATCATGAACCGGCGTTGGCAACAATCATGAACCGGCGTTGGCAACGATCATGACCAGGAATTATCAGTTTTTATAATCCGGCGATTTTGGAAATCATAGATCGGCAAGTTCCATATTTTCAAACCGACTGAATATCAGTTGAATATTTGAAGACCAATATTTTTGTCAAGTCAGAGCATTGAGGGCCGATTTAAATGGATTCTTTATTTGCAATATTTCTTCTACAAGCAAATTGATTATGTAGCTGGCCTAATGACCCGGATTTTCTAGAAGGAGATAACAAGGACTTAAGGATGATCAGATGCCGGCTTACAAGAATATTTAACCCGAAGCACAACCTGTCAAATTCGTTCTTGTGTTTATGTTGTAGGATCAGTTTAACATGGATAAATCTAAATTAAACTGGGGGCTAATGTCGGGGATATACCCGCGGTATAAACCGCCGAATGTATGACCCGGCTAGAGCTTGGCGATTCACAGGCGACCCGCTTGGACCTGGCGGTTTACGATTCATTGGTAATCCGGCAGGCGGGTCAGAGGAGCAACAAGACCCGATGGCCCAACGGGCAGTTCATGAAAGGCCGGCTCATGATATGGTGGGCCGGCTTAAGATGAAGACATAAGGAATATTCTCCTACAAAGGAAGCAAGACTAGGACTCCACTTGTAATAGAGTAGTCCTAATCCAACTAGGACTAGTCATGTAAACCGCCCCTTCAACATATATAAGGAGGGGCAGGGCTCCCCAAAGAGGGACAAGCAAGAAGAAACAATCTCTAGGGCTGGACACAAAGAGCCGGTTTACCGGCGACTCTCTCGTGATGACAATGAGACCTAGCCACAAACAACATGTAGGGTTGTTACCGGATGATCTTTCCCGGGGCCCGAAGCTGTCTAAACCCTTGTTTTGTATTGCGTCTCTCGATTCTGCTCAACCCCTCTCAAGCTACCACATAGATGCGTTGGCCTCACGACTAAGTCCTCACACAGGACATCTGCCGTGACTATTCCACGATAGTTATGCTTACCGCTGAGGCCGTGTTCTCGCTATCGAGTCCGATGTCCTTGGTCTTCATCAGCCAACTTTTTGGGCTTTGAAGGTTGCTTCCATACATCTTCGTGTGTGGTGCCGAAGAAGCGCTTCAAGGTTCGTGGTTCCTCCGGATTGAACTCCAACATAGGGGAGGCTCGGAGTTGGCAGGGAAGGACATGGCGGAAGAGCATCACTTGAATCACGTTTGTGAGACAAGTGTTTTACCCAACACGTTGGAGATGCGCTTTTGCAGCGTCATCACCTCCGGCTGAGAACCCAAATCAAGGCCCTTGGCGGTCCATGAGGTGAGTCTCGTTGGGTGTGCGGATCTAAAGTCAGGTGTCGCCGCCCACTTGGCGTCGCGGGGTTCGTTGATATAGAACCACTCCTGCTGCCACACCTTGATAGTCTCGACAAATGCTCCTTTGGGAAAGATGGTGTTGGGGAGCTTTCTTACCATAGCCCCACCGCAGTCCCCTGCTGACCTTCGACCACCTTCGGCTTCAGATTGAAAACCTTGAGCCATAGGCCGAAGTGTGGCGGGATGTAGAGAAGAGCCTCACACATGACGATGAACGCCGATATGTGGAGGAAGGAGTTTGGGGCTAGATCGTGTGAATCTCACCCATAGTTGAACATGAGACCTCGGACGAAGGGGTGGAGGGGAAACCCTAGCCTCCAAAGGAAATGAGGGATGAATACGACGCTCTCACCAGGCTCCGAAGTAGTGATCACCTGATCTTTTTCAGGGAGCCTGTGTGCGATATCCGCGGACAGATAGCCCGCGCTCCGAAGATCCTTGATGTCCTTCTCGGTGACAGAGGAGGCCTCCCACTTGCCCTTGGAGCCGAACACGTCCATTGCTGGGGAGGGTGGCAGTGGTGGGAAAGATTGGAGTTTTGGGTGCTTAAGCTTAGAGGTGGGAAGGCAGGAGCTAGAAGAAGGCGTGGGGAAAAAGGAGGGATATTTATCCTCTTAGAGACTGTAAAAATACCAAACGTCCCCCTCTTAATCCATAAATCTCGCCTGTTCCCCACAAGATCGTGCGTAAGGCACAGTTGGGTTACCCAAACCACATTGATGTGAATCTCGTAATGAGCCGGCACAATCCCTGCATTGACAAGACGTGCCAATGGAGGCTAAGCCTCGAAACGCGGAATAGGAGGCATGAAAACGGTTTGAAATGTTAAAGAGTCAAGCGTGACGCTTCACCAAAAAAGTTGTCAGTGAAAGACACTATACCAATTTTGACTTATTGCCTTCATGGCTAAGGGTTGTATCGATAGAGCAGAGCCGGATATAGTTCCTCTATACAGGGAGCTATCTCACAATGTTCAGGAGAAGGAACCTGCCTTGCAATGCCGAAGATAATCTGCGTGTCAAACACATCATCATCGAAGACTGGTCCAGGGGCTACTGAGGGAGTCCTGGATGAGGGGGTCATCGGGTGTCCAATCTATTCGATATGGCCCGGACTGATGGGCCGTGAAGATAAAAACAGAAGACCATGCCCCGTGTCCGGATAGGACTCCTATATACTTGGATGGCAAGTTTGGTGTCCGTATATGTTATTTCCTTTTTCTGTAAGCCGACTCTGTACAACCCTAGGCCGCTCCGGTGTATATATAAACCGGAGGGTTTAGTTCGTAGAGGCTATCAGAAGAATCATAGGCTAGACAGCCAGGATTTGGCCATTACGATCTCGAGGTAGATCAACTCTTGTAACTCCTATACTCATCGAATACAATCAACAGGACGTAGGGTTTTACCTCCTTTAAGAGGGCTCGAACCTGGGTAAACATCGTGTCTCTACTATCCCTTTGTCACAGCCCTAGCTATAGCTTTGCTTGTGGACTAGTCTTGGTTGTTGCATCATGTTTAAATTATGCTTAAACGTGAAATGGGGATGTTCAAATCCTAGCACCAAATGAAATGCAACTAGGATCAAAATAAAAATATTATTAATGAACCCAAAATGCACTTCAGAAAAGTTCATGATTTTTGAATTGGTCTAGAACCTCTGCCAAAAATGGTGCACACTTTTCTAGGTCATTTATGGATTTTTGAATTAACTCATATTGTATTTGAATTGGAGCTATTAATTCCTATAAAACATTTGGTAGCTCCAAATATTATGAAACTTAATGAGGGCCTCTGAAACAATTCAGTTACTGCCCACAAATATTTTCAGGACTTATTAAAATGATTTGGTTTATGAACTAAATCAAAACAGAAAGAAATAAATAGAAAACAAAAACAGAAAGGAAAAAAACAGGGAGAGAGAGAGAGAGAGAGTTTACCTGGCAGCCCACTTACCCGGCCCAACTCCTGTAGCCGGCCCAGCCTACCTGGCTCTGCCAGTCGTCCTCAACCTCGTGCCAGCAGGCACGAGGGCGTTTGCCGCTGCCCGCGCGTATGCGCCGCGCCACCTCCTTGTTGCCTGCTTCCCCTGGCCTCCTGTAACATCGCCACACACCCCTCCTGAACACTCTCCCACTCTCCCCGTGCCCTTTCCCCTCCTCTGCCTCTCTCCCTTGCACGCGCTGAGCGCAGCCATCGCCGCTGCTCACTGCCGCCGCGGCCACTGCCACTGCCTAGCGTCGCCACCATAATCCAGAGATCTGCCACCGTCTCCTATGCCTCCCCGAAGACCCAAGTGCCGCCGGACGCCCCCGAGTGCTCTCCTCGTCGTCTTCTTCAACCCTGGACGCCAGAGATCCCCATCGCCGCTCCGCTCTCTTCGGTGCTTCCCCGACCTCACCGACGACGCCATCGAGTTCACCGTGAGCTCCTGCTCGTTCTTCCCCCCTTCGTTTTGCTTGTTCCCGTGCCGTAGCAACCTCGTCCGCGAGCTCCGAGCTCCGGCCGCCTCCATGGCCGACAAGCTCCATGCTCCTGCGCTCTCCCGGTCGCCCCAGCACCATCAACATGCTCACCGCGTCCCCGGGAAGTGAACGCGCCGCGCCGTTGCTCCAGCTCTTGCTGAAACCCTGCACCCGCTCGAGCCCGAGCTCCGCCGCCGCTAAACCTCGACGTCGGCGACACACCTGGCCACCCCAGGACAGCCCGAGGCCACCAACCTACGCGCCTCGTTGCGCCAGTTCCACCAAGCCTAGCCGCACGACCCCTCGTCACCGGAGTTGGCCGGACGGGCAACTCCGACGTGCCCCGCTTACGCCGGCGATTAGCCACCGGCTAATCCCTGTTTAAGCTGCTAATTAACCCTCCCCGTGCGACTCACATTTGGGCCCCACACCCTAATTAAACCCCGGGTTAAAATAGTCTATGTTTAATTAACTCCCTGTTGACCAGTGTGTCTATGACATGCGGGACCCACTTGTCTGTTTTGACTGTGTTGACTTGCCGACGCAAGCCTGACGCGGTGCTGACATCATAAACACATTTCCTGGTATTTTCTTATTTAGAAACAAATTTGAAAATTCCAGAAAATGTTTAAAACTTAAAAAATTCATAGAAAATCAACCGTACCTCGGAATGAAATAAATTATATATGAAACATTATCAGGAAAATATGAAGAACCTGTTTATGGCACTTTATTGCATGTTTGAACAAGTTAACCTCACTGAATAAGATAAATCATGATTAGGACAATTTATGAACTAGCATTTGGAGTTGGAGTTTAACCTTGTTTGAATTCCACTTCAATTAACTTGGCTTACTACTGCATTAGGTCAATTCAATTCCTTAACACAACATGCCATTCGTTTGATTGTGCATTGTAGTGAATGTTGTTCCTTTGTGTTTGCCGGTGGTTGTTCCCCCTCGCTAGACGTATGTTCCGACGATGTGATCGATGACACTGATGAAGACACAACGCTATCTTCAGAAGTGCCAGGCAAGCAAAACCCCCTTGTTCATTCCGATACACTCCCACTCTCTCACTCATGCTCTCTTTTACTGCATTAGGACAACAACAATTCAACTGTTACATGTTGTGGTAGTTGAACCCCTTTTCCTCTGCATGACTTGTCATTGCCACAGTAAATAGATGAAACCCACTAGCATGAGTAGGAGTTGTTTGAGCCCTGATGTGCCTACTCATTCATGCTTATTTGTCATGCTTGCTACTGCTTAGAGTTGAGTCAGGTCCGATTCATCGGGGATGAATTGGAGTTGTGTGAACATGTCCTACTGTAGAGAGCTAAGGGTGTGAACACGAATTGGTAAAGGTATCGGTGAGAGGCCATGTAGGAGTACATGGTGGGTTGTCTCATTGCAGCCATCCCCAGGAACTGAGTTCTATGTTGGTGATCCATGAACAGTTACTACCACACATTGGGCTCCGGGCACTCCAAGCTCTCTCGGCTTATTAATCAACCTGATCTCTGTCCAGCAGTTGCAAATAGTTTCTGGTGTTTGTAGGTAGTGTTAGTAGTCTACCAAGTGGCACCCGGTACAGGTGGGATTGGGACAGACTAGGCACAGTGGCACGGTGTACCAAGTGGCACCCAGATGGTGGGCTTGGGAACCCTGCTCACATCATTTGGGGCCGTGAGCGACACCCCGGCCGGATCTCCTTGCGGATGGAACCCGAATAGGCAATAAACCTGGACTGGAGACTTGTGTGGTTAGTCAGGTCGTGGCCGACTCCCTTCGCTAGGCTTCCGCTTGAAGGTTGCCGAGATACACGACGTGTACATGGTGGTAAGTGGCGAGAGCATATGTGAAGAAGTACACCCCTGCAGGGTTAACATCATCTATTCAAATAGCCGTGTCCGCGGAAAAGGACTTCTGGGTTGCCTGTACAGTTCATAGACAAGTGAAAGTTGATACTCTAGAATGCGCAAGATAAGCGTGAGTGCTATGGATGGCGTTCTCGTAGGAAGATGGGAGCGGATCCATAGTGGTGTATTGATATGGTGAATATGTGGACTCGTGTGCGCCACCTCAAAAGAGTTACTTGCAGTTGTAGTTCAGGATAGCCACCGAGTCAAAGCTGGCTTGCTATAGTCAAACTCCACCACCCCTTTGTTGATACTGATGCATATGTAGATAGTTCTGATGTAAGTCTTGTTGGGTACATTTGTACTCACGTTTTCTTAATTTATGTTTTTGCAGAGAGACGTCAGTCTCACTAGTAGTTCCACGTGGACTTCGACGTTTAGCTTGTTACCTCAGCTATGATCTTGTACCCTTGGGAGGGTCTTGTAGATAGTCAGGCTTCTCAGCCTTCTTCATTTGTAGTTGTCTGTACTCAGCCAAGTTAAGCTTCCGCATGTGCTTGTTGCTTGGATGCTCTATATGTTGGGTCATGAGACCCATGTTTGTAATACTTGGCTCCTCGGAGCCTAATGAATAAATACTTTGGGTCATAGAGTTATGTTGTGATGCCATGTTGTATTTTCACATATCGAGCATATTGTGTGTATGATTTGAAATGATTGGTATGCGTGGGATCCGACAACCTAGTTGTTTATCCTTGGTAGCCTCTCTTACCGGGAAATGTCTCCTAGTGCTTCCACTGAGCCATGGTAGCTTGCTACTGCTCCGGAACACTTAGGCTGACCGGCATGTGTCCTTCGTTCCTGTGTCTGTCCCTTCTGGGAAATGTCACGCGGTGTCTACCGGAGTCCTGCTAGCCTGCTACAGCCTGGATTCTCCGGAGTCCTGTTAGCCCAGCTGCCACAGCCCGGATTCACTCGCTGATGACCGACACGTTCGTTGTTGGGTCATGTATGCCTGTCCCTGTAACTTAGTGCCACTTTGGGTTTACGACTAGTCATGTCGGCCTGGGTTCTTTGTCATATGGATGCTAGCGACACTATCACATACGTGAGCCAAAAGGCGCAAACGGTCACGGGCCAGGTAAGGTGGCACCTGTGGGAATACCGTGCGTGAGGCCGCAAAGTGATATGATGTGTTACATGCTAGATCGGTGTGACTTAGGATCGGGGTCCTGACAGCTTTGGTATCAGGGCCTGACTGCGTGTAGGATTACCAAGCAAAACTGGTCGAAGTTGAGTCTAGAGATTCTTTAGTTATGTAAGGGAAATGATTGTGGATGGGAATGTAAGGCTCTTTTTACTCCTTTAGCTCATGCCCTTTTGATCCGAGTCATCCTATCTTTCTTACGGGGTTAAGGAAACTAGGCTTTATATTCTTTCTATCAGGTTCACGTGTTACTAATCCGTAGACTCTTATAGGATTGTTGGTTCCAAGCCTCAGTTCAGTTTCTACTACTTCAGTATGTTGACAGTTGATCTCGGAACCTTGATATTGTGATTCTGAGTGGTTATGCCACCATTTTTGCAGAATGTCCCAATCTTTTTGAGCATTTACAGTGGTTATGTTGTCCGAGTCATCCTAGGTTTCTTACTAGTCTGATGCATTTGCAAATCCCTTCCTCCCATTCCCGATGTCCCTTTGGGCCAGTTTAACCACACTAATCGGTCTGTTGGGGTACTTCATTGCCTCGACATATATGTTGGAGCTATTATTATGACCCTAGGTGTCTTAGAGAACCACCTAGTAATCTAGCCATGTTTTGTGTTCCCAGTGTGATGATTCTGGCCGCCATTCTCGAAAGCATCCCATGATGCCATTTAGTTAGTAGGTACCCTATTCCTGGGTTTTGAACCCGAGATTCACTCCACTCACCTCTTGTTGATAGTGTTTGCTAGTTCCTTTAGGATATTAGTAACCTTTGCGATAGCCCTCAAGGTCCGTGGTATTTCCTTCTTCCAAATACCATAAACTGCTTACGGCAGAAGATCTTTGAACCAAAGATCACAACCAGAGTGCTCTTGTGTAACGCCCACGATACGGCTATATCTCCCACGTGTCGAGGCACGACTAAGAGGCATAACTGCATTGTGGTTTCGTCGCAAGAAGGGTCATCTTCACACAATCCCATGTAATGAACAAGAATGGGATAAAGAGTTGGCTTACAATCACCACTTCACACAATACATAAATTAATCATACATCAATCAGAGTACACACATAGGTCCGACTACGAAACCAAAATAAAAGAAGACAATCCCAAATGCTAGATCCCCGATCGTCCCAACTGGACTCCACTACTGATCATCAGGAAACGAAACATAGTAACGACCAAGGTCCTCGTCGAACTCCCACTTGAGTTCAGTAGCATCACTTGCACTGGTATCATCGGCACCTGCAACTGTTTGGAAGTATCTGTGAGTCACGAGGACTCAGCAATCTCACACCCGCGAGATCAAGACTATTTAAGCTTATAGGAAAGGATGGGGTAATGAGGTGGAGCTGCAGCCAGCACTAGCATATATGGTGGCTAACAAACGCAAATAAGAGCAAGAAGAGGAGCAACGGAACGGTCATCAACTAGTAATGATCAAGAAGTGATCCTGAACTCCTACTTCCGTCAACCATAACCCAAAAACCGTGTTCACTTCCCGGACTCCGCCGAAAAGAGACCATCATGGCTACACACGCGGATGATGTATTTTAATTAAGCCAAGTGTCAAGTTCTCTACAACCGGACATTAACAAATTCCCATCTGCCACATAACCGCGGGCATGACTTTCGAAAGATAATACCCTGCAGGGGTGTCCCAACTTAGCCCATTATAAGTTCTCACGGTCAACGAAGGATATTCCTTCTCCCGGGAAGACCCGATCAGTCTCGGAATCCCGCTTTACAAGACATTTCGACAATGGTAAAACAAGAACAGCAAAGTCGCCCGATGTGTCGACAATCCCGATAGGAGTCGCACGTACCTCGTTCTCAGGACACACCGGATGAACACTACGTACAACTAAAACCAGCCCTCAAGTTTCCCCGAGGTGGCGCTGCAAGTGGCTCTAGTTTGAACCAACACTTCGAGGAGCACTAGCCCGGGGGGGCCGAATAAGATGACCCTTGAGTCTGCAGAACCCAAGGGAAAAAGGGATAGGTGGTAACAAATGGTAAAACCAAGGTTGGGCCTTGCTGGAGGAGTTTTATTCAAAGCGAACTACCAAGGGGGTCCCATAAATCACCCAACCGCGTAAGGAACGCAAAATCAAGGAACATAACACCGGTATGACGGAAACTAGGGCGGCAAGAGTGGAACAAAACACCAGGCATAAGGCCGAGCCTTCCACCCTTTACCAAGTATATAGATGCATTAATTTACAAAAAGAGATATTGTGATATCCCAACATATCCATGTTCCAACATGGAGCAAACTTCATCTTCACCTGCAACTAGCAACGCTATAAGAGGGGCTAAGCCAAGCGGTAACATAGCCAAACAACGGTTTGCTGGGAAAGGTGGGTTAGAGGCTTGACATGGCAATATGGGAGGCCAGATATAGCAAGTGGTAGGTAGCGCGACAAAGCAATAGAGCGAACAACTAGCAAGCAAAGATAGAAGTGATTTCGAGGGTATGGTCATCTTGCCTGAAATCCCGCAAGGAAGAAGAACGAGTCCATGAAGAAGACAAACGGATGTAGTCGAACGAATCCTCACAACTCCGGAACGAAACCGAAGCTAACGACAGAAGCAACCAGGAAAGAAACAAACAACATAGTAAACAACCATCACATACACATGGCATGATGCACAATCAAGTATGATGCATGTCCGATTTAAGGAGGCATGGCATGGCAAAGTGCACAAACAAAACTACAAGTTAAGTGGAGCTCTATTGACGAAAGACCACATCAATTATTTAGTTCTCTCTCGTTTATGTACCCAACAATATTAAATGTTATTAAACATGGCAAGAGGTGAAGCATAGTCAGACTATCTATCTAGGCAAGTTTAAATGAGGCCGGAAGAACAAATAACAATTCCGGAAAATCCCCACATCAATTATTTAGATTTGGTACTGTTCTCCTAAAATCATATCTTATTTTTGTTAAACAGGAAAATAAAGTGCACCAAGTTAATCTATGCTTTTATCCACCCCATTTACATATAAAGTTTATTTAAAACCGAGCTACGGTTATTTAGTTACAAAATAAATCATTTTAACATGGTATTTAAGCAAAATTAAACAAACAACATTTCAAACATTTTAAACAAGGATGAAAATGGCATAATGTGAAACTAGACAGAATTCTAAACATTTTACATATTAAAACCATTTTAATCCGACGCACGATTAATTAGTTATTAGATGCATGAACATTAGGGTTTTTCTGTAAAACAGCAACTTCTCGGTTAATTAGCAAATCATTCTGGGAAAAAAACATTGATAGGGCTGAATCTGGCTGGCCCAACATGCACAGGAGAGGGCTGGAGGGGGCTGCTCAACCATGGGCCAAGCCCAGCTCGGTGAGGAGGGCGCTGGCTGGGCCGGACAGGGATGAGGCCCATGAGGCCGGGTCAACGGGCGCAGGGACTTGGCGCTGCGTGCGTTCCAGGAAGACGAGCGGTGGCTGCGCCGGTGCTTCCGGCGATGGCAGACAGCGGAACAACCACCGGAGGCGGGGGCGAGGTCGAGGGGAACCGATTCCCGACGGTGGGAGGCGGATCCGGCGAGGCCAGGGCGGTGGGTGTCGGGGATGACCCGATCTGTGTGGCGGCGGCGGCGGAAGTCCATGGGCGGCGGCGGCTACTGCTCCCTGGTGCAGCACAAGAGAGAGAGAGAGAGGGAGGGAGATGAGCATGGGCAGTAGGTGAAGGAAAGAAGAAGGAACGGGAGGGAGGAGGCGCGAGGTGAGGCAGGGGAGTGGGACGGCCTGCTGGAGGTGGCGCCTGCTCGCCGGAGACGCGGGAACTGCTGCTGCTTGCGGGGGTGCTCGGGGCAGGGACTTGAGGACGCGCGTGGTCATGCTCTAGGAGGTGCTCGAAGCAGGGGATGCAGGGGCGCGGTTCCCGTTGGAGCTCGAGGGAGAGGGCTGCGTGCACTCAGGCGCGGCTGTGGGTTGGTTTGGAGCTGAAAACGAGGGAGATGGTCGGAGGCTGCTGGTGGCATTTTGGATCGGGAGCAATCCCATGGAAGAGGGTGGCGGCGGCCGACTGGGCAGGGGGGATTTGGGAGATGGGACGGCATCTAGGGTTAGGTGTCTATATATTGCGAGCGGATTAGATTAGGGGTTATTTGGGCCCTCCGATTTAAATCGGACGGTCAAGAAAAAAGTAAGCTAGGAGAGTCCAACAAAGAAAACGGTGATGTTTTATAGATGTTTGGTGATGATCCGAATCCAACGGTGACAACAACCCGGGTCGGGTTCGGGTAAGTTTCGGACGCACACGCGAGGGGTTTGCAGGATGTGCAGAGAGGTTAGGAAGCCAGGCAAGAAGGAAACAAAAATCTGGTTGGTCTCGGAATGGTCAAAGAAGGCAAGGGGAACGCGGCAACTACGAGCCACTACAAGATTATCAAAACATGCGGATGCAATGAGAATGATGCGATGATGAATGCAACAAACAAATAAATAACACAACTGGCACGCAAAACAAGGAAGACATCTGGAGCGTCGGTCTCGGGGCGTCACAACACTCCACCACTACAAGAGGATCTTGTCCCGAGATCTAGGATGGCACCTGAGATAAACGGAAGAGGAAGAGGTAAAACAAATTGCTTCTTTGACAAACGAGTGAAACCAAAGAACCTTGAGAGGTCGCAAAGCTTGAAGAAATGACACGACAGAGGTGAACAAAATTTAAAACACTCCGTTATCAAAGTGGAACAAGGAACATTGCGAGAACCTTTGTAGGTTGAAAGACATCAATAAGAGCTTCAAGAACCAAAAGAATATGACCACACTGGTAGAAAAGAGAAACAAGGAACACCATATGAACCTTGGAGTTTGCAAAGCTATGAATGACGAGAACAATGGACGAGAAGTACATGCAAGCACTCCGGTTGAAACGAGATGTACAAGGAACGATAAGGATCAATTACGACAACGCTCTGGTTGGAAATGGAAGGCATAGAATATGAACCTGGCAAAAAGAAAGCACTTGGATGAGACTCCGGTTAGAAGAGGAATGATAGACACAACACTCCGGTTAAAACAAGATAAAGAAGGAATAAGAATGATATTATTTGGACATCACTCCGACTGTAAATGGAAGGAATTGAACATGAACTTTACAAGATGAGAGGATACTTAATGAAATCAACAGCACACTGCCTTCGGAACTATTGAAAGAATGGCACAATGGGTCAGAAAGATTTCAGACAGCACTCCGGTTGAGAAGGGAGGCAAAACTTGACAGAATGGGAAGAACTTGAAAAGAGGGCACGACACTCCGGTTGGAAATGGATAAGCACGAAAAGAACACGGTCCTCACAAACCGAGAAGATGAGTGAATAGAGCAACATCACAATGCCTCCGGAAGAAATAAATAAAAGGAGATAGATCCTTGGAATAAAGAATGGAGAAGAAAATGACAACTTCTGCCACAAATGATCTTGTAAAGCACCCTTCCAAGAAGGTTAGGGCAGAGTTGTTGGAAAAACCAACAACGAAACGAATAAGCTTGTGGTGGGCTTATGGAAAACTTCTCAAGATAGAGGCGAAAATTCTGCCACTACGGAAACAACTAATATAATTGATAACACCAACGAGATGAAAAACTTCTTCACCAAGATGAGAAGGAGAAAATTTGATCATTGATAAACACCACAAATTGCTACATTCCTTAGGGAAGGCTATAGGTGAAATCTATACCAAGATAGCATCAAAAAAGAAATTGTTGGGTTGAAAAGATACCATGAACGAAGAAAATATGATGGGTTTAAATATCTCATTCTTGATAACTTGTGAATCATGAAACATGAAAAGAAATTGTCAAGAATGACATATCACCATCTCAAACGATAAGGTAGAAAGAATTGCACTTTGGAATGCAAGATGAAGAATACTTGAACTCCTCAAAACAAAACATGTCCTGAACACCATGTTTATTTTAGAGTAAAGCTTGGCGGGTCATAACTTCAAGAGAAATCTTGAAGAACAATTGAAGAATGAAAAGAATCCTTGATGAACCACCATGTAGAGCCTCCATGAAGAACTCCGGTAATAAAAGAATGATCAAACGAAAGGGAAAGTTGAAAAGAACTCCGGGATAAGCCTTGCAATGATTAGATGAAGCTTTGAAATGATATAATTGAAATAACTTGGAGCTCCAGAAAGAAAAGATGAACAACTTGGAACCGAGAATTTGATATCATGAACGAACTCCGGAAGAAGGAATTAATCACTTGGAGGAAACAAGAATAAGAATTACATTACACTCATCCTTCACCAATTAAATTGATGACAAGCAATGGATTTGGCATACTACTTATTCTCGTAGAAAGGATTAAGATAGATATGGCGCAAACTAGGGAAAGTTTTCAACGAACCACCGGTAGGATTGGAAAGAACGAATGAACCTATATGATAACGAAGGAAGAGAACTCTTGAACGAACCACCGTAAGAATTGAAAATGAATGAAAAAAAGATAAAGAAACACCGGGAAGAATTAGAAAATGAACGAAGAAACTTGAGAGAATTTAGATACAAGTGAACGAAGAGATCACGAGCTGATTAGAGAATACTTGAACGATGCACCGGAAGAATAAGGAGATGAACGAAGAGACATCAATTTAGAATAATTTGAGAACGAGGCTGAAAGCTTAGAACGAAGAAATCTTCTGAAATGATGGCCTTTGGATGATCAAGAAACAAAAACAACTCATGGAATGCTCCGGATGAGTGAAAAGAATTCTCACAATCGAAAAACAATTATGAGAGGATGGCATAAGCTAGAACTATGAATCTTCAAGAGAACGGTCCAAGATTTAGTAGAAATCACTACCTTGATCTTGAAATGTTGAGAATGACGATGAGAAACACCACCATGAATTGTTGAGGCACCCTGGAATAAAAAATTGGAAAGGTTGAACCAACGATGAAAGAATTTGAAAGATCTTGGAGAAAGACATTTGACTGATGATAATTCATTCTGATGTCAAACTTCGAAAAGAATTTGGGAATAGCTTCGGGAAAATTAGAAGAGTCAAGTAGGATCCTGGGAAAATACCTGTGGGTTAGGGCCCACTCAGAAGATACACCGTTGAACGATTTAGAAGAGAGATTGCACTGGTAGAATTAAATGACTCAAAAGAGATAACAACCTCGAGATATCTTGAAAAAATTAGGAATGATAACACGAATATTCCGAGATATCTTCAGCACACCGGAACAAATGGAAAGCGAGAGGTAAATGATTAAGAGATACACCGGCATGAGAAAACATTTGAAACGAGGAAAGGATATGATCGACAAAGCTTGAATTGAATCCACCGGAGAAGAAAAAAGAACGAAGAATGATGAACTTGAGGCTCCCTTAGTATATTCATGAGAAATCACCAGATAAAAAACATTAAAGGAAAAGAATGAAGAAACTTCCCATCAATAAAAGGATACTTGATTAAGAAATCTGAGTCCTTGTAGAAAAGGGTGGGAGTGCGGGAAAACAAAGGCAACTTGGGATGAATGAAACAGACATCATTGAGAAAACTTAGAATTGATCTTACGGATGGGGAGAATGATGGGATCATCTTGAAGAGAAACGCACCGGTTGGAAATAGAATTAAGATGGCAATCTCGATGGTCAAGAATGATTAGTATCCACATAGGAATATGAGAACACCGCTTAGGATAAGGTATGGAATCAACACTTGGCATTGAAGCAACTCGAATACCACAAAACAAAACAAAAACAAAGGATTTGGCTTGCAGAATAAGCCGGAACAAACATATGATAGAGATTTCGTCCGAAGTTTTCGTGGTGGGGCCCACACGGGCTCGATCGTACAACACCATCATGTACAAGGCAGTGCACATGACATACGAAGCGTCCCCAAGTCGGCATAGCCAAGGACTCTTTAAGACACTACGAGAACACTGTAAAACCAACCGTGGAAAGGCGGACCACTAGACGTCGAACCCCAATCTCATATCATGCATCTGTCGGAAAGATATCCTAGGAGCTACTTGAATTCCCACTTATAAACTCCCGAAACTTTCTGGTTATGCAATCGGGTGTTGGGGATACAGGGGACACAAAATATATCACCCAAATAACAATACCTAGATCCAACTGTATCCATCCTTCAACACATAACCAAGAAACCTTCGGAAATCATTTACCTCAACCTTCGAAAAGCATCCGTTATACGAGTTATGGCAATACTCCCGAACTCCCGCCCTAGTACTGGGTGGCGTCGAGGTGATCTCACCAACAACTGCATAAAAGAGATTTTCGATGTCGGCGAAACTCAGGTATTCCAGAACTGCAACGATAAAATTGTGATGACAACACCTCGGAGCTCAACTCCCCGGGACACTTCCACAACCCCTAAATGTCAGGAGGCACCAAGCACAATGTTCTCGTCACAAAATCATCTGAACGATTCCAAGATACCCGCGTGATCCTAAAAATTTTTTAGTGAAATTTGAGGAGAGAAAAGTCAAAACATCTATGTCAGGAGGCCTCACCAGAGCGACGAAGGGACTGAGGAGTAAAAAGAATCCTACTCTCCGATATATATAATCCTAAGACTCAAAAAAATTTTGTTCTAAATTCAACAACGCCAGCGATTCGATCAAGCAGGGGGCTCCTAAGTCGGGGATGGCTCTGGTTACCAACTTGTAACACCCACGATGCGGCTATATCTCCCACGTGTCGAGGCACGACTTAGAGGCATAACCGCATTGTGGTTTTGTCACAACAAGGGTCATCTTCACACAATCCCATGTAATGAACAAGAATGGGATAAAGAGTTGGCTTACAATCGCCACTTCACACAATACATAAATAAATCATACATCAATCAGAGTACACACATAGGTCCGACTATGGAACCAAAATAAAAGAAGACAACCCCAAATGCTAGATCCCCGATCGTCCCAACTGGGCTCCAGTACTGATCATCAGGAAACGAAACATAGTAACGACCAAGGTCCTCTTCGAACTCCCACTTGAGTTCGGTAGTATCACTTGCACTGGTATCATCGGCACCTGCAACTGTTTGGAAGTATCTGTGAGTCACGAGGACTCAGCAATCTCACACCCGTGAGATCAAGACTATTTAAGCTTATAGGAAAGGATGGGGTAATGAGGTGGAGCTGCGGCAAGCACTAGCATATATGGTGGCTAACATACGCAAATAAGAGCGAGAAGAGGAGCAACGGAACGGTCGTCAACTAGTAATGATCAAGAAGTGATCCTGAACTCCTACTTACGTCAACCATAACCCAAAAACCATGTTCACTTCCCGGACTCCGCCGAAAAGAGACCATCACGGCTACACACGCGGTTGATGTATTTTAATTAAGTCAAGTGTCAAGTTCTCTACAACTGGACATTAACAAATTCCCATCTGCCACATAACTGCGGGCAGGGCTTTCGAAAGATAATACCCTGCAGGGGTGTCCCAACTTAGCCCATTATAAGCTCTCATGGTCAACGAAGGATATTCCTTCTCCCCGGAAGACCCGATCAGTCTCGGAATCCCGGTTTACAAGACATTTCGACAATGGTAAAACAAGACCAGCAAAGCCGCCCGATGTGTCGACAATCCCGATAGGAGTCGCACGTACCTCGTTCTCAGGACACACTGGATGAACACTACGTCCAACTAAAACCAGCCCTCAAGTTTCGCTGAGGTGGCGCTGCAAGTGGCTCTAGTTTGAACCAACACTCCGAGGAGCACTGGCCCCGGGGGGGGGGGTAAAATAAGATGACCCTTGAGTCGGCATAACCCAAGGGAAAAAGGGATAGGTGGTAGCAAATGGTAAAACCAAGGTTGGGCCTTGCTGGAGGAGTTTTATTCAAAGCAAACTGCCAAGGCGGTCCCATAAATCACCCAACCGCGTAAGGAACACAAAATCAAGGAACATAACACCGGTATGACGGAAACTAGGGCGGCAAGAGTGGAACAAAACACCAGGCATAAGGCCGAGCCTTCCACCCTTTACCAAGTATATAGATGCATTAATTTTAAAAAAGAGATACTGTGATATCCCAACATATCATGTTCCAACATGGAGCAAACTTCATCTTCACCTGCAACTAGCAACGCTATAAGAGGGGCTGAGCAAAGCGGTAACATAGCCAAACAACGGTTTGCTGGGAAAGCTGGGTTAGAGGCTTGACATGGCTATATGGGAGGCATGATATAGCAAGGGGTAGGTAGCGTGGCAAAGCAATAGAGCGAACAACTAGCAAGCAAAGATAGATGTGATTTCGAGGGTATGGTCATCTTGCCTGAAATCCCGCAAGGAAGAAGAACGAGTCCATGAAGAAGACAAACGGATGTAGTCGAACGAATCCTCACAACTCCGGAACAAAACCGAAGCTAACGAGAGAAGCAACCCGGAAAGAAACAAACAACATAGTAAACAACCACCACATACACATGGCATGATGCACAATCAAGTATGATGCATGTCCGATTTAAGGAGGCATGGCATGGCAAAGTGCACAAACAAAACTACAAGTTAAGTGGAGCTCAATATGCAACGAGTTGCATATTGACGAAACACCACATCAATTATTTAGTTCTCTCTCGTTTATGTACCCAACAATATTAAATGTTATTAAACATGGCAAGAGGTGAAGCATAGTAAGACAATCTATCTAGGCAAGTTTAAATGAGGCCGGAACAACAAATAACAATTCCGGAAAATCCCCACATCAATTATTTAGATTTGGTACTGTTCTGCCTAAAACCATATTTTATTGTTGTTAAACAAGAAAATAAAGTGCACCAAGTTAATCTATGCATTTATCCACCCCATTTACATATAAAGTTTATTTAAAACCGAGCTACGGTTGTTTAGTTATAAAATAAATCATTTTAACATGGCATTTAAGCAAAATTAAACAAACAGCATTTTAAACATTTTAAAAAAAGATGAAAATGGCATAATTTGAAACTAGACAGAATTCTAAGCATTTTACATATTAAAATCATTTTAATCCGATGCACGGTTAATTAGTTATTAGATGCATGAACATTAGAGGTTTTTCTGTAAAACAGCAACTTCTTGGTTAATTAGCAAATCGTTCCGTGAAAAAAACATGGATAGGGCTGAATCTGGCTGGCCCAACATGCACAGGAGAGGGCTGGAGGGGGCTGCTCACCCATGGGCCAAGCCCAGCTCGGTGAGGAGGGCGCTGGCTGGGCCGGACAGGCATGAGGCCCACGAGGCCGGGTCAACGGGCGCAGGGACTTGGCGCTGCGTGCATTCCAGGAAGACGAGCGGTGGCTGCGCCGGTGCTTCCGGCGACGGCAGACAGCGGAACAACCACCGGAGGCGGGGGCGAGGTCGAGTGGAACCGATTCCCGACGGTGGGACGCGGATCCGGCGAGGCCAGGGCCGTGGGGGTCGGGGACGACCCGATCTGTGCGGCGTCGGCGGCGGAAGTCCATGGGCGGCGGCTGCTGCTCCCTGGTGCAGCACAAGAGAGAGAGAGGGAGGGAGATGAGCACGGGCAGCAGGTGATGGAAAGAAGAAGGAACGGGAGGGAGGAGGCGCGAGGTGAGGCAGGGGAGTGGGACGGCCTGCTGGAGATGGCGCCTGCTCGCCGGAGACGCGGGAACTGCTGCTGCTTGCGGGGGTGCTCGGGGCAGGGACTTGAGGACGCGCGTGGTCATGCTCTAGGAGGTGCTCGAAGCAGGGGATGCAGGGGCGCGGTTCCCGTTGGAGCTCGAGGGAGAGGGCTGCGTGCACTCAGGCGCGGCTGTGGGTTGGTTCGGAGCTGAAAACAAGGGAGATGGTCGGAGGCTGCTGGTGGATTTTTGGATCGGGAGCGATCCCAAGGAAGAGGGTGGCGGCGGCCGACTGGGCAGGGGGGATTTGACGGATGGGACGACATCTAGGGTTAGGTGTCTATATATAGCGAGGGGATTAGATTAGGGGTTATTTGGGCCCTCCGATTTAAATCGGACGGTCATGAAAAAAAATAAGCTAGGAGAGTCCAACAAAGAAAACGGTGATGTTTTATAGATGTTTGGGGATGATCCGAATCCAACGGTGACAACAACCCGGGCCGGGTTCGGGTAAGTTTCGGACGCGCACGCGAGGGGTTTGCGGGATGTGCAGAGAGGTTAGGAAGCCAGGCAAGAGGGAAACAAAAATCTGGTTGGTCTCGGAATGGTCAAAGAAGGCAAGGGGAACGCGGCAACTACGAGCGACTACAAGATTATGAAAACATGCGGATGCAATGCGAATGATGAATGCAACAAACAAATAAATAACACAACTGGCATGCAAAACAAGGAAGACATCTGGAGCGTCGGTCTCGGGGCGTCACATCTTGATGAGTTCTCCATTCTGCATTGTGAATCTACCAGTACTTCCTTTTCAGCATGGGTTATGTGGAAGAAATATGTTGAACTTGTTCGACATACTAACCTATGCATCCACAACTCAGCAAGATATATGTTCCTTTGAGTTGTCCCTCTGTAGTTGTATTCCGATCCTTGTCTATCAGTTGATAGTCAAGTTTATGCTGTGCATTCGTTTTCTTTGATGCATACTATTCTTGTGGTCTGTCAAGCCGTTCTATTTCAGAATGAATAGGAGAAACAAACTCCAGAACCTCATCCATATCTAGGATTGGGTCAAAGCAATTGTATTCTGCGGATCAAAATGCCAATCCAGCTTTTGCTCTGCTCTACCTTGGAGTGTTACCATCTTTATGTCAAGAGTGTCATGAGAATTGCACCACCTCTTATGAATTATTGACGCAGTAATACTTCTTGCCATCATTGTTCATTCCTCAGTTCCCGTGTTATTGTAACCGGAATGCCGACAAGTGTACTGTGATGTGCGAAATCAATACTCCTAGCAACTCCGTTGCTTGGTAGTTAATGGACAATACTCTCATTCTTAGCGTGCTAGTTATTGAATTATCATTCTAAGACTAATCGTGCTACCTAGTCCATTTTTCCTGGTGCACCCTTCGATCAGGAGTTAGGATTGTATCAATCCCTTTCTTATTTAGTCACATCATCTTGCCCTGAAAAGCAAGATTGTTCTCGAGCTTAGTAACATATCGGTGGTTCGTGATTTTCCAAATATCTTCTTGGAAGTGTTACCAGGTTGTCACCTGACCGCTATGTTGAATTCGTGATCAAATTGGTTTCTTGTAACCACCCCTTTCTCCAAGAATCTGTGTTGGATACCCCTAAGCTAGTTGGTTAAGCTAAGCAACAACTTGGAGAGTTGGAAGATAAATCTTGCCTAACTTAGTTCGTTCCAAAGGGATATCCTTGTGTTTGTGTGTTAATTGAAAAAAGATGATATCTTCATTGATTGGTCCCTGTGATCGGTTGTTGGACCAATTGTCTTATCAAAATTTTGATTTGAGTATGGGCTATCGTCAAATCAAGTTAGAACCACGATATTCGTAATGTTGTCTTACTCGTGGTTGATTCCTCGAGCATACACCATTACATCTTATGGTCTGAACAATACTATCACATTGTTAACATAATGGTGGAAGTCCAGTGATATGGAAATTCTGATGAGTTGTTGCTGAGCCCGTCAGCAGCACTCCTCCATGATTCATGTTGAACATCAAGCTAGTGTTGGAAACTTTTATAAGCATTACCTTCATGTCCCGTGGATGAAGCATCTGTTGGTGTAAGAAGTGACTTTCTCCAAATTCACGTGCATTAGGTGTAAGTTACCGCCATGAATTTGAGAAGGTTTGTTTTGTTTCCTCTGGAATTATTCCAAGTGAGTTATGCATGTGTGAATGTATTCTATGGTTTGGTAGATTAATTACCTCCACTCCATATGTATGCCCTAGCACACCAATCCACTGAATGATTTGTTCAAGAAAAGAAAGTCTCATGTGCTAATCCTAGGTCATGCACATGACTTCATTATCTTCAATGATGGTTCCCAACCTGAACTCGGTAGTGTTTTATTATAAGACTACTACGTGGTCATGCTTGTCTGGGACAGTGTGTTCACATGTATGTAGCAGAACCAGCTCATGTTTTGGAGCTTGCTATCGTAGTTCATTTCCCGAGAATCTCGCAACGTCATCTCGTCGGTTTGTGTTGCAAACCTTCTTTTCCAGACATGTTGTCTAAAATATTCTGTTACCAACCAGATCTGAATCTCAGGCAGATATGATGGTTGGAACTTTTCCAAGATCTATGATGTAGGTCCCGACAAGGTTGGTATTCTGGCGACACACCTAGCCGGAAGATCTATTATTGTAGCATCTTGACTGGTCAATTTGACCATCTTCTCCATGAGGATTTTGAGTCACTTGTTATAGAAGTTGTTCCTTATGGATCCTTTGTCTTCCCGAAGTCCAACCTATACTTGATGGCCACGTTAATGCTTTAAGTATGACTGTGGTATGTAGAACGTCAAGGAGAACATTAGAAGTGGTTTGCTAAATGTCTCTCGGTCGATCATCCAGATTTTGTTTCCTTGGCATCGCTAAGGTGAAATCTAAGAAAGTGTTGTCTTGCTTTGCATTTGCATTCTCCATCATTGTTCATCATGGTAGTATAATGTGTTACCAGGATCCTTGGCATGGATGTTGGTAAGATTGTGATGAGTATGGAAATGCTCAAGTTCCTGAAAGCACGCTCAGTTACTAGGTTATATCCTCGGTATCAATTGGAATGTGCTTCCCGTTTTCCGAGTTGTTCTATAACTCTAGTTTCTTTTCCAAACTGAGTATGCCATTCCTTCGAACTCCTTCAAATGATCATTTATGAACTGCCTTAGTCTGGTACGAAGAGTTTCAATGATCTTCGTATCAAAAGTAATTCTTTTGCCACTTAGGGGAATATCCTATTAGGCACCTTCTCCAAGGTGCCCCGTTTGGTATGAAGGGCAATCAACTCCTCACTACGTTGACACCGTTCACCATCTTCTTTAAGTGTGGAATTTTTACCTACCCAATTGAACCCTTGTCATCTACTTCTTCCCATTGCACCTGATGTGTGTTTTATGTCTCAACTCAAGAGATTTTCCTACGTCTCACACCATGAGTTGATCTTGAGTGCTCGATCTTCGAGGAGATTGATTCCTGTAGAATTTCTTTCTGCCGTCATCATGTTCCATGAAGATCCCGAAAGCAAAGAGGTCAAGATCAAGATGACGCAATGAATCAACATCCTCGGGAAGGGCAGTTGGATCGAGAAGATTGTGATAGTTTTGTGAATCCTTCCTTCTTACCTCACGTCTTGAATCTCGGGACGAGATTCTTGTTTAGTGGGGGTGAGTTGTCACAGCCCTAGCTTTAGCTTTGCTTGTGGACTAGTCTTGGTTGTTGCATCATGCTTAAATTTTGCTTAAACTTGAAATGGGGATGTTCAAACCCTAGCACCAAATGAGATGCAACTAGGATCAAAATAAAAATATTATTAATGAACCCAAAATGCCCTTCAGAAAAGTTCATGATTTTTGAATTGGTCTAGAACCTCTGCCAAAAATGGTGCACACTTTTCTAGGTCATTTATGGATTTTTGAATTAACTCATATTGTATTTGAATTGGAGCTATTAATTCCTATAAAATATTTGGTAGATCCAAATATTCTGACACTTACTGAGGGCCTCTGAAACAATTCAGTTACTGCCCACAAATATTTTCAGGATTTATTAAAATGATTTGGTTTATGAACTAAATCAAAACGGAAAGAAATAAATAGAAAACAAAAACAGAAAGGAAAAAAACACAGAGAGAGAGAGTTTACCTGGCAGCCCACTTACCTGGCCCAACTCCTCTAGCCGGCCCAGCCTACCAGGCTTTGCCACTCGTCCTCAACCTCATGCCAGCGGGCACAAGGGCATTTGGCCGCTGCCCGTGCGTATGCGCCGCGCCACCTCCTGGTTGCCTGCTTCCCCTGGCCTCCTGTAACGTCGCCACGCAACCTCCTTAACACTTTCCCACTCTCCCCATGCCCTTTCCCCTCCTCTGCCTCTCTCCCTCGCACGCGATGAGCGCAGCCGTCGCCGCCGCCCTCTGCCGCCGCGGCCACTGCCAGTACCTAGTGTCGCCACCCTGTTCTAGAGATCCACCACCGCTCCTATGCCTCGCCAACGACCCATGTGCCGCCGGACGCCCCCGAGTGCTCTCCTCGTCGTCCTCTTCAACCCCGAACGCCGGAGATCCCCATCGCCGCTCCGCTCTCTTCGGTGCTTCCCCGACCTCACCGACGACGCCATCGAGTTCACCGTGAGCTCCTGCCCGTTCTCCCCCCTTTGTTTTGCTCCGAGATCTGGCCGCCGCCATGGCCGATGAGCTCCATGCTCCAGCGCTCTACCGCTCGCCCCAGCACCATCAACATGCTCACCGCGTCCCAGGGAAGTGAACGCACCGCGCCGTTGCTCCAGCTCTCACTGAAACCCGCACCCGCTCGAGCCTGAGCTCCGCCGTCGCTAAACCTCGACGCTGGCGACTCACCTGGCCACCCCAGGAGTGCCCGAGGCCACCAACCTACGCGCCTCGTTGCGCCAGTTCCAACCAGCCTAGCCGCACGACCCTTGTCGCCGGAGTTGACCGGACGGGCAACTCCGACGTGCCCTGCTTACGCTGGCAATTAGCCACTACCTAATCCCTATTTAAGCTGCTAATTGACCCTCCCCGTGCGACTGACATTTGGGCCCCACACCCTAATTAAACCCCGGGTTAAAATAGTCTATGTTCAATTAACCCCCTATTAACCAGTGTGTCTATGACATGCGGGACCTACTTGTCTGTTTTGACTGTGTTGACTTGCCAACGCAAGCCTGACGCGGTGCTGACATCATAAACACATTTCCTGGTATTTTCTTATTTAGAAACAAATCTGAAAATTCCAGAAAATGTTTAAAACTTCAAAAATTCATAGAAAATCAACCGTAGCTCGGAATGAAATAAATTATATATGAAAAATTATCAGAAAAATATGAAGAGCCTGTTTATGGAACTTTCATGCATGTTTGAACAAGTTAACCTCACTGAATAAGATAAATCATGATTAGGACAATTTATGAGCTAGAATTTGGAGTTGGAGTTTAACCTTGTTTGAATTCCACTTCAATTAACTTGGCTTACTACTGCATTAGGTCAATTCAATTCCTTAACATGACATGTCATTCATTTGATTGTGCATTGTAGTGAATGTTGTTCCTTTTTGTGTTTGCCGGTGGTTGTTCCCCCTCGGTAGACGTATGTTCCGACGATGTGATCGATGACACTGATGAAGACACAACGCTATCTTCAGAAGTGCCAGGCAAGCAAAACCCCCTTGTTCATTCCGATACACTCCCACACTCTCGCTCCTGCTCTCTTTTACTGCATTAGGACAACAACAATTCAACTGTTACATGCTGCGGTAGTTGAACCCCTTTTCCTCTGCATGACCTGTCATTGCCACAGTAAATAGATGAAACCCACTAGCATGAGTAGGAGTTGTTTGAGCCCTGATGTGCCTACTCATTCATGTTTGTTTTTCATGCTTGCTACTACTTAGAGTTGAGTCAGGTTCGATTCATCGGGGATGAATTGGAGGTGTGTGAACATGTCCTACTGTTGAGAGCTAAGGGTGTGAACACGATTTGGTAAAGGTATTAGTGAGAGGCCATGTAGGAGTACATGGTGGGTTGTCTCATTGCAGCCGCCCTCAAGAACTGAGTTCTATGTTGGTGATCCATGAACAGTTACTACCACACATTGGGCTCCGGGCACTCCAAGCTCCCTCGACTTATTAATCAACCTGATCTCTGTCCAGGAGTTGCAACTAGTTTCTGGTGTTTGTAGGTAGTGTTAGTAGTCTACCAAGTGGCACCCGGTACAGGTGGGATTGGACAGAATAGGCACAGTGGCATGGTGTACCAAGTGGCACCCGGATGGTGGGCTGGGGAACCCTGCTCACATCATTTGGGGCCGTGAGCGACACCCGGCCGGATCTCCTTGCGGATGGAACCCGAATAGGCGATAAACCTAGACTAGAGACTTGTGTGGTTAGTCAGGCCGTGGCCGACTCCCTCGCCAGGCTTCCGCTTGAAGGTTGCCGAGATACAGGACGTGTACATGGTGGTAAGTGGCGAGAGCGTATGTGAACAAGTACACCCCTTCAGGGTTAACATCATCTATTCAAATAGCCGTGTCCGCGGAAAAGGACTTCCGGGTTGCCCGTACAGTTCATAGACAAGTGAAAGTGGATACTCTAAAATGCGCAAGATAAGCGTGAGTGCTATGGATGGCATTCTCGTAGGAAGATGGGAGCGGATCCATAGTGGTTTATTGATATGGTGAATATGTGGACTCGTGTGCGCCACCTCAAAAGAGTTACTTGCAGTCGTAGTTCAGGATAGCCACCGAGTCAAAGCTGGCTTGCTGTAGTCAAACTCCACCACCCCTTTGTTGATACTGATGCATATGTAGATAGTTCTGATGTAAGTCTTGCTGGGTACATTTGTACTCACGTTTGCTTAATTTATGTTTTTGAAGAGAGACGTCAGTCTCACTAGTAGTTCCGCGTGGACTTCGACGTTTAGCTTGTTACCTCAGCTACGATCTTGTACCCTTGGGAGGGTCTTGTAGATAGTCAGGCTTCTTAGCCTTCTTCATTTGTAGTTGTCTGTACTCAGACACGTTAAGCTTCCGCATGTGCTTGTTGCTTGTATGCTCTGTATGTTGGGTCATGAGACCCATGTTTGTAATATTTGGCTCCTCGGAGCCTAATGAATAAATACTTTGAGTCATAGAGTTATGTTGTGATGCCATGTTGTATTTGCACATATCGAGCATATTGTGTGTATGATTTGAAATGCTTGGTATGTGTGGGATCCGACAACCTAGTTGTTTATCCTTGGTAGCCTCTCTTACAGGGAAATGTCTCCTAATGCTTCCACTGAGCCATGGTAGCTTGCTACTGCTCCGGAACACTTAGGCTAGCCGGCATGTGTCCTTCTTCATCTCTATGTCTGTCCCTTCGGGGAAATGTCACGCGGTATCTACCGGAGTCCTGCTAGCCTGCTATAGCCCGGATTCTCCTGAGTCCTGTTAGCCCAGCTGCTACAGCCCGGATTCACTCGCTGATGACTGACACATTCGTTGCTGGGTCATGTATGCCTGTCCCTGTAAGTTAGTGCCACTTTGGGTTTACGACTAGTCATGTCGGCCCGGGTTCTTTGTCATATGGATGCTAGCGACACTATCATATACATGAGCCAAAAGGCACAAACGGTCCCGGGCCAGGTAAGGTGGCACCCGTGGGAATACCGTGCGTGAGGCCGCAAAGTGATATGATGTGTTACATGCTAGATCGGTGTGCCTTAGGATCGGGGTCCAGACACCCTTGTTACCATCGATCCTCAGACACACATCTTGGGACCCCCTACCCGAGATCTACCGGTTTTGACACTGACAACGGGGAAGCGGCATCGGTGTGGTTCGAGATGTGTAGCTGGCCATTGTCGCAGCGGCATTCGCAACTCACTCATTCGAGTTGAACTGGCCGGTGGTGGCCTGGCCGTGGCGAGGGTGCCACAGCTGGATGTCGGGGCGTTATGAGGCCTAGATGTCCATGGAAGGAAAATATGGCAATTTTGCAAAAAGATACCCACACGCCTCTCCACATTTCCAAATAAGGCCTTCCCTCGTTCATGCTTTTCTCCCACAAGATAAACTACTTATTCAAATGCAGCTTGATGTTCCGTGCAACGCACGGGCATCTTGCTAGTCAGAAACAAATCTCGAGTTTGGCACGAGTTCATGCAGCGGTAGCACCATAAGGCCTCTCGAGGCCCATAGGAGTGAGCTTCACTGGACCCGATAGGTGGCTGGTCCACAAGTCATGCTCCCGGAGGCAGAGGGGCGGTGGGGCCGAGAGGGGTGAGCTGCAGGTCAGGAATCGCGCAGGTCAGGAATCGCGTAGGTCAGGAATCGCGTGTGGTGAGCCACATGTCATGCTCCCGCAGGCCGGTCCATGTGTGGTGTCATGGGTTTGACCGACGTCGTGGGAATCGCGTGTGGCTGTGGTAGAAACTTCATGCTCGCCGCATTTCAGTTGGCCCACATGTCATGCACACAAAGGCAGAGGGGCGGTGCGACCGTGAGGGGTGAGGCGCACGTCGGGGGACGTGGTGCCATGGGTTGGAGTGGCATCGTGGGAATCGCGAGTGGCAGTGTATGAAACGTGATGGTCGCAGTAGTTCAACTTCCAAGGACAAGCTGTCATGTCTACTGACACATGCATTGCATACCTATGACTGGAAGGAGTAGTAGAGAAAGGTAGGCGGATGTCGGCGTCCTGGGAATAGGGTTACCCAGACCTGGCTGCCTGCGGCCCATGATGCGGCTCTACCAACGGCCTGGTGCGACCCATCTTCAGCAACAACCACTCAAGACCCTTGCGAGGGGCCAAGCCTCGCGAGGCGGAAGACACCAAGACCTCCTCAGGGGCAGCCTCACGAGGCTGGCTCCCGAGGAGCGGAGATATCTATGCAAGGGGCACCTCGCGAGGTTCGCGTGACGTGAGCCATGACGACCGAGGCCAGGCGGGCGCCAGCGGGCGTAGAGTTCCAGTTTCCTCTTTGGTGCTAAAGAGGCAGGCGCAGGCGAGGAGTCCCGAGGCGTGAGGCAAAGGATTCCATATCGGTTCAACGAGACCAAGACCAGCAGGACGGAGGTCATCGCGGAGCCCGCAGCTACATCACCACCAGAGCCTTTGGCAGGCGAGGACCACCTTTTGTCAGGATAGCTTGTACTAGTTGTCTCCCTTCAAATTGCCCGTTGTGGGACCCCTTCCCTCCTAATATTTGGTAAGAGGACCAAGGCCTCTATAAGTTGGACTAGCCACCACCATATGAAGTGGGGATAGAGGACGGATCATTCAGACCACCCTCACATGCACCTGCTCACCGAGCTCAAGAACACCTCTCCTCAGGAGGCAGTTCTTACCTTGTACTTGTTCATCCCTAGCCTACGGTGACCACACCACACTGGAGTAGGGTATTACACCACAACAGTGGCCTGAACTAGTACAAACCCTCGTGTCTCTTGTTCTTGGGTTCGTCGAGCTAGGCCTTGAGATCGTTGTGCGAGCAAGCTAGGGAGCGAGAGTTCTTCGTGCGCACCCCATTGTTCGAACCTCAAGGGTTTGCTGGAACCCACAATCCGACATTTGGCGCGCCAGGTAGGGGTGCGCCAAAGCTTTACCTCTCTGCCTACTTCGTCCTGCTCGCATGGCAGGTGCCAGTCCTCCGATTGGGTCGACGGGCGAGCACGGTGGCGCCGTGGGCATTCACCGCCGACTTGAGGTGGGTGCGGTGGCCACACAAGTTCAAGCCAGAGATGTCGCCTCGATACGACGGCACGGTGGAACCAGTGGCCTTCCTGATAGCGTACGGGGAGGCCGTTCTCAAAGCCGGAGGCGACGACCCAGCCATGGCCAACTGGTTCCCCATGGCACTCGCTAGCATGCGGCGCGCCTGGCTGCTGAACCTGCCGGGGTCCTCTGTAGCCTCTTGGGAGGAACTGTGCGGCCTCTTCATCGCGTGCTTCGTGGCGCACGCGTCCCCTATCGTAACAGCCCTCCTTGGTAGTTCACGAGCGCCGCTCGCGTGCAGCAGGGGGCTCCCCCGGGATGCGCGGCGCCCCATGCCGACCTCACCTTCACCTCGGAGGACCACCCAACGATAACTGCTGGCTCAGGCGCGCTCCCGATGCTCTGCACGCGCACCATCTGCAATGTGGCAGTCACCAAGACCCTCATCGACGGAGGGGCAGGCCTCAATGTGCTCTCGGTAGAAGCCTTCAGCTTGCTCCACGTACCGCTCGGCCGGCTCCGCCATACCCAGCCCTTCTCCTGAGTCGGAAGTGGTTCCACCAGCCCCTAGGGCAGATCCGCCTCCCCGTCACCTTCGGCACTCGAGACAAGTACCGCACGGAGCTCCATCGACTTTGACATCACTTGCATCGGCTTCCCGTACAACGCCATCCTTGGGTGCCCTGCCTTGGCCCAGTTCATGGCGGCAACCCATCCCGCCTACAACCTCATGAAGATGCTAGGGAGCAATGGTGTTCTCACAGTGGCCAGGGACACCAAGGAGGAACTGGCGGCCCTCAGGATCGCCTTCAGGGCCGCAGTGGCAGCTCACCCCGCAGACGAGGCAGTGTCCGGGGCCCAGGGGGCTGCACCAGTGATGAAGAAGTAGTTATTTTCGCAAGATCGTGCCAAGACGTAGCAAGTACCAGTTGATCATGACGGAGCCTCAGGAGCCACCTTCACAATAGGCACCCCGGCCAGGAAGAGGCAATGATGAAGTTCTTGCGAGCGAACAAAGAGGTATTCACCTGGGAGCCCAAGCAGCTGGTGGGGGTCCCGAGGGGAGTAATCGAGCACCACTTAAGGGTGTGCCCAAATGTGTGCCCGGTGAAGTAGAAGGCACAATGGCAGTCCATAGAGAAGCAGTCCTTCATCGTCCAGGAAACCCGCAAGCTGCAGGCGGCGGGTGTCATCCGGGAAGTCTGATACCCAGAGTGGTTGGCGAACCCTGTTGTCATGCCCAAGAAGGGCGGGAAGGAACACATGTGTGTCGACTTCACCAACCTCAACAAGGCTTGCCCTCAGGACTCATTTCCGCTTCTGCGCATCGATCAGTTCGTCGACTCCACCGCCGAGTGTGACCTGTTACGTTTCCTCGATGCCTTCTCGGGTTACCACCTGATCAAGATGGCAGTGGAAGACGTAGAAAAGATGGCCTTCTTGACCCCGTGGGGGGTGTACTGCTACACCTGCATGCCGTTCGGGCTGCGCAATGCTGGGGCGACCTTCCAGCGACTAATGCACATCTCCCTGGGTCAGCAGCTCGGGAGGAGCGCGGAGGCCTACGTCGATGATATTGTGGTGAAGTCTTGGGAGGCGAAGACCCTCATTCAGGACCTAGAGGAGACGTTAGCCAGCCTGCACCAGGTAGAACTACAGCTCAATCCAGAGAAGTACGTGTTCGGCATCCCATCCGACAAGCTGTTGGGTTTCCTCATATCGCACAGGGGGATCGAGGCGAATCCAGAGAAGGTCAAGGCAATAGAAGACATGAGCCCGCCTCAGTCCCTCAAAGAAATGCAGAAGCTCGCAGGCTGTGTGACCTTGCTGGGGCGCTTTATCTCCAAGCTAGAGGAGCGCACCCTACCGTTCTTCAAGTTGATGAAGAAGAAAGGCCCGTTCGAGTGGACCGCAGATGCCGACCTAGCATTCCAAGACCTCAAGAGATACTTGACCAGCCCACCTATGATGGTAGCGCCTCGTCCCCTCGAGCCCCTGGTGCTGTACCTAGGCGCCACGCCTCATTCCGCCAGCGCAGCGCTGGTGGCCGTCCGCTAGGAACATCAGGCTAAGAGCTAGCCGCACAACGCCTCACCTTCAGTCGGGAAGGTGCGGCATGACGACGGCGCACCTGAAGCTGCGGCGATGTCAGCAGATGACCAGGTTCCACAAGACGGCGCCCTCGAGACCGCGGTGGCACCAATGGGTAGCCAAGCTCCTAAGGACCCTCGGCCTCCGGAGGCGCCCATAGCTCCGAAGACCTCGGGCCCCATCGAGGCTCCCACCCTCATCGAGCACCCGGTGTATTTCGTCAGCATGGTGCTATGGGACGCCAGGGCACGCTATCCCGTACCGATGAAGCTTCTACTCTCGCTCCTCATGGCCTCGCGCAAACTGCGCCACTACTTTCAAGGCTACCCCATCAAGGTCATCTCGGCGTACGCGCTGGAGAGGATACTCCGGCGCCCCAATGCTGCAGGAAGGGTCGCGGAATGGAACATCGAGTTGCAGGCGTTTTAGCTAGAGTTCAGCACCACCGGGGTAATCAAGGGAGCCGAACTTGCTGACTTCGTGGCAGAATGGACCGACGCCTCAAGGCCCGAAGCGGGAGAGGACCGACCCCTTTCGCCAGGAAGCGAAGCACCAGGCGGCTGGGTCATGTACTTCGACGGCTCCTTCGCACGCCAGGGCGTGGGGGCTGGCGCCTTGCTCGTCTCACCCACCCAAGACAAGCTCTACTACGTCGTGCAACTCTGCTTCCAGCAGGGCGAGAAGGTCTCCAACAACATCGTGGATTATGAGGGGTTGATCCCTGGTCTCAAGGCTGCGGCGGCCTTGGGAGTGAAACGCGTCACCATCAAGGGTGACTGTCAACTATTCGTCAACTTCTCCAACAAGGTGTACGGGCCAAAGGACGAGCACATAGAGTCATACCTTGCGGAGGTGTGCAAGATGGAGAAGTAGTTTCTGGGCCTGGAGCTGCAGCATGTTCCTCGCGCCACAAACAAGGAAGCCGACGACATTGCCAAGAGGGCATCCAAGCGTCAGCCAGAGGAACCCGGCGTCTTCGAGGAGCGGCTCTTCAAGCCTTCCGTGGCCCCTCCGGCTACGGAGTCAGCACCACCTCGACAGGAGCTTCCCCCGCCACCAGCCTCAGGAGCCCCAGCCTGCGGCCCGACCTCAGGAGCGCGCCTACTCCTCGCGCTCGAACCTCAGGAGGGATGTTGGACTAAAGATTTAAGGGCATGCATGGGGCAAGGAATACTACCGAAGAAGGAGGAGGATGTGGAGCGCGTGGCCCGGCAGGCTACAGCATACTCCATCCAGGATGGTGAGCTATACAGAAAACGACCAAACGATGTTTCCTTGCGATGTATCTCCAGGAAGCAGGGGTGAGAGCTGCTAGCTGACATACATGGCGGAGATTGCGGGCATCACTCGTCGTCGCGCACCCTGGTGGGCAAGGCGTTTCGCAGCGGGTTCTACTGGCCAATGACACTCGATGACGCAACCGAGCTGGTGAGATCCTGCGAGGCCTGGAAATTCCATGCCAAGCAAATCCATTAGCCAGCTCAGGGCCTCCAGACTATCCCACTCTCATGGTCGTTTGTGGTCTGGGGGCTGGATATCCTGGGACCCTTTCCTCGAGCGCCCGGGGGCTACAGCTACCTCTACGTCCCCATCGACAAGTTCACCAAATGAGCAGAGGTGGAAGCCGTCCGCACCATCCCAGCCGGGTCTATGGTCAGGTTCATCAAGGGCCTCGTGAGCCGGTTTGGGGTCCCTAACCGCATCATCACCGACAACGGCTCGTAGTTCACTAGCAATCTCTTCAAGACATATTGTGCTAACCTTAGAATGCAGATATGCTACGCCTCAGTGGCACACCTCAGGAGCAATGGCCAAGCCGAGCGCGCCAACGCGGAGGTCTTGAGAGGCCTCAAGACCAGGACCTTCAAGAAGAAGCTCGAGCCCTGCAGTAGGGGCTGGTACGACAAGATCCAGTCTGTGTTGTGGTCCATTCGCACCACCGCCACCAAGCCGACAGGCGAGACCCCGTTCTTCCTCGTCTACGGAGCCGAAGCGGTTCTCCCTCACGAGGTCAGGCATCCCTCTGCGCGGGTCCAGGCGTTTGACGAAGCACGTCAGGACGCCATGCGGGGGATGGACCTCGTGCTGGGGGAGGAACATCGCCGTCAAGCCTCATCCAGGTGGAAAGATACCAGCAGGTGTTGTGACAGTACCACTACCGCATCATCCGCTCCAGGACGCCGAGGTGGGCGATCTCATCCTGAGGCGGGTGCTCGCCAGGGAAGTGCTGCACAAGCTCTGACCTATGTGGGAGGGCCCGTTTAGGATTGCCCGCGTCTCCAGGCCTTGCGCCGCGCGCTTGGAGACGCAGGACGGGATCCCCATCCAGAACGCCTGGAACATCCAGGACCTCCGGAAGTTCTACCCATGAAGAAAGGCCTAGTGCCTGTGAAGGTCTCCGCTTGTGAAACTCTCACGTAATAATGAGTGGGGCTGTACATGCCCTGGAGTGTCCGGAGTGCCGCCTTTGGGCCTCGGGGGCTCCCTCCCACGTACTAGTGCCAACACTTAGCTCCACGCTAGTGAGAAGACTAGACTAGATGCCGGACATGGCTATTCATTTGCTTTCTGTATTTGTTTTGCACCCCTCTTCAATGGAATTTGAAGTTCTACCGTTTCCCGATCGCTTGGTTGAGTATCTTAATCTCTCTGCTTTTTCGCTTGGTTCTTTGTTTTGCGCTAGGGAGGACGGCAGTTTCCTGACGCTCTCGGTCGCACGCCTCACGCGGGGGCTGGGCAGGTGTGTGCGTCCGCTGGACTAACCCGATCGCGGGCACACCTTGCCAAAGCCCTACCGCTCCAGAGCTTCGGCTCCCCTGTTTTTCGCGAGGCGCCCTTGATTGAGCTCGTGATCGGTGCACCCTCCTAAGTCCGTGCCCCACGGGTACCGTGAAGTGGTGCACTAGGCCATGATCAGCTCACGCCTGAGGCCTCACGCAGGAAGAATAAGGATTTCCTAACAAATTTTTGCAGCTTCACGATGTCTCCCGAGGTCGGCGGCTCCCGAGTCAGAAGTGGGGAAGCCTCACCAGATGCCAGGAAGCGTGCCCTCACAAAGTGGAAACTACATCGGGTGTGTCAAGCTAAGTTATCCCTCTACGCCTATATGCCACAACATAACGCAAAAACGATGAAAATGACATGAGCGGCCTAAAAATTACGGTTCATTACATGCCCTCGCAGGGCCCCGTACTTGTTTTTTGGAATACAGGAAGAATGGAAAGGATAAGCAAAAGCGGCATCCACGCCCGCAGCAGCTCATGAGGGTTGGCTCTCAACACCCCCCCAGACTCAGCCGGAGTCCTCCTCGCGCTTCACCGGGGCGTGGCGGCAGGACGACCCGCCACCGTCCTCGTAATGATCCCGACGACGTGGCGGTTGGTCGTAGCCACCGCTGCTGGAGCATTCGCCGGAGGAGGAGCTGCCCCGGCTGGATAGGCCACAGACGTCGCTAAGGGCGAGCACGCCCTCGGCGTCGTCATGGCCACCGTCAAGGCCCAGCTCGTTGGCACCGCCGCTATCCTTGGGGCAGCAACCTACACGGCGGCCGTCTTCCCCAAAAACCCTCACGTAGAGGGTCGCGGCGCCATCATACTTGAAGTGGAGGGTGCACCTCCTGCCCAGGCCGCGCACATTGGCAAATGTCTGCCAGCCGCGTGCCAGGACTGCGTTGCCCGCGGCGGAAACCTCCACCGCGACCCACGAGGCCTTGCTGCTGCAGCCGTCGGCTTGCAGCTAGAAGCCGTTGAGACCTACGGCCGACAGCTCGCCTGCGAAGGAGCACGGGAGCTGGAGCCAAGTGCCGGCCGGCTGCTCCGACCACACGACGAACTCCGGGATCACCTCCGCCGAATGGAATCGCGGCCTAGGAGGACGGGCGACCACGGCACACCTCCCCTCGGCGCAAGGGCTGCTTTGCCCAGAACGGCCCCAAGCACGGGAGGAGACACCGCTGCGGCCGCCAAGGGCGACGCCGGCCCCCGAAGGGGTGCGTTCACACCCTCGGGGAGCCGCAGCAGGGGTCGTGGCATGCTTGCGGGGGCGACCACGTCCCCTCTTAGGCGATGGCGAGCCGGGCCCCTCGTGGAGAGCCTTCCCTTTCTCCACGGCCGAGAACCTCTTCGTTGGTGCCATGGGTGACGCGGCAAGACGGTGGAGCAAGAAAGAAGAAGAAGCAGATGGACAGGAGAAAGAGATGGGTGATGGGGAATCTGCCCCTCTCGTCATTTATAGCCAGAAGGAGGCCAACCGTCCGCCTGCATGGTTGTAGGTAATGATGGTTTTCTTCTGCATGCAGCAGGGTCTTGTCAAGTCGAACGGTTGCCGAGGCGGCGTGGGGAAGATGAGACACCCACGTCCCATCAGTCGCCACACGCCAATCAAGGCTACCGGAGGTTGGGGCCTGCGGTGCTCCGCACTTACCCTTTGGCTTCGCCTCGAAGCCAACTCCAAGCGCGCCTTGGGCCCGGGGGCTACTGCCGGCGTCCTAGGAATGGGAGTACCCAGACCTACCTGCCCACAGCCCACGACGCGGCTCCACCAACAACCTGGTACGGCCCATCTTCAGAAGCAACTACTCAAGACCCTCGCGAGGGGCCAAGCCTCACGAGGTGGACGACACCAAGACCTCATCAGGGGTAGCCTCTCTAGGCTGGCTCCCGGGGAGCGGAGATATCTATGCAAGGGGCACCTTGTGAGGTTCGCGTGATGTGAGCCATGACGACCGAGGCCAGGCGGGCGCCAGTGGGCGCAGAGTACGAATTTCCTATTTGGTGCTAAAGAGGCAGGCGCAGGCGAGGAGTCCCGAGGTGTCAGGCAAAGGTTTCCATATCGGTGCAACGAGACCAAGACTAGCAGGACAGCAGGACGGAGGTCATCGCGGAGCCCACAGCTACATCACCACCAGAGCCTTTGGCACGCGAAGACCACCTTTTGTCAGGATAGCTTGTACTAGTTGTCTCCCTTCAAACTTGGCCCTTGTGGGATCCCTTCTCGCCTAATATTTGGGAAGAGGACCAAGGCCTCTATAAATAGGACTAGCCACCACCATAGGAAGTGGGGATAGAGGACGGATCATTCAGACCACCCTCACACGCACCTGCTCACCGAGCTCAAGAACACATCTCCTCAGGAGGCAGTTCTTACCTTGTACTTGTTCATCCCTAACCTATGAGGCAATCCACCACACCACACTGGAGTAGGGTATTGCACCACAACGGTGGCCTGAACTAGTATAAACCGCCGTGTCTCTTGTTCTTGGGTTCCTCGAACTAGGCCTTGAGATCGTTGTGTGAGCGAGCTAGGGAGAGAGAGTTCTTCGTGCACACCCCAATGTTTGAACCTCAAGGGTTTGCCAGAACCCACGATCCGACAGCGGACAAATAGTTCCTTATGGTCAAACGGACCTACGCTGCTACTTGTTCCAAAGACATGCACACCACCGAAATAGTTCATCTATATCAATATACACAGCGGGAATATTTATTTACAAGAGAGGAAATAGTTCATCCATCCATAATGCCCTGCTACTGGTGCAACTTCTTCTTCTTGTTCTTATTATTCTTCTTCTTCTTCTTCTCATTTTCTGTGGGAGACAGCTTTGCAACATGTTTTTGGACCTTGCAGCTATTTCGAAAGTCACACGGGCATCGAGGGCAGCATATTTTATCCACTCGTACGTCAAGGGATAATTCTCCCATCCAGACGACTTTAATGCCAGCGTCTCGTCACCCTTCTGAAGATTTGTACCAAGCACAAAATTTGCTACGTTGAATAGGGATGGTGTCTGTTTATCACAATCTTCTACAGGAATTCTGAGTCTGGTTTGTAGGTCAGCGATGCTTTTCAAATCAAGGTTGTACTGCGCCAGCTTCTTTTTGTCCCCTTCGATGGCTGCCCCATAGAAGTATATATCCTCCCGAGACAAGAAATCATGGAGCTCACCTGGTATGGAGGGCGCGTGTATGATGTGGTACACATAAACATCATCTTCGAGGCACAACTGAAGGACGGCGGCGAGTTGGATATTCCCAGCGGCATGCTCCATGTACTCTGCATCGAGACCGATGACCTTCATCTCTACCTTTTTGAGGGAGTTGGATACATTGTTGATCCACTTCCGAACAACCCTTGGGTGGTCGGTGACGGTGGCAACTATGTTCAACGAGCATTCGACAAGGACATGTTGGATGCTAAAAACCTGCATCTGGATCTCTTTCGCAATTTGGAACCGCTGGACCGAAGGGCTATAGTTTGGAGAATTAGGATTAGATGGCTAGTCTAACTGAAGAAGATGATTATTTAAAGGGGCTTCAGAATTACTCTAGGAGTATGTGAAGAGGTGAAAACAATGTGAATGCAGTGGGGTTTGTGTCACACCCTACATTTTGTAACATGTCATTTGCATTAATAAAGCATGAAAATTTGGACCAACAAATTTTTTGCATTATTTGGCTTTTTATTTTGGAGTTGGTTTTCTCTCTGTGATTTTCAAGTGCTCTTTAAAGTCAACTACTCCACCTTATATACTTCATCCCTTGCTCCAAACTTCTGCCCAATGATCATGCCATGTGTATAGTGCAATATAGTATTTCTTACAAAAATAATTTGGCCAAAAGTATTTTCAAAAATTAGTTTTCCAAAAAACCCTGAATTGAGGTTTGCACTACAAGTACTTGATTTGGGGTATGAAAAATATTTCAAAGAGTATATTTGAAACCTATTAGATATAGGATTCCCATAAACCACAAAAATATAATTTTAAAAGTTATTTTCCTATTTTATTTAAAAGCTTTTTCTTAAAGCCAGAAATGGTCTTTAATAGGGAAAAATTATTTTATTATTTCAAAAATATTTGACAAAAATCAGGGAAACTCAGTGGACATATATCTTCCATATATAAGAGTTTCAACACATGGTCATTTTCAAAATATTGGACAAAACCTCCCAAAACCATTTCTGCCCATTTCAAGGATTTGAAATATTTCTACAGGAAATATTTTCATAAAAATCTAAGGAAAATCCAGCAAGTCACAAATGCATATTGTGATCACCTTGCAAAGCCTCATGTCAATCAAGGTCATTTTGGTTCACCAAAATGCCCTAAAACCCTCTCTGTCCAGAATCAAATTTGAACAACTTTGTACTACAAACTTTCTCTCATTGACCCCAACTTTTGTGAGCATGTTCACATGACCAAATGAGGACACTACACCAAGTGGTTCATCAAGGGGATGTGATTTGCTCAACTAGATCTACACAAGTTCATTTCTGCTAATTCCTAGGGTTTACAAAAGTTGCATTGGCAACTTTGCCCAAATAAGCTCCAAATTGGTGGAAGGCCCTAATTATATGTGTCATTTCACCCTGTGGAGTCTCATGGCAAATGGAAATCATTTACTTGCCAAAACCAGCATCAAACACCTTCTGACACTTTTCCAAAATGCCATTTTTGACCTCTTCCACTAATCTCCATGGGCTCAACTTCGTACCACAGCTTCTCCTAGCCCTCTTCTACCCCCAGTAAATTTCCCTGGCCTTTGCTCAATGATTGAGGGGGTGAAACACCCCCATTTACCTCCCTGGACAACAGCTTCTCTCTCTCCCTCAACCTCCCTCCTCACTCCAGTGGCCACCCAGGGCATCCAAAGCCCCTCCCCCTTTCTTTACTACACCCTAGAGCCACCAGACATATTTGGCCGCGCCCACCTGACCTAAAAAAATGCCATGGCATGCCATTTGCATGCTCCAGAGCATGCTACAGTGCGGCCAGGCACTGTAGCCGCCCCCTGCCAACCACTCCCGGCCACCTCGGGCCTCCCCAGCGCGCCCGACGATGCGCCTCGACGTCTGCGTCATGCCACGCCTATGTCCTCCTCCTCCCTCTTCCTCCTCTTGCCCCAGCACGCAGACGCGCCGGCCGCCCGAGCGCACCAGTGAGCATGCTCATACGCGCGGTGCCCTGGCCCCCTGCTTTTCCTCTCTTCTCTCGCCTTGCCCGAGACCAACCCCATGAGCACCCCAGACATGCCCTCGCGCGCCCCCGTGACCCACGACAACGGCAACGACCTCGCCGGCGCATGGGTCCACGGCAAGCCCTGGCCCAGCTATATAAGACCTCCCCGAGCTCTCCTCTCCTCACCACTCGCCCTCTGTACCACCAAATAATCCTCCTGCACCCCCAGTTCCTCTCCAGAGCCGCCCGAGCTCGAGATCGAGCTCGAGCTCCGCCGCTTCGGCTCGCCGGAGTTCGCGAGGTATAGGCCTCCCCCGCTCCTCCTCTGCCTCGATCTGGAACCCCCGAGCACCCCTGATCATTTCCCCTTTCTCCCCCGCTTCTTTTGCAGCTAGAAACGGCTGGAACCGTCGACGCCCGAAGCTCCTCCGCCGCGTGACCTCGTCGCCGGCGAAACAGGCCACCCCAGCGACCGCAACCACCTCCACCCGAACGGTGACTCGACGCTGAGTCCAGCCGTACCCTCACCCGACCTCGCCGTGCCTGCATCGACGCCGGTGAGCTCGCCGACCCTCTGTCGCAAGGTTAGGGATGACAGGCGGGCCCCGCCTGTCAGCCTCTCCACTCCATCGCCCCTCTCCCTCTCGCTGACGCCTGGGCCTAGCCCGTCAGGTTTAAACCTGGCGCGCGTGCGTGCACCAGTGCGCTGGGCCGCCTCTCTGGCTGTGCCTGCTGCGCTACGGCTGTTCTGGCCCAGCAGGCACCGAGCCCTTCTCCTTTATCATTTCTGTCAAACTTGTAAAAATTCCACAGGATTAAATATTCGTCCAAATGCAATAATTCAAACTCCCATATTTTTCTAAAAATCCCACCTATTTAATGGTATATCTTTCTTTCATGTCCAACCAACTTTATGTACTGTTCATATTCAAATTCAAATTTGAATATATTTAAACCCCTCTGAAATTCCATTTCATCTATTCTGCTACTCCAAGTCCAAAACTAGGAATTTTCCCCTTCTTAGTTTTCACCCTAGTATTTAAAAAAATGAGTTGACATTTTTCTGAGCACTTTGGTTTTTCTGTTTTATTATTGCCTTATTTTTCTCGTTATTATTTTGCGACGCTAGATTGCGTTGCTGACGAAGGAGTTGGACCAGAAGACTTCGAAGACCCAGAAGACTTTGTTGAGCCAGGCAAGCAGCCCTTTGACCATGTCTATGAAACCCTTTTTATGCATTTCATATAGCACTTTATTATTGTTGCATCGGAATCATGATGAGATGGTAGCCACTTTGGTGGGTTGCCTTCATTTCCTCCTTGTTGATACTTGCATTGTGCATGACCCTACCTTCCTATGAGGGTTATGCAGGTGGGAGTAGATATGATGCTAAAGTAGATGCTACGCAAATGGGGCGGGTATATGCATGGTGATGGAGACAAAGTATTTTCAAAAGACTTTTTTTGAAAACCCCGTCGGGTGCCACTTATGCCCGAGGGAGATAATGAGATGGGTAACCACTTGATGACGAAGTGGTGTACCGAGGCAAGTGTGTGTTGTTTTCGAAAACGGATTAGATTTAAGATTTGTCGACTGTCCCAACCTTACATGCGCAACCACTCTACCCTTATATGGGAAAGGGCATTATCGATTACCTAGGCCGATACTAGCTTGGAGCCCGCATTACTAGTGATGGGAGAGTCGTTGTTGCGCTCTCTCGGGACGGGGTCGTGCCAGGTAGGGCGGCCATGACTGTTTTCACAGGGCACCGGACACACCGTTGGTACCCCGTGCTTGTGGTATGTGATGAATATGGGAGCGAGGCTCCACAATTTTAAGATGTGAAATGTTGAGCACGGGGGTTACTACCAATCAAGTGGACTCTATGTTAGTGTCGTCTAGGGAAAGATAGTGATCGGGTGCTTACCCCGGGTACTTGAGGTACCGCGGGTCGTGGATGACACGGAAGTTCCCCGGATCTTGTGGGTAAAGTGTGCAACCTCTGCAGAGTGTAAAACTATTCGAATAGCCGTGTCCACGGTCAAGGACAGTTGGGCGGTGCTGCTTAAACTACGTCCAGAGTTTTACAAACCGCGTGTGTGTGTGTGTTGATAAGACTATTTGGGTTAAGTCAGATGGCTTGACACGATGATCAAGTTGGATTGGTGTCCAACTCCGCTTATGTTGATATCTGTAACTTGTTCATACGGATATCTGTACTCTCATGATGCATACTTTACATGTTGATAGATCATGTCATTGCACTCAAAACTAGCTTTCTGCAAACTACCTACTTAGTGCTATATCATTGCATCATTGTGCCATGTTCCAATCATGGGTTGCTTGCGAGCACATTCAACGTACTCATTGGCTTGCCACTGGTTATTTAATTGGCCAGGCATGGAAGAACAGGAGTTCGAAGAAGAGTTCTTTGGAGACGAACATGCGAACTAGGACGTTTCCCAGTCAGAATGCCTGTAGGGCTAAGGCAGATGGCATGGGTTCTATTTATCGACAAAGATTTCCGCTGCTTAAGTTTATTTCGTATTCAACCCTTGTGGCTTTATCTATGTAAGACTTGACCATAATTGTCATAATTTGTGTAAGACGATATGTATGGATGTAAGACTCTTGTTATTCAGCTTCTGTGTGTTCAGTGAGCATTGATCTCTGGGATCACTGTACACGTGCATTCGGTGATCACGACTTATGAGTCGGGGTCCCCACAGAGCTGGTATCAGAGCCATCCTGACTGTAGGAAGCCTTAGTTAGCATGGGCGTTAGTTAGGATAAAACCCGTTTTGCAAAACCCTCTATACTCCTCTTCTTTTCTAAGCTTACCAAACCCAAGATATATTTCCATATTGACCTCTCCCATTCAACCTTTGTAGATGGCTGCCGTACCCAAAGACTTCCTGACCACCGAATTTCCCGTGCTTCTCGAGGATAGCCTCAAGAAGTGCCAGTTTTACCGAACCCCTATTTTCACCTACCATGAGCATTGGATCAACGACACCGAGACGGAGTATCATGTGGAAGTGATAGTGAAGGCTAATGACTCTCCAACAAGCTGGTTCTTCAAAGGACCCCAGATGGCAACACGGGTTCTTGCCGTCGAGACGACAACCCTCAAGGCACTCACCCGCCTCCGAAACCTTCTCCCCGAGATAGCGGACGAGTTGGCAACCCGCTTCTTCCCTTATCGAAAGGAGGGTGAGGATGAGAGCAGTGCACCAGCTCCACCATTAGAGGAAGGACTTCCACTCCGATTCCAGACCTACTTCAGCCTCTGTGCCGATAGCTTGGCACAACACTTGGCCTCCGAATCAATGGAGCTCCGAAAGGAACTTCTTTAGACCAAGGCACTTCTTCTCCAAGCACAAGGGAAGACAGATAGGATCAAGAAGGAAGGTGCTCCCCCTGGACAGCCCGCAATCGCATACCGAGGCGGAAGACCCCCCAAGGATGGAGGACCCCCACAGCAGCACCGCATGAGCGCAAAGGAATACCGCAAGCTCTTCGCCCCACCGGCAAAGCAATGCCGTGTTGAGCTCCTCCACTCCCCCACCCCTTCAAGTGAAGAGGAAAGTCAGGATGCTGATGATGAGGAGGAAGACCCAGAAGAGCCAGACTACGCGACCGAGCATTCCACCACTTAGGCATCATTCGCTACTTGGATATGCCCGTTAGTAACCCCTACGGTAGGATAGGTCATGTACCCCTTATGCGAAGTCGAGTCCTTGTAATGGTTCACATGAAACCATGTAGTGTTGTGTTTGCTTTTGATGTGTTTGATGGACGTCGTGCTTTCCTTCGGGAACTTGTAAGCGACTACATCACCCATTTGGATTTTAATGAATGTGTTTGGCCTTTTAGCCCTTGCATGAAAACAATTAGTGTCATACCGACCCCCTTACTAGGCATCCCATCTATATTGCTTCCCCTCATCTTTCCCAATCATGAGACCTTGACCGCTCCAACAGGATGCCTGTTGTAACACGTACTGGTACCTCTACCCAGCAGCAAGAAGCCGGAGCAGGAGCCAGTCAGGACCAAACCCAAGGACAAGCTCCACCACCGCCACCACCTCCAAACATGGACATGGCTCAGCTTCTCCAAGCCTTCCGAGAGGAACGCCAAGCCAACACTGCAGCCCTCCAGATGATTGCTCAGGCTGTCAACCGCCAGCCGGCGGGGAACGGCAATGGACGCTCCACGTTGGCGGAGTTCAAGAAGCATGCACCACCCACCTTCATCGAGACTGCTGAACCCCTGGACGCAGACGACTGGGTCCGCACCATTGAGGATCTGCTGGAACTAGTCGGATGCACTGAGGACCGTGAGAAGGTGGCATATGCTGCTCACTGTCTCGGGGGAACTGCCAGAGCTTGGTGGGATGGATTCAAGGCCATGCATGCTGAGCAAAACATCACTTGGAATGACTTCAAGGCAGAATTCCGCAAGGCCCACATTCCTTCCGGAATCATGGCCATCAAGAAGCGTGAATTCCGAGCCCTGAAGCAAGGAAGTAGCACTGTCAAGGAGTACATGCAGAAGTTCAGTGTTCTCTCAAGGTATGCTCCTGAGGATGTCAGCACTGATGCTGCCAAAAGGGAGCGCTTCATGGAAGGCCTTAACCAGACTCTGCAGTACTCGCTTGTTGTGTGTGACTGCCCGACCTTTCCTGATCTGGTGAACAAGGCACTCATGCTTGAGGACAAGCGACGTGCTTTGGATGATACCCGTAAGCGCAAGATGATCAGCAAGGGTAGCTCCAGCAACCAGAAGCCTCGCCCGTGGCAGCCAGCCCCGGTCAAGCCAACCTATCAGCAGCCAAGAGCCCTTGCACCCCGCACCAACTATCAGCCTCAGCAGTATGCCAACCCCAGGCCAGCTTACAACAACCCCAATAACAATGCCGGCAAGAGCAGCAACCCCAATCAAGTCACTTGCTTTGGATGTGGTCAGCCAGGACACTACTCCAAGAATTGCCCCAACAAGAAGCCCGACGCCTCGCGCCCCAATGCGCAGAACCCAGGACAAGGCCGCGGAATGCCACCAAGGAACCAAGCTCCCCGCAACCCGCCCAACAATGGCAAGGGTCGTGTGAATCATGTCACTGCAGAAGAAGCCCAGGAAGACCCGGACGTCGTGCTGGGTACGTTCCTTGTCAACTCAGCACCTGCAACTGTCTTGTTTGATTCTGGAGCCACGCATTCATTTGTCACCCAAAAGTTTGCATTAAAGAGTGGCATGACCCCTACACCCCTGAATAACCCTATGGTGGTACAAACCCCCGGAGCAGAGATGAGAGCCAAGATAGGATGTAAAGGAGTCGGGATTGTCATTAATGGGGTAGACTTCCTAGCAGACCTTATCATCTTAAGATCGCAAGGCTTGGATGTGATCTTAGGAATGGATTGGCTCATCAAGCACCAAGGCTTGTTAGATTGTGCCAACCGGACTGTCACTGTGACCAATGACCAAGGAGTCGAAGTTAAATTTGCCTCCAACCCCTCCTCTGCTCAAGCCAACCAAGTCAACTGTCTGACTGAAGTTGGATTGGAGCAAGTGCCGGTAGTATGCGAATACCCCGATGTCTTTCCTGATGAGCTACCGGGAATGCCTCCTGACCGAGACATTGAGTTCATCATCGAGCTCATGCCCGGAGCAGGACCCATCTATAAGAAGCCTTATAGAATGGGATCGGAGGAGTTAGCAGAATTAAAGAAGCAACTAGAAGAGCAGTTGAGGAAGGGATTTATCCGCCCTAGTGCCTCCCCTTGGGGATCACCTGTTCTGTTTGTGGCAAAGAAGGACGGTACCATCCGCTTGTGCATTGACTACCGCTCCCTCAATGAAGTTAGAATCAAGAAAAAGTATCCACTTCCCAAGATTGAAGATCTGTTTGATCAACTCAATGGGGCCAAGGTGTTCTCCAAGATCGACCTCAGATCTGGGTACTACCAGCTAAAAATCAGACCCCAAGATATTCCGAAGACGGCATTTGTAACCAGATATGGCCTGTATGAGTGCACGGTCATGTCCTTTGGATTGACCAATGCCCCAGCTTACTTCATGTATCTCATGAATAAGGTCTTCATGGAATATTTGGACAAGTTTGTCGTCGTCTTCATTGATGACATTCTTGTCTTCTCGAAGATGGAAGAAGAGCACGAGCAACACTTGAGGATGGTCCTAGACAAGCTTCGAGAGCACCAACTGTACGCCAAGTTCAGCAAGTGCGAATTTTGGCTGCATGAGGTTGGATTCTTGGTCATAAATTGACTGCCGAAGGATTGTCAGTGGATCCCACCAAGATTCAAGCCATGATTGAATGGCAAACCCCAAGCAATGTGAAGGAAGTCAGAAGCTTCCTCGGACTCGCGGGATATTACCGCAAGTTCATTGAAGGATTCTCAAGCATTGCCCGACCCATGAACCAGCTCTTGAAGAAGGACAAGAAGTTTCAATGGACGCCGAAGTGCGAAGAAAGCTTCCAGGAGCTGAAAAAGAGATTGACCACCGCCCCAGTTCTGGCCACACCTGATATTCACAAAGAATTTGTGATATATTGTGATGCGTCGAGAGCCGGGCTTGGAGGTGTTCTTATGCAAGAAGGCAGAGTCGTAGCATATCTGTCCAGACAGCTACGTCCTCATGAAGAAAACTACGCTACTCATGACCTCGAGTTGGCAGCTATAGTTCATGCCCTGAAAACATGGCGACATTACCTCCTATGGAAGCGGTGTGAGATATACACGGATCACAAAAATATGAAGTATATTTTCACTCAGAAGGAATTGAACATGAGGCAGAGAAGATGGCTAGAATTGATCAAGGATTATGATCTCAGTGTTCAATACCACCCTGGAAAGGCTAATGTGGTAGCAGATGCATTAAGCAGAAAGGCTTGTTCCTTGAATGCTATGCTTAAGGAAAATCTACCCGCCTTGTATGAAGAACATGAAAGATTCAGGTTGGAACTGGTTGCACCAGGATTCTTGGCCAACCTCGAAGTCAAGCCTACCCTGATGGTGACGTTAAGGAAGCTCAAAAGGGACACGAAAGTATTGAAGGCATCAAGAGGAAGATCAAGGCAGGCAAGGCCCCAGGATTCTCAAAGGATGAGCTAGGAATTGTGTGGTTTGGGAATCGCATTTGCGTACCCAACAAGGTTGAGCTCAAGAACTTGATCTTGCAAGAAGCTCATGACACCCCGTATTCCATCCATCCTGGAGGGACCAAGATGTATCAAGACCTGAAGGAAAGATTTTGGTGGCACGGGATGAAAAGAGAGATTGCCACCTATGTTGCAAAGTGTGATGTATGCCAAAGGATCAAGGCTGAATATCAGCGACCTGCTGGATTGCTGCAACCACTCAAGGTTCCCGAGTGGAAATGGGATAAAGTCGGAATGGATTTCATCACTGGACTACCTAGGTCAAACAAGGGACATGACTCCATCTGGGTCATAGTCGATCATTTGACCAAAGTAGCCCATTTCATTCCTGTTAAGACTACCTATGATGGCAACCAGCTGGCAACCCTTTACATCAACAGAATTGTAAGCCTTCATGGTGTTCCTAAGGAGATTGTGTCAGATCGAGGGACCCAGTTTACCTCAAGGTTCTGGAAGAAGTTCCAAGAGGCTATGGGAACCAAGTTGTCCTTCAGCACTGCTTTCCACCCACAGACCGGAGGTCAGACAGAACGAGTGAATCAGATACTCGAAGACATGCTCCGAGCCTGTGTCTTAGCACATGGAGCTAAGTGGGAAGACTGCCTCCCTTTTGCCGAGTTCTCCTATAACAACAGTTATCAGTCAAGCCTTCAGATGGCACCATTTGAGGTGTTATACGGACGGAAGTGCCGCACACCCCTCAATTGGTCAGAAGCCGGAGAAGGACTAGTATTTGGGCCCGATATCCTCCGTGAAGCAGAAGAGCAAGTTCAGCTAGTCAGAGAGCAACTGAAGACTGCCAGGTCGAGACAAAAGAGCTATGCTGACACTCGTCGCCGACAAGTAGACTTCCAAGTCGGAGACCATGTATACCTGCGAGTAACACCTCTTAAGGGAACCAAGTGTTTCCACGTTAAGGGAAAGCTCGCACCAAGAGATATCGGCCCCTTCGAGATCACCGCACGACGCGGAGAAGTGGCTTACCAGTTGGACCTGCCACCTGAACTATCCGATGTGCACAACGTATTCCACGTGTCACAACTCTAGAAGTGTCTCCAAGTTCCAGACAAGCCTGATCTTTACAAGGACGTCGATCACCAAGCCATTGACCTTCAACCTGATTTGACCTACCTTGAGAGGCCCATCTGCATTTTGGACGAGGCTGAACGACGCACTCGAAGCCGCACCATCAAGTACTTCAAGGTCCAGTGGAGCAACCACACTGAAGCAGAAACAACTTGGGAACGTGAAGACTACCTTCGATCCGAGTTTCCCGATCTCTTTTAAGGCCTAGTTTGGGAATCTCGGGGACGAGATTCTTGTAAGGGGGGTAGGACATGTCATTTGCATTAATAAAGCATGAAAATTTGGACCAACAAAAACTTTTCCATTATTTGGCTTTTTATTTTGGAGTTGGTTTTCTCTCTATGATTTTCAAGTGCTCTTTAAAGTCAACTACTCCACCTTATATACTTCATCCCTTTGCTCCAAACTTCTGCCCAATGATCATACCATGTGTATAGTGCAATATAGTATTTTCTTACAAACATAATTTGGCCAAAAAGTATTTTCAAAAATTAGTTTTCCAAAAAACCCTGAATTGAGGTTTGCACTACAAGTACTTGATTTGGGGTATAAAAAATATTTCAAAGAGTATATTTGAAACCTATTAGATATAGGATTCCCATAAACCACAAAAATATAATTTTAAAAGTTATTTTCTTATTTTATTTAAAAGCTTTTTATTAAGACCAAAAATGGTCTTTAATAGGGAAAAATTATTTTATTGTTTCAAAAATATTTGACAAAAATCAGGGTAACTCAGTGGACATATATCTTCCATATATAAGAGTTTCAACACATGGTCATTTTCAAAACCATTTTTGCCCATTTCAAGGATTTGAAATATTTCTACAGGAAATATTTTCATAAAAATCCAAGGAAAATCCAAAAACTCACAAATGCATATTGTGGTCACCTTGCCAAGCCTCATGTCAATCAAGGTCATTTTGGTTCACCAAAATGCCCCAAAACCCTCTCTGACCAGAATCAAATTTGAACAACTTTGCACTACAAACTTTCTCTCCATGACCCCAACTTTTGTGAGCATGTTCACATGACCAAATGAGGCCACTACACCAAGTGGTTCATCAAGGGGAAGGGATTTTCTCAACTAGATCTACACAAGTTCATTTCTGCTAATTCCTAGGGTTTACAAAAGTTGCATTGGCAACCTTGCCCAAATAAGCTCCAAATTGGTGGAAGGCCCTAATTATATGTGTCATTTCACCCTGTGGAAAAAGAGTCTCATGGAAAATGGAAATCATTGACTTGCCCAAACCTTTATCAAACACCTTCTGACACTTTTCCAAAATGCCATTTTTGACCTCTTCCACTAATCTCCAAGGGCTCAACTTTGTACCACAGCTTCTCCTTGCCCTCTTCTACCCCCAGTAACTTTCCCCTAGCCATTGCTCAATAATTGAGGGGGTGAAACACCCCCATTTACCTCCCTAGACAGCAGCTTCTCTCTCTCCCTCAACCTCCCTCCTCACTCCAGTGGCCACCCAGGGCATCCAAAGCCCCTCCCCCTTTCTTTACTACACCCTAGAGCCACCAGACATATTTGGCCGCGCCCAGCTGACCTAAAAAAATGCCATGGCATGCCATTTGCACGCTCCAGAGCGCGCTACAGTGCGGCCAAGAACTGTAGTCGCCCCCTGCCAACCACTCCCGGCCACCTCGGGCCTCCCCAGCGCGCCCGACGATGCGCCTCGACGTCTGCGTCACGCCACGCCTCTATTCCCCTCCTCCTCCTCTCGCCCCAGCTCGCACGCCCGGCCGCCCGAGCGCCCCAGTGAGCATGCTCACACGCGCGGTGCCCTGGCCCCCCTGCTTTCCCTCTCTTCTCTCCCCTCGCCCTAGACCAGCCCCACGAGCACCCCAGACATGCCCACGCGCGCCCCCGTGACCCACGACAACGGCAACGACCTCGCCGACGCATGGGTCCACGGCAAGCCCTGGTCCGGCTATATAAGACCTCCTCGAGCTCTCCTCTCCTCACCCCTCGCCCTCTGCACCACCAAATGATCCTCCTACACCCCCAGTTCCTCTCCAGAGCCGCCCGAGCTCGAGATCGAGCTTGAGCTCCGCCGCTTTGGCTCGCTGGAGTTCGCGAGGTACAGGCCTCCCCCGCTCCTCCTCTGCCTCGATCTAGAACCCCCGAGCACCCCTGATCATTTCCCCTTTCTCCCTCGCTTCTTTTGCAGCCGGAAACGGCCGGAACCGTCGACGCCCGAAGCTCCTCCGCCGCGTGACCTCATGGCCGGCGAACCAGGCCACCCCGGCGACCGCAACCAGCTCCACCCGAACGGCGACTCGACGCTGAGTCCAGCCGTACCCCCGCCCGACCTCGCCGTGCCCTGCATCGACGCAGGTGAGCTCGCCGACCCTCTGTCACAGGGTTAGGGATGACAGGCGGGCCCCGCCTGTCAGCCTCTCCTCTCCATCGCCCCTCTCTCTCTCTCGCTGACGCCTAGGCCCCGCCCGTCAGGTTTAAACCTGGCGCGCGCGCGTGCACCAGTGCGCTGGGCTGCCTCTCTGGCTGGGCCTGCTGCGCTGCGGCTGCTCTGGCCCAGCAAGCACAGAGCCCTTCTCCTTTTTCTTTTCTGTCAAACTTGTAAAAATTCCACAGGATTAAATATTCATCCAAATGCAATAATTCAAACTCCCATATTTTTCTAAAAATCCCACCTATTTAATGGTAGAACTTTCATTCATGTGCAACCAACTTTTATGTACTGTTCATATTCAAATTCAAATTTGAATATATTTAAACCCCTCTGAAAATCCATTTCATCTATTCTGCTACTCCAAGTCCAAAACTAGGAATTTTCCCTTCTTAGTTTTCACCCTAGTATTTAAAAAAATGAGTTGACATTTTTCTGAGCACTTTGGTTTTTCTGTTTTATTATTGCCTTATTTTTCTCATTATTATTTTGCGACTATAGATTGCGTTGCCGACGAAGGAGTTGGACCAGAAGACTTTGAAGACCCTGAAGACTTTGTTGAGCCAGGCAAGCAGCCCTTTGACCATGTCTATGAAACCCTTTTTATGCATTTCATATAGCACTTTATTATTGTTGCATCGGAATCATGATGAGATGGTAGCCACTTTGGTGGGTTGCCTTCATTTCGTCCTTGTTGATACTTGCATTGTGCATGACCCTACCTTCCTATGAGGGTTATGCAGGTGGGAGTAGATAGGATGCTAAAGTAGATGCTACGCAAATGGGGCGGTTATATGCATGGTGATGGAGACAAAGTATTTTCAAAAGACTTTTTAGAAAACCCCGTCGGGTGCCACTTATGCCCGAGGGAGATAATGAGATAGGTAACCACTTGATGACGAAGTGGTGTACCGAGGCAAGTGTGTGTGTTGTTTTCGAAAACGGATTAGATTTAAGATTTGTCGACTGTCCCAACCTTACATGCGCAACCACTCTACCCTTATATGGGAAAGGGCATTATCGATTACCTAGGCCGATACTAGCTTGGAGCCCGCATTACTAGTGATGGGAGAGTCTTTGTTGCGCTCTCTCGGGACGGTGTCGTGCCAGGTAGGGCGGCCATGACTGTTTTCACAGGGCACCAGACACACCGTTGGTACCCCGTGCTTGTGGTATGTGATGAATATGGGAGCGATGCTCCACAATTTTAAGATGTGAAATGTTGAGCACGGGGGTTACTACCAATCGAGTGGACTCTATGTTAGTGTCGTCTAGGGAAAGATAGTGATCGGGTGCTTACCCCGGGTACTTGAGGTACCGCGGGTCGTGGATGACACGGAAGTTCCCCGGATCTTGTGGGTAAAGTGTGCAACCTCTGCAGAGTGTAAAACTATTCGAATAGCCGTGCCCACGGTCAAGGACAGTTGGGTGCTGCTGCTTAAACTACGTCCAGAGTTTTACAAACTGCGTGTGTGTGTGTGTTGATAAGACTATTTGGGTTAAGTCAGATGGCTTGACACGACGATCAAGTTGGATTGGTGTCCAACTCCACTTATGTTGATATCTGTAACTTGTTCATACGGATGTCTGTACTCTCATGATGCATACTTTACATGTTGATAGATCATGTCATTGCACGCAAAACTAGCTTTCTGCAAACTACCTACTTAGTGCTATATCATTGCATCATTGTGCCCTGTCCAATCGTCGGTTGCATGCGAGTACATTCAAAGTACTCATTGGCTTGCCACTGGTTATTTAATTGGCCAGGCATGGAAGAACAGGAGTTCAAAGAAGAGTTCTTTCGAGACGAACATGCGAACTAGGACGTTTCCCAGTCAGAATGACTGTAGGGTTAAGGCAGATGGCATGGGTTCTATTTATCGACAAAGATTTCCGCTGCTTAAGTTTAATTGGTATTCAGCCCTTGTGGCTTTATCTATGTAAGACTTGACCATAATGGTCATAATTTGTGTAAGACGATATGTATGGATGTAAGACTCTTGTTATCCAGCTTCTGTGTGTTCAGTGAGCATTGATCTCTGGGATCACTGTACACGTGCATTCGGTGATCACGAGTTATGAGTCGGGGTCCCCACAGTTTGGATGCAAATGAAGATGATGGAGAGGTGAAGAAGCTGAGGAAAATCGGTTCCCTATGGGGAAGTAAATGGGAGAAGTGTCCTGCAGGCAATTGATTAGATGGCTAGGTAGACTAAATGAAAAGGCTATGCGGGTAGACTGAGGAGTGGTACTTGTCCGCGTACGTGCCCATCCTTCTAGCGCTACATGTGCCACTGGCTAGTTTAGGTCACTCTTTCAAATCACCGTGGCGAGACATTTTATGATTCCTTTTTATTTCTGCACCCCTCCTGACAGGTGGGACCTATGCAAACAGATATAAAAATGTGTCGTAGCGGGTTTGGATGGATACTGGCGCGTGCGTGGGAGACACAACATTCTCTGGTTAAGGAATATGCGGTTATCCTCAAAAAAGAACAAAAAAGCTTCTTCGTGCTTCCGCATGCATGAGAATTTGGTTCTGCTTGCAATATGGATGATACTTGGAGGATGAAGTGAACCCAGAGGCATGCTAGCACGGGAGACCTATTTCCGCTATACAGTACTACTTCGTATGTTCCTACTAGTAGTACTACAATTGTGGTACACTTGATGGTCAAAATATTATTCATCCGGTCCTCACAGTGAAGTGACAAGACCCTGCACCCAAGGAGACACTAGTCCAGGCGGCGTGTTCGGGGTACCAAAGTCAGCCTCACCTTGTGCACTGTATAGTCACTTTCACCGCCGCTGTATAGCATGCCTCGCCTCTTCTCCCTCTCCCCTAGCACCACTCCATCTCCATCTCTGTCTCGCCAGAGATCCTGAGGTCACTCTTCATAATCTCACTGTGCCCCCGCATACCTTCACGTCGCTCGCCTCCCCCAGTACCACTATCCCTCGCTAGCCGCTCCAGCACCGAGAGACTTCTCCCCCGTAAATCAAGCGCCCAAAAACCCCACCTTCCAAACTCCACCATGGCCGAACACGAACCACGCAACATCCATATAAGCCGCGATTGGAGCAATCTCCCCAGTGGCATCCTCGACCTCTGTTATTTGTGTATGGATATGTTGAGCGCCTTGCGGTTGGCGGCACGCTCGAGGGACATGCACATGGACATCTTCGAAGTGAGGCCTAAGCTTTTCAAGACACCCTGCTTGCTGCTATCTGGTCTTGCGAGATATTCTCACCATGATACGGAGGTGCGCATGATGCCCCTTGACTTCAATCCGACCTCCATTAGCCGAAACTTCATTGCAGGTACGTAGTGGGTCGCCATACATCATTTCCCTCGACTTCGATCCGATCACCATCGCCCGAAACTTCTTGGCGGGTATGTATTGGGTCGGACAGAACTCCCACTGGATGGCTGCCGTCAGAGAAGACCGGAAAAAGTTGGTGCTCGTGAACTTCCACACCTCCCATGAGATTATCCTTCCTACATTGGATTATATAGGGTTTTACCGTCGTGGTCCAAGTCATCTAGATTACGTCGTCAGTTGGACGCACCTTGTTTTGCAGAAGATTGTAATCTGCCAAGTGCCCACACGAGATGTGAATTACACAGACTTCAAGCTAATTGCCTTGTTCAACCGCGGACTCGCCTATCTTTCCGCTGGTGCCTTCTTTAGCTAGTGACAGCTCAAGTCGCAGTGGATCGTCTAAGCTGATAGACACTTCTGTGACGCTATTGAACACAATGGCATCATCTACATGATCGACAAAGCAGATGGCACCATGTATTGCTGGAACGACGCGTTTAAGTTGTTTCCGTCTGATCTTAATGATAACGCCATTACACTATTTGAACTTTTTGTGATGATTGGCATATCCCTATTTGAGCAGAATTTGAGTAGAACTATGGCAATGTATTAGAGATGCCGTAAATCAGCTATATTTGAAATGAGTTAATTCATGCGATTGTGAGCATGTCAGTACAACCAATTTGTACCCCTAAATAATCAAACGGTCGGGAAGATATGGATATTCTCCTTATTTTATAGTAATCTATATACTACTAAATATGAGTGTGTATCAATGGACATGTTAGTTTCCTCATTTTCATGATGTAGAAACATGCATCACACTGTTGGTTTCATCTAACGATACATTAGGGAAGTAAATGTGCATATGGGGAACTATATATTTGGAAGTAGTGAAATCCTGTAATGCTTACCATGTGTACATACCTATATTCGCCCTTCAGCAACCAATGGCTAGAATAATATCCTCACAAAAATTTTGCCCACAGAACATGAGTATATAACAATGCATGGTCTGTTAGTTTCCTTGAAGAATTTGGCTGTGAGGACAGAACATGATTACATAACATGCATGGCAAGGTAGTTTCCTGTGAAGAATTGATTGTGAGATAACATGAGTATAAACATGCATGGCACTTCTATATTTTTGAACCCAGTATAAATTTCCCTGTATTTTCCTCTAGGTTCAAACAGGGACATATCAATGATGTTTCTTACATTATCCTACTCATACTCTGAACAATGTTGATCTTACATTAATAATGCATGTCCTTTTTGATATGATGAAGTGTCCCTACAGTTACTGCCCTTTCTAATCACACCACCTTCTCCAAAAATAGGGAAGCACAACTGGTTCCTTTCTCGATCAGATGACGACAAAATATTGATGATCATTCACACACATGAGCCAGAAAAGTTATATTGCAAAAACCCCACAGTGTACAAGCACCGTGAAATACGTGAGTATCAAGACAGTGGTTGTTACGTCTATGAGCAGGATACCAGCTTGTTGGGGCCTTCAGGATTTTTGAGTTGGAGGCGGGTAAAGAACCTTGGTTCACACTCTCTGTTTCTCGGACTCAATTATCTGATTAACTAGGAGATCACCATTGGCAAGGACCTTGATGGTCGAGAGGCTCTGTTTGGTATGGAAAACTATGTCTACACGGCGAGCCCTAGGACTTCAGGAGCAAACTCCCCTGATTGTCAATGATACAGCCTGCAGCCAATAGAAGGTGAGAATGACAAAGGCATCTGGATTAACTTTGATCCTTGGATGTCTCGAGTCCGACATCAGTGATCTGGTTAAAGCCTTTAGGTTGATAGGTAATTGGGCTATTGCGTCGCAAGGGTGGAGTACTGGTGTCTCCGGATCACTGGTCACTAAAGAGGGGCTGCAAATTATGATGGTGTTGGATCACCCCTCTTCGAATGACTTGTTGTCTTTGCTGCTTGTTCTGGATGGGTAGTTCTCTCTTTGGTTATGCATATTCCTTGTCATTTGGTTATCCTCGTCTATGTCACTCATACTATGTAATAGTTGCCTCTATTTAGAATGTCATTCTTGCTTGGATCAGGAGAGTTTGAGCGCTGCAGATGGGTGCATTTTGGTGGTGTAGCAAGACTTCTTATGAACTATCATGTCTTGTTGTTTATGTCAGTAGTAGTCCCTAGTCAGTGTTTGGAATTCATGCTACCTTTTCATCCCCAATCTCCCGCCCCTCCCCCACCTCTGGATCTTGATTCCGAGTCCAGTTCCCCCAAATCCCCCTCTTGTACTCTCTGTACTCAAGCGCACTATCATATCACCGGTCGATGCGGATCTCCAAGCCAGAGATCCTCAGGTCCGTCCTGCCTTTGGGTGCTGCGTGCTATCGCTCAACAGTGGCATGGCGGCGCTTGACGACCAGTTTGCCGGCAAAGTGCTGATTGTAACCATCAATGGCGACCGGCCTCCCGTCTCGCCGGACGACCTTGTCAAAGCTCTTGGCATTGCACACGGCATACAAATAAGTGACTTGCTCGTCGAAGTCTATCTCCACCGGTTGATTTCTTCGTTAGGTTCTGGACAACTTTTGACTGCAGTCGTGTGTTCGAATCTTCCCGGCGTTTGTTCTGCGATGGCGCGCTGGTGAGCTTTGATCGGTGGCACCCATTATGGGGCTCGGTGCCCTCTGAGCTTGAGTTTTTTTACAAAGATTACCTTCCACGGCATGCCTCGACGTACTTAGAACAGCATGTCCATGAATGAGCTTATCAACAACCTTGGAGGTGAGCTCGTAAGTATGTTTGTTCCTCCAGACAGCTGGGCTCTGATAGTTATGGCATGGATGAAGAAGCCCTCCACCATACCGACGGTGATTGGTGTTGAGATACCGGTGCAAGAACCGGGGTGGTACTATTCGTCGCCACCAAGGCCGCCGCGGACCACATTAGGGATGTACCTGTACCGCCGCGGGCCAAGGCCGCCGCAGCTGGTGCTAGGGTCCGTCGATGATATCCATTACAGGAGTCAACGTAATACTTTCCCCGTGTTGCCTAGAACAATGGATGGCACATGGCCTACACTATGGCGCGGCGGAGGCCACTGCTTCTTTGGTAGAAGAGGCTGGGTTGGCTGCCTGGATGTGCTCTAATTTGAGGTAACAACTAAATCTTGTCAGATACTGGTTATATCCGAGCTATCAGTGTGAAGCACTGATGTGCTAGTACATTTGATTATGACATGTTCTATTTTTGTGCTTGAACTTTTTTAGAAAGGGTTGTACGTCAACTTAATGTGCTAGCAGAACTTATTGTGTTGTCTGTCTGTTTTCTTTGCACAACATTCAAGATATTTCCCCATCATTGATAAAGACGATGAATTGTTATGTACGAGTTCATCGGTTTCAGCATAGCCCTACCCGTAGCGGTGCACTGCTTCCACCCTGATTGTGCCGCCTGCGTGAAATTTTTCTATGCAAGTCCCTACCCGTGCTATGATGTTCTATATGATTGTGTCAACTATATAAGTTTTTACTGAGCATCAGCAATGCATATGGCTGAAAGATGTATTTACGAGCATCGAGCAATGGGTCTCTCTCTCTCTCACACACACACACGCACAAGTGGGACGAGTTGAATTATTTCTTCACTCATGACAACTTTTAATTAGGTTCCACTGTACTCTAACTTTTTTCTTAAGTTATTAATTGAGCTCTGTGACTTCAAAAAGTTGTACACAAGCCTTGTTTGGTCCTTTTCCGGCGTAGCTGAATGTGGGCTGAATAGCCATGTAAAGTTGTACTGTACTACACAGGCCTTTTTTTAACATTAGCAATGCAATTGGGCCGACCGTTGTACACAATATCCGGGTCAACTTGTTATTCTCCACCCCGCTGGGCTGCAAATCTTTCCAAGGAGGGATGCATGAGGCCTAACAAGAAAATGGGCTTTACGAAAAAATAAAAGGGATGTAATTATAAAAACTGGTCAATAACTATAAAAAATACACCAAACACGTAATTATTTTTAAAAAATAGTATTTTTGGATTTTGAAATTTTTAATTTCATTACTTGTTGCACGCGCAATATTTTGTTGGATTTTTAGTAATACAAATTTATTTTGAAATTATATTTAATGTGACTAGAAATTTCGGGATAAAAATATTTCAGATCCCATCAAAATGTTGGAAATTTTATTGAATTCTGTTTTGAGAGGTTGGTTGAAATTATTAATCATTGTCCTACCTAGAAAATGGGTTGTACTTTTATCAAACTGTAAATGGGCTGTAGTAAATTCCATTAGAATTCAAAAATGGGTTGTACATTCTTACAAATCGCAAATGGGCTATATGTTCTCTGCCACACACTTCTGGGCCAACTAAGTTGACGCGTATGCAAGGCTTTGGCAACTAATAGTCAACACAGCAGTGGCTGTTGGATGTCCATCCAACGGATGTTGTGCTTCTTCTTCATTCTCAGATATTCTTGCTTCAGCCGCCCAAAAAATGATTCCTCCCCTTGACATCTTGGGCGCACCATTTCGGAGGCTGATCTGTGGGCCTACTAAGTTGACGCGTACCAAGGGCTTTGTCAACTTAGTCAATACTAACGATTATAGCTGTAGTGACCATATGATGTCCATCCAACAGCCGTCGTGCTTCTTTAACCCCTGGTCTTCTTGCTCCAGCCAACCAAACAAGCGCCGGTCGTGCCGCCTGCTCCTGCCTCCCATGATCAGTTGTGCTGCCACCGTTGGCCATGCCATCCCTCTATACTCACCCACACCTCCTGTTATTCTCCCGCGACGGCAGCCTCACACCACAGCCGAAGCAGTCAAGCCACGTACTCCCCTTCGCGTGGGCATCCACTGTCGCGTCTTCCCCGGCTCCGCGTCGTTCCCTTCCAAGGTCCCACCGTCGTCCACCACCTTGGTGCTATCGGTGGGGCGTGGTCAACGTGGTTAACGAGGGACAGCCATCGGAAGAGGACTTTAGGCAGTGAGGCTGACAGCTGGACCCACCAGCTACATCTTCGAACACAAGGAAGTGCCTCCTTATTACTCGCAAAATAAAAAACCATTCCTCCCACGAACAGCTGGGACCGACCAGCTAGATCTTCGCATGCAAGGAAGTGCGTCCTTATCCCCCCTGACCGCTGGGACCCACCCGGCCAAAGCATACGTAGCATTGTGTGTCTGGTCGCGAATGTGTACGTACATACTAGTCGATCGGTCTCTCTACAAGTATGAACCGTGGCCGAGTAAGTAGCGACACGTGTCATTGTAGAGCACATGACATAGCAGTTCACGTAGTCCCGTCTAAGTCCTGTACACGTACGTACAGCCACAGGGCAAAAAATACGGCCACATACGTTCATACGGGCGGGGTCTCGAGCATGTACTCACGCATATATACGGACAGCCAGGGCTTGTGTACATGGAGGGGCAACGGACGTCAGTAACGGTGTCCTGTTCATCGGGCAGCGAACCGGCTGGGTCGGAACGGAGAAACAATGTCATGTTCATCGGGAGGCAACCGACTGGGTCGGAATGCGTCCTATTCAACGGGAGTCAACCGGCTTGGACGGAACAGCCAAAACTGGGTCCGGCGTACCATAGAAGGGAGGAAATGGCCTTCTGTTCGACCAACCACGGTCGAAACGGGATCCTGTTGATCGGGAGGGTCTGGCGTACCGCAAAACGGAGGAAACTGACTTGTGTTCGATTGCCTACAATCGAAATGGGGTCCTGTTGATAGGGAGGGGTGTGGCGTACCGCAAAACGGAATAATTCGACTTGTGTTGGAGTGCCTATGGTCAAAACAAGGTCCTGTTCATCCACCACCTACTGCCTCGCTCCAGCTTCCACGGGATACTGTTCACCCACCATGGACCTCCTCCAGCCTCCACCAGCTACTGTTCATCCACGACTACTGTTCATCCAGCGTCCACCGACTACTTTTCATCCAGCCTCCATGGGGTCCTATTCATCCACCCCCAACTGGCTGGGGTGCGTTGGCCTCCTCGGGGTCCTGTTCATCCAGTGGCAACGTCCTACTACCACGGGGTCCTGTTCATCCAACCCCCATCAGGAACTATTCATCCAAAGCCAACCAACCCGCTTGACTCACCACGTCTCGACTCGTTCTCCGTATCGCGCACAGTAGCAATGGTCACTATTCATCGAGAGGCAATACACCGGCTGGCTACGTCTCGCACGGGGGCTCGATCAGCTTCCGTAAGCAGCAGCAGTGATTGATCGCTCGGGTTCAGTTAGTAGCAGCAGCAAAGGAATTGCTCGGGTTCAGTCAGCAGCGAATGAATCGCTCGGGTTCAGTTAACAGCCAAGGGATCGATCGCTCGGGTTCAGTTAGCCAACGCCTCGCACACACGCGTACACGAGAGAAACACACAAATCACAGTGCATCGCTTGGCTCCGACCACCCACCGTAACGGGGAACTCCCCGATATTTTCCTTGCCCTCGCTTCTACTATGATTTTTCCGTCATGGACGGCCCAAAGAATGTCATTCAGCTGCGTCTCCGGCCCGCCCAGGACGAAAAGCCCATTTTCTGTCAGGATTTTTTGTCATAGAAGTAGGAGCCCACCATATCTATGACGATACTGGGTTTTGTCACAATTATCGTCATAGAAGTGTCATAAGCATGACAGAACAAAAATTCATTTGAGCCAAAATGTCACCGATGTGTCTTTTTTTGTAGTGCTTATCCTTGTGTTTCTTGTTGCGCTTCTTGTTCTTCTTATTCTGGTTGGTTGCGTTGTTGTTGTTTTTGAGTCAACATCATCACCATCTTCTTCATCGGGAGTCGTCTCCCCTCTTCTACTCGGGCACACTTATCCACCAGAGTGTACATCTCATTCACAGTCGTAGGCAATCAAACATTCATTTTAGAACGTATCCCTTGGTTGCGCACGTTGGACTGGAATGTAGCTTTCACAACTGCCGCCTGGATGTCTGGTATATTCCTATGCACCCAGCTGAACCTCTGCATGTACTTACGCAAACTTTCTCCTTCCTTCTGCAGGAGGAGCTACAAGTCGCTGGGCTGCCCTACTTCTTGATGGCCGCCCGTGAAGGCGCCAACAAACTCATGGCACATGTCAGCCCAGGTCGAGATGGAGTTCTTTGGCATGTGCATCAGCCAAGACCTCACATTTGGCTTGAGTGCCAAAAGGAAGTAGATGGCGAGTACCTTCTCGTCTCTTCCCCTGGCAGCTTAAACAGCGATGGTGTAGATGTTCAAGAACTCTGCCGGGTTCAGTCTTCCATCGTACTTCTCTGGTATTTCTGGCTTGAACGTGCGAGTAGATGGCCAACGGACTTGCCGCAGCTCACGAGTGAAGTGAAGGCGGGTCAACCAACCTCAAAAGGTAAGTACCCACCATCACCGGGCGTGGGCTCGTCGACGTCGGGGCCATTGCACCTATCAGACGGGTGGCAGGTTTCGCGACGTCATTCGGTGGTGACGCGCGCATCTTCCCTCTGCCTGTCTTCCAGGTCTCGCCGCTGGTCTCTACGTGCTCGAGGATTGGATGAAGCCATCAATACGTCGTCGTGTTCTTGGTCGCATGGCTCTGGTTGCGGCCCCTGTGTTGGTTGCCTCGGAGGGGATTGCACTGTGGGGGTGTCCCCTTCGGTACGGCCAGCAGCAAGGGCGGTTGTCGCCGTCTGTGGAGACCATGACAGGACCGCTTGCTGTGATCCTCCCACCTCGGTGAAACCCATCAGGCTCTGAATGGTGGCTCTCCACTCATCCATCTGATCGGCCATCGGCGGAAATCTCAACAGGAGTTGGGCCCGCGCCATGGCCTTCAAAGCAGTGCTCGGCATGCACGACGACGTAGACCGTAATGTCGCCTAGCTTCTGACGGTGCGAGTAGTGGCGGCGCCATGCTCTCGTCGCCATGAGCCAGCCACCAGGGTGGCGTGGTGACGCGCGGTCAAATTGCCAAGGTCGTCCACGTAGGAAGTGGCAAACCGACATAGGAAAAACATCACACTCCAAAGTGTCTTCGTATACTTCGATCTTGAAGGAGAGTTGGACCATGTGTTCCACTTGAATTGTGTCGGAGTCGCTAAGACATTGGAAGTTGTAGGGGTGGGGGTGCTTCATCTTGACCAATTGGAGCTTGGAGCATAGTTCTTCACTTCCATGTTATGGAAACCTCCTCCGTCGATGATGACCTTCATGGATCTTCCATTGATGCCCGCCTTGGTGTGGAAAATATGGCATCTTTGGTCTTCGTCTTGTTGATGTTGAAGAGTCAAGACTTTGGAGACAACGAGAGCGCGGCTCGAATCTTCCTCACAAAAGACTTGGTCATCTTCTTCTTCATTCGCTTGCTAGTGCACGACCACATGTTCAAGGGCTTCCATTTCTCCTTCACTCATGGAGTCGTATGTACCGTCGTCATTGAGGATCATGGTGCACTTATTGGTACACTCTAAGGAGTTGTGGCCTCGGCCACCGCATGTGAAGAATTTGATGGAACTTGTCTTGATGGTCTCATCCGGTGGAGTTGTAGATGATGAAGCTCCCGGCTTGACGTTGGTTGTAGTAGGAGGACGACTGGTGGTTGTCTAATTTTTCTTGTAACTTGACTTGTCGCTGTTGCTTGTAGAAGGTTTGGTTGAGGCAGAAGGTGTTGTATTCATTGAAGCTTGATTGTATGAGCCATATGTCTTGGAAGAGTACTTGGCATACTTGAAGTCATCTTGCACTTGTCGCTCTGCTTTGGTAGCTTGATGCACTAGCTCAATGAGGTTTGAGTAAGGTTCTCGGCTATTTTCTTGATAGGGTGATCGAGTCCATTCAAGAAACGCACCATAGTTTGCTCATCATCTTCCGTGACATTAGCTCGTATGATGGCAATCTCCATTTCCTTGTAGTACTCTTCAACACTTTTTGTCCCTTGCTTGAGGAGTTGTAGTCGTTTGAAGAGGTCGCGATTATAGTATATTGGCACGAAATGTGCTCTCATGACATCCTTCGTTTGATCCCAAGTTGTTATTAGTGGTTCATCTATTGCTTCTCGGCGTTAAATGACTTGCTCCCACCAAATGAGGACATAGACTTGGAACTCAAGGGATGCCATGGCAATCTTCTTCTCTTCCTCATAGTTGTGCAAACGAAAGATCTTGTCAACCTTCAATGCCCATGAAACGTACTCTTCGAGATCATTGCTTTCGGAAAACTTGGGCATGGTGAACTTGAGTTTGCGGTAGCGTTGCTCTTCATTGTGTTGGGGTCGAGGGTGATGACGTCCTTGACGTGGAGGATTGTCGCCCTCAACTTGCTCTTGGCGTGGAGGATTCCCATTGTCTTGTTGCTCTTGGTGAACTTGTGGTTCTTGTATAGCTCGTGGAGGAGCTTGTGGAGCTTGTTGGGTCAATCGTGCTTGATAATTCCTCTCTTCAACTTCATCACGAAGTGCTTCTTCTTGCTCACGACTATGTCAGTTGCGTGCGACAACGGCGTGACTTGTGTCTCGGAGGGCACGTTGCACCTCAAGTGCTTGGGCTTCACGCCGTTGTTGTTGTTGATGGAGAGCTTCAGCGTCTTGCTCGTCTTGGTGTTGGCGAGCTCGCTCTTCCTCTTGTTGGTGTTGGCGTTGCTGTTCTTGTGCTTGCGCAAAGGTAGCTTGATTTTGGCGATGCCAATGTTCTTGCTCTAGAAGTTGATCTTGAGGATAGGTGTCGTGAAGAGGATTGCGGCTTGCTTGACGGTCGTGCCACGCGGCTCGACGTAGAGTGTTCTATGTCGGTGTACTTGAGCTGGAAACGATGTCGTCGGAATGTAGACTTGAGAGGCTCCGTCTTGAATAGGACGAAGTGGTAGAAGAGCGATTGACCAACAAGGCACGAATCTCATCCATTCTTGCATTGTTTTCTTGTTTTTGTTCGTCGATCTTGTTGTTGAAGTAGTCTCGCGTACATTGCTCGGAGTGTTGCAAGTCGGTGGCGAGATTGTCGATGGGGTCGCTCAATGCTTGTTGTTCTTCATGCTATGCTCTTTGTGCATCCAAGAGGTGGTTCTTGGTGACGTAGGTGTTCGGGTCCTCGTCTTGCTCGATGAAGAGTGGGTCGGTAGAAGTAGTTGGCCTATCCATCATTTCAAGTAAATGTGTGTGTGGAGGAAAGATAAGAACAATACCAAATGTACCTTGACCGATGTTGAGAATGGATCAAAGATCACCCAATGATGTAACAAGGAAATAGCACAATTGGTACTATAGCTCGTCAATCTCTCACACCTAAAAAAATAAAGCCTTTGGTGCAGCTTGGTTAGGATGGTGGCATAAATTTGATGTGAATGCTAGCAAGACTCAATAATATTGGAAACGATTTGCAAAATCGCAAATGCAACAAGTACACCAATAGCAAGATATGGCACATGGAAACACACACATGGATAGATAGATGGGGTCGTGCAACCAAGGAATGAGCCAAAATGTGGAATCCATGAAAATGCTCTTGTTGCACAACGCTAGAGAGACGCTAGCTCGATTGCACAATAGGCCGATACGAGACTTGTGCACAACCTACTAAGAAAAATGCAACGACTTCTATCCCAAGTATGTTATATGTATGGTGTTCCAATGATATGATCCAAGATGATCGAGTATGACAGTCTTAATGTAGTACGATGCTATGGTTCTTGCTTAAAAGCTTTGTGCTTATCTTTTCCTTTTTATTAAAAGCTTGTTTGGCTCTTTCTCTTTCCAGCTCTTTCTTTGGCCTCTAATGCAAAACATCACGAACCAAGATAGCAATTGTGTATATGCGATGATAACCTTGTGCCACAAGATATGATACCAAGATGATGTAGCAAGATGATATGGTATGTATGAAATGTGATCTATGATCACTAATGTGCACAAGTAACATTGCCAGCATATAATACCCGGGAATTTAGTAATTTGTGCTTCTAAAATAAGTTAGGATGTTGACCAAGCTTTGACCTATTCAACACGCGCTCATATATGAAAATCTGATATCGTTGTTGCATTCGCCTCGTCAAGGAGGCTCAAAATGAGTATTTACTTGTCGAAAACAGAGTCGGGATGAATATTTGGCAAGCCAATCAATTTTAACTTTTGGATAATTAGGGAATAAAAAAACAGTTCCTGGTCTGCTAAAAAAAGAGGGAAAATAAAAACTCCCTTGTCCTCTCCCCTGCCCCATGCACCAACGCACGACCTAAAACTCTCAAGACCTAGTGCTGTCGCCGGGTAGGAGTCCTTTGCTGCCTTTGCTTTCAGTGGCTTCTCTATCATTCCATACTCTCAGCCGCGGCCGGACGCTTGGTCCTTCTGCTATCCTTGCGGGAGCTGCTACCGTTGCATCTAGCCCTGGCCTGCCATCCCTGTATCCGTTGGTGGCGCTGCAGCTTAAGTGGATTTGTCAATGGATCTGCTTGCGGCTGTGTATTCAGGTATCTTTCTCAATCGCTGGTGTTTTTATTTGTGGGATCGACCTAGTGTCCCTTAGCTGGCCTCCTGATTCACTCTGTTGCCATGTCCTGACTAGTGCTAGTCTGTTGCTGGTTGTGCTAGTATGAAGCTCATGGCTGAGTTGAAGCAAGTCAAAGTGTCCTACTATTTCTAAGTAGGAATAATCAATTAAGCTAGTTGCATTAGTACAAGGCATGGGTGAGGTTTCCTTTGCTTCGGCTAATACACAACGGATAGCAACATCACATGTTGGCCCAGTCATATGAGAATGCAATTAGGAGAAAGTTACATCAGCAAGTTACTGTACGTGTTAGAGAAATCAGTGTTGATTTATTTGTTGTTCTTTTTTTGAAATTTTGCATCAGTGCAAACTAGTGTAGCTTGCTGGACCATGCAACCATGAATCGGGGAGTAGCATATTCAGTTTCGCTAAGAGAAAAAATATTAATAACTTTAAATTTGTCTATTAGATATAGTAGTACTGACTGTACCCGTTAAACAAGCATCAATCTCCATAACGGGCGTAACAACGGATCAAGGGAGCTGTCGTTTGGTATCTCTTTATGTCTGTTGTCTTCTTCCTAGGATAAGCCCTAAAGCAATTTTATGCACAGGTTCGAGGTTCAAGACTTGAGGATAGTTCTACGGACTAACTTGTTGTGTCTAGGCAAGTGCATGACGACCTTGCTATATATGGTATGCGTTGTTGTGTTTATTTCTGTGGTTTGCCGTTCTCGGTGTTGTTCGTTCCTTGTGTTATGGTAGCTTTTTATATTTTCTGCACTCATGTGTTTCGGTTTCCTAAACCCATACATTCAGCATACATTGTCCAGTTTGGACATATGTTGACTTTTCCGGTAACCACCGTTGTGAAGAGTCCGCTATGTCATTCAGAGTTCAGATCGGACATATGTCGGCTCTTCCAGTAATGACCGTTGTGAAGGTTCCGCTATGTCATTCAACGTCGAGTTGAGGCATATATCTACTTTTTTGGTAACCACCGAGTTGTGAAGAGTCCGCTATGTCTACTTCAGTCTTCGATGAGAACGACACGGGATGTGTCTATTCCGGAGAGCCCCAAATGTGATGATTCAGTTTACTGGAATATTCAGCTGTTAAGAGTTTAACTTCTATTATGAATTTAACTTCTATGACTACTTATTTCTGTTGTTCCAAGTTGTACTTGCTGAGTAACCATTACTCACTCTTGTATGTTTCTGTGTTGGCTTTTATTTGGATTTCAGGTACACTGAGTTGCGATATGCATGGGCGGGAGTAGATCACCATCATACGGATACATCATATCATTTAGATACATATAACTTCATAGCTAGCATTTAGAAACTTATTTGGTGCCTAGTGTCGATCCTTTTATCTAGTGCGAGCATACATATGTTCATAGTTCTCTATCTTGTTTATCGTTGAGTCGTGTGATAACATTTTCTTCGTAGTTGAATATGTGAATTTAAATTGTTGCCTAGTTATATTATATCTAAACTGCATTTCATGGATGTCCAAGAAACAAAGGAAACTTTGCCGAAATTTTGAGTTTTCCTAGAACGTGTAGAATTTTGTTAGTATGATAGCACCGTCGGGTTTGATAGAAACCTGGTGTGTTACACGAAAATACTCAATGGTTAGTCTCGATAGAAAAGGTACGCAAAATGGGCTATGGGGTTATCAATGCAATGGCAAGGGAGTACACAATGTGTTGTCAAAGTTACCGTCCTTGCTTACGGTTGAAGGTGTCAAAATGGTGGAGTGGTCATTGTTGATGACAAGTCCGTGGCGAAGATGAGCAGTGGTGATGTTGATCTCGAACCATCCCTGAGTTGCCGAAACGCGTTAGGGAACGAAAACCGCAACTCAAATTCCGAAAGACAAAACATGTCAAAAAATTTGGAGTTGGTAGCGGGTAAGTCGTGGTGGTTGCGAAATGTAGTGGTGGTATGCAAATGCGTGTCTAGAAGTGGTAGTGTTATCGGGGGTTGCGTATGCGAAAGAGGAAATGGGCTAGAGGGACTGAATGAAATTCAGTTTCGTCAGGGTTCGTCGGACATCCGGTGGTGGTCGAACGACCAGTGGTTGTTGGACGTCCGGAGACTATCGGACGTCTGGTGCCTAAGCGATTTCGGGCACGGGATGAACTTCTAGGGTTCGTGGTGTAGCGGAAAAATTGGACGAATTTGTGGATTGAAAAGGGAAAAAAGATTGGGAAAAGCTAGATCTACCTGCTACACACGAAATCCACGGATGAAATCCAACAAAACTTCATCACACCAAAAAATCACAAAAAAATTGGGGCTATTTTGGGGCGGGGGTTTCAAAATTGGGACAAAATCAAAAAAACAAGGCAAGAAAACAACGGTAGGGGCTCCAAATTCGTGATCAACCAAGGGTCATGATACCAAGATGATGTAGGGTGGAAACCCTCGGGCCGAACTTTCACGAAATGGAGTAGATCCTACAAAGAACATGAAGAACACGAGGGGAAAGCACGAGAGAAAGGCACTCAAATCAACGAGAAAAATCACACATGTGATTGATCCATGAACATAAAGAGTGATGCAAGATCCAAACTCAAAACAGGACGATACAAGAGGCGGTAGTTATTCTCCGTGAGGAGGTCTTGAGGGGTCTTCCCATGAAGGGTCTTGAATCCACTTGGGGGATCTTCTTCGTAGAGGTTGTGGTCTCCTATTGAGAAGGTATCAAGTGGACGAGCAAAGATCTATCTCTCAAATGAGCTAATCCTTTGCTATCCCTAGAAAGAGGGAGGAGGAGGAGTATATATAGTCTAAGGGGGCGAAAGTGTACATGGGCCTCGGCCCAACACGCTTTGCAAGGACAGGCATCGGTCTTCCGGACGCTGTCGGGCATCCGATGGCTCGCGAGGGTCCGGACGTCCAGAAGATGTCGGATGTCCAACATTTCAGCTCGGATCAGGGTGGTGTTGGATTTCCGGAGACAGTCGGTCATCCAGTCATTGGTCGTCTGGAGGTCTCGGACTTCCGACGTTTTGGCTCGGACGAGCAGGTGTCGGATTTCTGGAGGGCGTCAAATGTTCGGTACGTGTGGGTCATCCGACCGCTTGAGACTTTGCTGTCTGGACCGTGGGCTGACTGGTATACACTCTAGGCGTCGGACGTCCGACGGTGACCGGTTGGCCGTTGGCTGTCAAGTTCAGGCAGCTTCTTGTCTTGGTCCTTGTACTTGCTGTCCTCGCTGTCTTATCCGTTGGATGTAGTGGTTCCATGGCTATCTTCTAAGTACCTGATCATGCATACGGTTTCTGCTTGAGGAAGTAGCCATGTCTCATATGAAGAAACCGGTAGTTCGGAGAGGAGCGAGTTCGCCTTCGTTTCGGTAGCCCTTGCTCGAGCTCTTGTCATTGGTCCAAGTGGTGTCGTGGGAGACGTAGGTAGGTCCATGTGGTTGACCATAGGATGCTCCGCATCAGTGACCCTTGGAGGAAGGGTCCGAAACCAGCCCTAACTCTTGTTTCCCCATACATACGGACTCTAAAAAGAACCTATACTCAAGTATTTTGAAATTACATGGGCCTGGCTGTTGTGGGAAACCACGGCCACCTATGGGACCAAGAGTCCCTTTCTGGTTCGGCGGTGGGATGGCACGTTGCACAAAGAGCAAAGGAGCGTGGAACAGCAAGGCAGAGATCACACGAGCAGTCTTTACCCAGGTTCAGGCCGCCCTGAGGCGTAAAACCCTAATCCCACTTTGGTGGATTGATGGTGGAAAAATGGTGGTGAGCATAACACGCTCGCCCGGCAGGGTTGCCTCGGGTCGAAAACGGCTACGCGCGTATGAGTGTGTGTGGAGATGGATTAGCCAACCTTTTCTACGCTTGCATTGGGCCTCCTTTTATAGATAAAGGGCTCACCACAGTGGCAAATCAGTCATTATGCACTGATTAGAGGGGAAACAGTGCTATCATACCTAACTCTAGAGGCTGATAGAAGGCATTAAATGCGCCACTCAACGCTACATCACAGCTTGCCCGGCAGGCCCTGCCGGGCTATTTCGCTAGCTTCGCGCCTCCTTGCTTCACACGTCGCAAGACGGGTGTCGCTTGGAGGTATTTTCTATAGGAAGTGGTTGCCATGTGGCGAATAGCAGCCACTTAGTCACTTTGGAGCATGACACTGCACTGATCGACGACGTGCGTCGTGATGAGGTGGTGTGTTGGGGTGGTTCTACCTCCGTAAGCCCCGGCAGGCCTGTCGGGACGACCCGAAGGCTTGCTTCCGGGGGTAACCCCATCCTTGCCAGGCTCGCCTACCCGACAAGGGAGGTTTTTCCCTTTGTAATATCTTGCTTCTCTGGCTAGTGTTGGTCCTCTTGTGCTGCACGTCGGACCTTTGAAGACCTGATCCCTTGCGTTCCAATTTGACCCTAGTGCTGTGATCTTGCTCTCGTGCCTGTGCACAGTATGGACAATGGACCCAGGGTTTGTTGCACCGACAGAAGCCCCCGGGCCTGGCCCGAACGTGCTGCCGAGCGTCGTCGTGGTAGGCCATAACAAGTGCACATGCAGGGGCGTGGAAGTGGTTGGCCCCTTGAGATCTTCTTTGGTTCTTCATTAACTTGCGTCCGGGTCAGTTTTCGTGTTTCCTGTGCGTCGCGTAAAGCCAATCATGGTGGGGCCACTCTTGTAATGGCCCTTGAATGACTTTAACGCACGGGGGAGTAACTGCCAATTCACTCTTCCCACCACACCCTTATCCTCAGCCACGTATGCTGCATGCATCGTGCGGGGTAGCTAACGGAGGCGCGTGGTGCGGGAGAGCATCAAGGCAGGGGCCCGGTCTTCTTGAATTGGTGGAGGAGGGCGGCGGTTACCCGTTGAGGGATCAGCTCTCTTCCCTGACCCGCCTATAAAAAGAGGAGCGGAGGAATTCATCCTCGGATCCTTTCTCCTCCATCTTCTGCCTTCTCCTGGATATGCTGAGAAGTAGAACCCGGGGCCAGGCTCCGGGCCCTAGCTTAGAGCTTCGCATGGGCCTCAGGGGGCCGCTAGGGCGGTGCGGTGATAGCACCGGAGATGGCGACTCTAGTGCGCTCATCTCTGGGTCGCCCGTAGCTTCAATTCTTGTGAGAGGTGACACAAATGACACCACGCCGAGGCCCATAATGGGCACGGGGCGCGGTAGTCGGTCGTGGCCCATTCCTTCTTCTCTCGAGGCGCTAGAGAGGGGTCGCAGAATGGGTTTGCCATCAGCAAAGGCGAACCGGACCCCCCTGGGCACCGTCCGCTTGTCGTGCAGGAGGGCTCTTTGCTCCCATACACGTCTCTTGAATGTGCGATGGTTTCTGATGTCCGGGTCATTAGGGACGACCATGCTATTTCTGGGATTACCCGGAGAGCATGGTGCCTGACGTGGCTGCCGTGCTGGGGTCTTCGGATGGCAGTGATACTGAAGGCGGCAGCAACCCACGACGCGTCAAGAACGGGGACGACCGTTCCGACGAGTCGTGTTTGCCGATGACTCCATTTCTCCTATCTGGGCCTCTGGGAGCGTTACCGTCCGCACCCCTGCCCTCCTTTTTCTTCCTCCTAGCTAGGAAGCGGCGCCATCCTGATCCTGGGGAGGCGCCGAATCCTAGTCGGGCCCACCTCCTACCTCCTTGGTCCCTCCCTGTAATTTCCTGGAGGAGATGGACAAGTGCAAAGGCATCACGGGGCACTGATCTTTTTTCAATCTTAAATCTGTAGGCACTTGCCAATTTTAGTTCAAATAATGTAATCTCTTGAATTCATGTATGTGTCCTGTAAGGTCTGTACTTGTTTGATCAGCATATTAATGAAAAAGATGAACCTTGCCGGGGACTCGTGCATGTATATGTCCATGCAGAAGTGGAATGCCACTATATTTTTAAATAAATGAGTTTCCCCCGGCAGTCTATCCTGCCAGTACCCTCTATTTTGTTGCCGGGGAATCAAGCCTACCAGTCACAAATTATGATGAGGGACCTGCCCCCCGCCAATCTTTTTTCATCAGAGGCCACTGCGATCATCCTGACCGAAGCAACGTTCGTGTCGAGGGATGGGAGCACCTAAGTTTTAGAAAGCGGCGAGGTTCTCTTATGCACAAGTCTTTGCTTACAGAACACATATGGACAAGAGATAGAACTTATCTTTTGGCTTGCCAGAGATCACAGTGTTGGTTGATCTTTCCAGCTTCCCTTAGAGGCCAAGTTCTCGGCAGGAACCTGCAGTTTTATGCAGATGGAAATAATGCCAGATGCGATCTTATCTACATGAACGTCGCAGGATGGGTGTCATCCGTAGGTATTTCTTGTAGGAAGAGGCCGCCATGTGGCGAATGGCTGCCACTTAGTCACGTTGCGGCTTGACACCGCACTGATTGACGACCTGGGTCGTGGCGGAGTGGTTGGGTGAGGTGGTGTTGCCTTCGTGAGCCCCGGCAAGCCCTGCCGGGATGTCTTGGATGCCTTCTCGCGGGGGTGACCCTGCTCTTGTCGAGCTCGCCTGCCCGGCAAGGGAGGCTCCTCTTTGTGGAATCTTGCTTCTCCTGGCTTTATCTTGGTCCTCTTGATCTGCATGTTGGTTCTTCGATGATCTTGGTCTCTCGTACTCTGGCATGGCCTGGTGTTGTGATCTTGTTCCCATGCCTGTGCATAGTCTGGGCAACAGACCCAGGGTTTGTTGCACCGACAGAACCCCTCGGGCCTGCCTGGAGCACGCTGCCGAGCATTGTCGGGGTAGGGCCTAATAAGTGCATAGGCGGGGGTGTTTGGAGAGGCTGGTCTCTTGAGGACTTCCTTGCTTCTTCATTAATCTTGAGCTTGGGTCAGTTTTCGATTCCCCAGCGCGTCGTGCGTAACGCTGCGGGAAAATCTTTGGTCGTGGCCCACGGTTTGCCCGCGCCCCACGATCATGGGGTGGAAACTGCCATCCCACTTTCCTTCGGTTTCGCATGCACCTGCCGCGTGTTCCGCATGCATTGTGCGTGGTAGGTGGTGGATGCGGAGGGCGCGGGGAGCAGTGCCATGGCCGAAAACCGGGTGCCGATGGTTGGAGCAGAGGGTCGACCTTGATTCTTAGAGTCGTGGAGGGTGCAGAGAGGCCGTATTGGAGGAATGGGGCGGCCACCTCCTGTGTGAGAGGAGGAGGGAGGGGGCGAGGCTGAGGTCGCCGTGGCACTCGAGGAAGAGGAGGGCGGGGTGGCGCCTTGGCTGCGCCCCCGCCGGCGCCCCCTCCCTCAATGGAGGGCCATGTCACGGTCCAACCTTGAGAGTTCATCATCAGGTTGTACAAACCTTTGTGCTGTCACCTTGGCCTCCCAACTCCTTTCGCGTGGGAGTTGGAGCTCGAACATCCACGCGCCATGAGGTTGCACATGAGGGGCTATGGGAATGGTGGCATGTGGGTTGATGTCGACTTCCCCGCCCCTCATGTGATGTATCTTCGCCGTGGTTGGAAGACTTTTGCTTGTGCCCACGGCTTCTCGGAGGGGCACGTTCTCCAGTTCAAACTAATGGAGAGCGTCCTGCTCTCCGTCATGATCTTTGGGCGCTCGGGAGGTTGCTTAGGATGTTGTGCGGAGAGCTTGACCGACGATGAAAGCTCCTCCTCAAGCGAAAGCGACGAGGAGGACAGTGACGATGATGACGACGACAGCGGGCGGGAGGACGATGAATCTGACTCCGGCTGAGCGTCGCCCGCACCATCTTCATCAGGCGGGAGCACCATCATCTGCATTCACATCTCCTTCCCGGAAACATGATTTGCTGGGGAGTTGGATGGAGACGTGCAGATGGTGCTCCCGGGCTCCTCCAGCAGTCCTCCAGCTGGCCCCGGCAGGCTTCCCCTCGGGTTGCAGCTCCGTTAGCCCTGTCGAGCCCTGCTGGCCCTGGTGGCAGTGTTCGACGGGTCACCTCTGCCGTGCTCTCCATTGACACGTTCCCCAGTGCACTCCCGCTCCCGCCAGGCTACCTCTCCTAGAGCCCGAGGGGGGTGGGCCGGGCTTCTGCCCAGGCGCTCCTTTTCCCTCCTTGCCTTCGACGGCCGTGCCTAGGAGGAGAGGGACAAGAAAGGGCATTACGGGGCACTTATCTTTTTTCAATCTTAAACTGTAGGCAATTGCCAAATTTTAATTCAAATAATGTAATCTCTCTAGTCCATGTTCGTGTTCTGTAATGCTTGTACCTGTAGGATCAGCATATTAACGAAAAAGATAAACCTTGCCGGGCACTTGTGCATGTATATGTCCATGCAGAGGTGGAATGCCTTTTTGTGTAAGTAAGTGGGTTTTCCCCGGCAGGCTACCCTGCCAATACCCTATTGCTTGCCGGAGAACTGTGTCTGCCGAGTAAAGTAAAGGGACCAGCCCCCTGCCAGCTTCCTTTTACCAAAGGCTACTACAACCATCCTGGCTCGAAGCAGCGTTCAAGCCAAGGATGGGAGCACCTGAGTCTCAAAAGAGTGGATAGGTTTCATTATGCACAAGTTATAGATTATATAACTCGAATGGACAAGAGGTAGAACTTATCTGGTTGGCTTGCCGAGGATCGCAGTGCCGGACAGTCTTCTCAACTTCTCATCGAAGCCATGTTCACGGTAGGAATCTGCAGCTTCATGCAGATGAGAATGAATGTAGGATGCGATCCTATCTATATGCATATGCAAATGCTCATGAAAATCTTATGCAGATGCTCTTGGAATGCTCATGCATGAATGCAACTTGGTCGGGGGCCCCCACAGCGCTTCATTTATTTGCTCTTGCACGGGGTCATCACCTCGGCTTTGTACAAGGGGTTACATGCAACTGAGGCAAGGCATGTATGAAAGGGTGGATGCCGTGCAGGGCCCAATAGCCGCGCCTTACGGGTAGAACTTGCGGAGGTGCTCAATATTCCATGAGTTTTGCTATTGAATGCCATCTCTGGTCTCCAGACGGACCGCGACAGGTCTGGTGACTCGTACTACCCGGTAAGGGCCTTCCCACTTTGGTGACAACTTGTTTGTACCCTTGGTGGACTGAACGCTCCTAAGGACAAGGTCGCCTTCCTCAAAACATTGGGCATGAACCCTACGGCTATGATAGCGGCGCAGGGCTTGCTGATAGCGTGCAGCACGCGTAGCAGCCCGAAGACGGTTCTCCTCGAGTAGCATAGCGTCGTCACGCCGGTGCTGATCTTGTCCTACTTCATATTAGGCAAGCACTCGAGGCGACCCACAAATGAGTTCCGTGGGGATAACTACTTCTGCCCCATAGACCAGGGAGAATGGAGTCTGCCAAGTAACTCAGTTTGGTGCCGTTCTGAGGGACCAGAGAACTACCGGCAGCTCATTGGTCCACCGCCTGCCGGGCTTCTGCAGCGTATCAACAACTCTTGTCTTGAGTCCCTGTAGCACTTCAACGTTCGCCCTCTCAGCTTGTCCATTGCTTCGAGGATGTGCAACGGAGGGAAATGAGATCTTGCATCCGAGGGCATGAACATATTGCATGAACCGGCGGCTCGTGAACTGGGTGTCGTTGTTGGAAATGATCCTTGCCGGTACTCCAAAACGACACGCAAATTCTCTCAAGAACTTGATAGCTGAATAAGCAGTCACCATTCTCACGGCAGTCACTTCCGGCCACTTTGTAAACTTGTTGATATCAAAGAACAAGAATTCAAAGCCCCCAATTGCTTGGGGGAAGGGGCCGAGGATATCGAGCCCCCAGACCGAAAATGGCCATGATAGAGGGATCGTCGGAAGAGCTTGGGTAGGCAGGTGGATATTCTTGGAATGGAACTGGCAGGATTCACACTTGGTGACTAGCTCGACCGCATCTTGGGGAGTTGTGGGCTAATAGAATCCTTGCCGGAATGCTTACCCAGCTAATGCCCTTGATCCAATGTGGGAGCCGCACATGCCTTTGTGTATCTCAGCCAGTAGTTACTTTCCTTCTTCCCGGCAGATGCACTTCAATTTCACACCGTTGGGCCTCCTTTTTGTATAGAGTGTCATCGACAAGCTGATACATACTGGCCCTCCGGGCTAATCTTTCAGCCTCATCTTGGTCGCCGGGAGGCTCTCCTGTTTGGAGGAAGTGGACTATGTGCCTTGCCCAAGTGGGAGCCTGGGGCTTGACAACGCTCCTCTGCTGCGGGGGCACAAGCCTCGTTCACGGGGTCCATAGGCCCGACTAGAGGGTCTGGGCCGGCAGGCTGTGAGGAGTTGTTTCCAGCAGGGTCTCTGCCAGGAGCGGACGGCCTACCGGGAGAGGCTTACCGCAGTCCAACTTTCTCCTTTTTCGGGCCATTGTTGCTAGGGATACGGAGGGCTGAGTAAGATGGAGAACAAAAGTTCCTGGTTCCACGGGAAGCTTCTGCGCATCACACTTTGACAAATGATTAGCTATGCTGTTTTACGCATGGGGTACGTGCTCTGTTTGCAACCCGTCAAAGTGCTCCTCCAATCTCCTAACTTCCTGGACGTATGCCTCCATCAATGGGCTTAGATAATCCTTGTTGACTTGTCTCACCACGAGCTGTGAATCTCCTTGAATGATCAGCTTCCTAATTCCCAATTCTGCAGCAATCCTGGGCCAGGCAAGGAGCCCTTCATACTCTGCTGTATTGTTGGTTGCCTCTTCCTGGGCAAAGTGCATCTGGACGACGTACTTTAAGTGCTCCCCGGAGGGGGCGACTAGTAGCACGCCAGCCCCTGCACCATGTAGGGAAACGGGGCCATCAAAATACTTGATCCATTCTTGGGGGGATTCCTTTCCGGGAATAACTTTCTCTAGCACTTTCTCATCAGGGGCTGGTCTCCATTCAGCAATAAACTCTGCCAAAGCCCTACTCTAAATCGTTGATGTACTCTCAAACTTCAAACCAAAACTGGATAACTCCAAAGGCCACTCCACTATTCTGCCGGTAGCCTCTAGGTTTCGGAGTATCCTTTGCAACGGGAAACGAGTGACAACCGTAATCTCATGGGCTTGGATGTAGTGGCGTAGTTTCCTTGAGGCCATGATGATACCAAAGATCAACTTTTGCATGCCAGAGTACCTCGATTTAGCCCCCTGTAACAAGGAGCTGACAAAGTACACTGGGCGCTGCACCACTTTCTTCCTTGTCGTGTCCTTGGGGTTGGTCTCACTGCCGTGCTCATTGTTGTCCCGATCCTTCTCTAGCTCTGCCGGTCTTTGCTCACTCTCTCCCTTGTCAACTTCTCGCTATGCCACCAAGGTTGCACTAACCACTTGGTTGGTTGCTGCTAAGTATAGCAGCAACGGCTCTTGTTGTTTAGGAGCAACCAGGGTAGGCATAGAGGACAAGTAGGTCTTCAACTCTTGTAAAGCTACATCTGCTTCTGGGGTCCACTTCATGGGCCCTGCCTTCTTCAAGATTTTGAAGAACGGCAAGGCGCGCTCGGCATACTTGGAGATGAATCTACTTAGCGTGGAAACACACCCTGTCAGACGCCTCACATCCTTGGCTGTCCTTGGCGCCTGGATCTGCTCGATGGCTTTAATCTTGTTGTGGTTGGCCTCGATCCCCCGATGGGATACTAATAATCCAAGCAGCTTGCCGGAGGGAACACCAAACACACACTTTTCTGGGTTGAGCTTCTAGTTCATCTTGTGCAGATTAGCAAAAGTGTCCTCGAAATCCTGAATAAGGGTGGCTCTGTCCTTGGTCTTGACCACAATGTCATGCATATAATCCTCAATGTTTCTGTGCAGCCGTGGCTCAAAACCAATCTGGACTGCCCTCGCAAAAGTGGACCCGGCACTCTTCAATCCAAATGGCATGCGGATAAAACAGTATGTAAAACATGGAGTGATGAATGATGTCTTCTCCATGTCTTCCTTGGACTTGAAGATTTGGTGGTACCCAGAATATGCATCCAGAAAGGAGAGAAAATCACAGCCTGAAGTAGAATCCACATTCTGATCAATGCGCGGCAAGGGAAACGGGTCTTTCGGCCAAGCTTTGTTCAGATCTGTGAAATCTATGCAAAGCCTCCACTTCTCGTTAGCCTTCTAGACTACCACTGGATTTGCCAACCACGTGGGGTGTAGCACTCCTCTGACTAAACCAGCTGCCTCAAGTTTCTTGATCTCTTCCGCAATGAACTGCTGCTTCTCCAAGGCCTGCTTCTGGACTTTCTGTTTGACAGGTCGGGCATGTGGGCAGACGACAAGGTGGTGCTCGATTACCTCCCTTGGAACACCGGGGATATCATATGGTTTCCAGGCAAACACATCTATATTCACCCGTAGGAAGGCAACTAGCGCGCTTTCCTATTTGTCATCGAGGGTGGCGCTGATAGTGAAAGTACCATCAATGCTAGCCAGCCCTACCGGGACCTTCTTCACTTGGGGTGCACCGACCTTGGATCTCTTGTTGTCGGAACACTCCGGTACGTCATCAACGGGTGCCGTGCACTCGAAGGGGGCACGCTTCCTGGACTCTTTACTCGAGTCCCCACAATCCTTCTTCTTTCCTCTGTCTGTCTTGGCGGGAACTGCTGCTACCGCTGCCTCTGCCGTGACTGCGTCCCGGTACATCTTGTCCACGCAAATGATTGCATCCTTATCGTCTGACGGGATGGTGAGGACTCCCATTGGCCTGAGAATCTTCAAGGTGTTGTAGGCATAGTGGGATGCCGCCCTGAATTTAGACAGGGCTGGGCATCCAAGAATCCCATTGTATGCCAGGGGAAGTTCAACCACATCAAACACAATCTTCCCAGCCCGGTAGTTCAGCTCTCCCCCAAACGTCACCGGCAGCGTGATCTTCCCCTTAGGACGACTCCTGCCGGGATTAACTCCTTGAAACGTGCCGGTGGCCTTCAACTCATCTTCTGTTATCTGAAGTCTGTTGATGACAGCCGGGGAAATCATATTAAACCCAGCCCCGCTATCCACCAACATCTTTGTGACCTTGAGGTTGCAAATTGTTGGAGAGACCAACAACGGCAAGCATCCTACCACAGTGGTATGCTTAGGATGATCCTCTTCGTCAAAGATGATGGGCGTGCATGACCATTTGAGTGGCTTTCGGGCCTCTGGCGCTGGTTCCACGGCATTGACTTCTTGTGCCCACCGCTTGAGTTGGCGGCGAGAGGTGTGCAAAGATGCACCCCCATCAATGCACAGGGCGTTAGTGGCCCTCTGAAACTCTTGCTTACTAGATTCCTCTTCATCCCCTCATTGCTCTCACCATCAATAATTTCCTTCTCTCGACCCCTGGCCGGTTTTCCTTGGTTTCTAAAGGGCTTACCAGGGTGATTTACTTCACCTCCTCGGCCCTTACTGCTAGTGACATTCGGAGCTTTCTCCTTGTCATGCTTCTCATACTCTGCTCTCTGTCTGTTAACAAGCTGCTCAACCTGATAACACTCTTGAAGGTCGTGGCCTTTGGTCCGATGAATCTTGCAATACGGCCCATCACCCCTCCCGGCCTTCTCGGCAGCCACGGCTTCCCGGCAGTCAGCGCACATGGCAGCTTCCTTGTCGGGGCCTCAGCCTTGGCCTTCTTGCCGATACCAGGTGTACCCGATCCTTCAACAGTCATCACTGCCTTATCCTTCTGCTTCTTACTGCGCTTCTTGCTCTTCTTCTGGCTGGTTGATTCATCATGATCTTTTGAATCATCATTGACGCAAACTTCCTTTCCTGGGAACTTTCCTCCCTCCTCCATCCGATCACACTTATCTACTAGGGTGTAGAGCTCCTTTCCAGTCTTGGGCAACCACACGTACATCTTGGAATGGATCATAGCTGCTGGATGGATATTTGGAATGTTTCTATGGACTTTGCTGAATCTCTGTAAATACATACGGAGGGTTTCTCCTTCTTTCTAATGGAGAAGCTGCAAATTGCTGGGTCGACCTGGCTCCTGATGGCCGCCAGTGAAGGCGCCCATGAACTCATGGCACAGATCAGCACATGACGAGATGGAGTTCTCCGACAGGTGCATCAGCCAAGACCTCACATTGGACTTGAGAGCCAAAGGGAAGTAGTTGGCAAACACCTTCTCATCTCTTCCCCCGGAAGCCTGAACAGCGATGGTTTATGCTTAGGAACTCTGCGGGGCTTAGCGTCACATCGTACTTCTCGGGTATCTCTGGCTTGAACGTGTGAATAGACGACCAACGGACTTGCCGTAGCTCACGAGTAAAGGCGGGGCACCCAACCTCGAATGGCAGGCACCCGCCAATACCGGGCGCAGGCTCGTCGACGTCAGGGCCGTCACACCCGTTGGTTCAGTAGTGGTTGCCGCGGCATTGCTCAGCGACGACGCATGCGTCTTCCGCCCGCCTATTCTCCGGGGCTCGCTGTCGGCCTAAACTTGCTCGAGGGTCGGAAGAGGCCATCGAGACGTTGTTGGGTTCTTGTTTCTGCTACGCCCGCACTGGCTGCCGTGGCGGGGACTGCACCGTGGGGTGCCCCCTTCCGTACAGCCAGCAGCACTAGCTGTGGTCGTCGCTTGGGGAGGCCGTGGGGGCCAGCTCGCTACAAGCCCCCAGCTTCAGTGAAACCGAGCAGACTTTGGATGGTGGCACACCATTCGTCTATCTGTTCGGCTGCTGGCGGAAACCTCAGTAGCAGGTGAGCCCGCGCCATGGCCTCCGTAGTTGTACTCGCCATGGATGATGATGAAGTAGATCATGCCGTCGCTCGGCTCTTGATTGTCCCAGCGGCGACAGTATCGCGCCCCTGCTGTTGCGGGGCGGCGACTTGGACGACAGGGTGGCGCGGCGAGGGCGCTCGAGGGCCGATGTCTCCGTCGGGCGTAGCGACTTGGTCGACCCATCCAGGGGGAGGCGCAGGCGCAGCGGTTGCGCCCGTGATGGGGGCAGCCGGAGGGCGATGATTCGCCCCGGACCAAACACCATTGTTGTGGCTGTGCCTGTTGGCGGGAGGAAGGGGCGCGGATGGAGTAACCCCTCCACCCGTGTCTTGTGGAGCGTGACTGTTGAAGTGTTGCTAATGTTGTTCTCCTCCGATGCTTCCCGCTCCTGTGTCGGCTGCGGGGGAAGTGGTGATGGTGCCGCCTTCTCCGACGACATCCCCAGGAGCGTCCATGTCCTCTCGTGCCTCCGCATCTCCTGCAGCGTTGGGTGCCGCGGGCAGCGGAGCCTTCAAGGTGGATGGATGGGCCGAAGCACCAGACATCTTCTTGGGCGCCATGGTCGATGGCGCCGTCGAAGACGAAGACGGCGATGAAGATGACGCGCCGCACACGCTTTCAGGTTCGCGCAAGCGGAATGGCCCCTACCTGGCACGCCAAAGATGTCGTGGGAAAGCATGACTACCTACGGGACCAGAGGGCCCCTTGCTAGTTCGACAGGGGGGCGTCGCGTTGCACAAAGAGCAGACGAGCGTGAGGCAGCACTCAGAGATCACACAGGCGATTTTACCCAGGTTCGGGCCGCCGTGAGGCATTAAACCCTACTCCTACTTTGGTGGATTGATGGTGGAAGAATGATGGTGGAGCGTAGTACACTGCCCGGCAGATGTTGCCTCAGGGCGACAGTGGCCGCGCGCGTATGGGTGTGTGGGTTGTCTAATTTTCCATCCCTTGCTACGGTTGCCATGGGCCTCCTTTTATAGATCAAGGGGTTATCACAATGGCAAAGTAGTCATTATGCACTGATAAGATAGGAAATAGTGCTATCATACCTAACACTGCAGGTTGACAGGGCGCATTAAATGCACCGCTCAACGTCACATTGTTGGTTGCCCGGTAAACCTTGCCGAGCTCTCTTACCAGCTTCACGCCTGCTTGCTTGACACGTCGCAGGACGGGTGACATCTGTAGGTATTTCTTGTAGGAAGAGGCTGCCATGTGGCAAATGGCTGCCACTCAGTCACTTTGCGGCTTGACACCGCACTAATAGATGACGTGGGTCGTGTCGGAGTGGTTGGGTGAGGTGGTGTTGCCTTTGTGAGCCCCGGCAAGCCCTACCGGGACGTCTTGGTTACCTTCTCCCTAGGGTGACCCTGCCCTTGTCGAGCTCGCCTGCCCGGCAAGGGAGGCTCCTCTTGGTGGAATCTTGCTTCTCCTCGCTTGACCTTGGTCCTCTTGATCTGCATGTTGGTTTTTCGATGATATTGGTCTCTCATACTCTGGCATGCCCTCGTGCTGTGATCTTGTTCCCGTGCCTGTGCACAGTCTGGGCAATAGACACATGGTTTTTTGCACCGACACTCTTCGAATGATCAGCTTCTTGATTCCCAATTCTGTGGCAATCCTGAGCCCGACAAGGAGCCCATGATACTGTGTTGTATTGTTGGTTGCCTCCACCTGGGGAAAATGCATCTGGATGACGTACTCCAAGTGCTCTGATGTCTACTACGCAACTTTATTCTTGTAGACATGTGTTGGGCCTCCAAGCGCAGAGTTTTGTAGGATAGTACCAATTTTCCCTCAAGTGGATGACCTAAGGTTTATCAATCCATGAGAGGTGTAGGATGAAGATGGTCTCTCTCAAACGACCTTGCAACTAAATACAAGAAATCTCTTGTGTACCCAACACACCCAATACAACGGCAATTTGTATAGGTGCACTAGTTCGGCGAAGAGATGGTGATAAAAGTGTAATATTGATGGTAGAAATATATTTTTATAATATGAATAAATAAAAACAGCAAGGTAAAAAATAGTAAACGGGCAGAAAAACGGTATTGCAATGCTTAAAAAAAGTCCTAGAGTTCATACTTTCGCTAGTGCAATGTGTACAGTGCTAACATACTTGGATCATATGATTATCCCTCAAAGTACAATAAAGAATCACTCATGAGTTCCTACTAGCGGAGAACAAAAGATAGAAATTGTTTGTAGGGTACGAAACCACATCAAAGCTATTATTTCTGATCAATCTATCCTAGAATTCGTACTAAAATAACACCATATGACACACATCAACCAACTCTAATGTCACCTAGATACTCCAATGTCACCACGAGTATTCGTGAGTTAATTCTACGATATGCATCAAACAACTTCATGATCATAATATTCAACCCACACAAAGAACTACAAAGAGACCCCAAAGTTTCTATCAGAGAAAAGATAATAAAAACGTGCATCAACCCATATGCATAGATTACCCCAATGTCACCTCGGGAATCCGCAAGTTGAGTGCCATAACATACATCAAGTGAATAAATATGATACCCATTTGTCACCTCAAGTATTCATACTGCAATACATACATCATGTGCTCTCATATCTCAATATTCAATCCGACAAGACAAAAGTTCAAAGGGTAAAGATTCAATTCAGCACAACAAGAGTATAGAGGGGAGAAACATCATATGATCCATCTATGTTAACAAAGCCCATGATATAGATTACGAGAGAGAGAGAGAGAGATTAAACAAATAGCTACTGGTACAAACGCTCAGCCCCGAGGGTGGACTACTCCCTCCTCATCGTGGTGGCCGCCGGGATGATATAGATGGCCACCGGTGATGATCCCCCCTCCGGCAAGGTACCGAAACGGGTCTAGATTGGTATACGGTGGCTACAGAGCCTTGTGGCGGCGGAAATTCTGATCTAGGGTAACCCCGAAGGGTTTTGGAATATTTGTGAATTTATAGGGTAAAGAGGGGGTGCGGAAGGCCATCAAGGTGGGCACAACCCACCTGAGCGCGCCTGGGGGTGGGTTGTGCCCCCTCGGCGCACCCCCCAGCCGCTGCTCTGGCCCATCTTCGGTGTTCTGGTCCATAAAAAATCTCCAACAAGTTTCGCAGTGTTTGGACTCCGTTTGATATTGATTTCCTGTGATGTAAAAAACAAGCAAAAAACAACAACTGGCACTGGGCACTGGGTCAATAGGTTATTCCCAAAAAATGATATAAATTTGCTATAAAATGATTATAAAACATCCAAGAATGATAAAATAACAGCATGAATACTTCATAAATTATAGATACGTTGGAGACGTATCAGCATCCCCAAACTTAATTCCTACTCGTCCTCGAGTAGGTAAATGGTAAAAGAAATAACTTATGAAGTGTGAATGCTAGCAAAGTGCACAAGTTTGTTCAATGACAATTTCAATCACTTTTCCTAGCATAATAACAGCAATTCTTTCTTATAAAAGTTCTCATGTTATAGTAGCAACCAATTCACAAGTTAAGGTTCAAACAATGAACTCTCTTGAAACTCAACAACCTATGTTCTTAGTCACCAAGGAATTGCAATTCAACTTATTCAACAGAGTTTAAGTAAGAGCTCCACATACTCAACCATCATATAGTCTTCTATGATTGCTGACACTCACCGCATACACATGAGCAAAACGTTTCAACCGGACACATAGAAAGATAGGAGCTTATTGTTTCGCCTCCCAACGTATTCACCTCAAGGGTGATGTCAACAATAATAACTCATGCTGCCCATATTCAACTGGACATATGTGCCTAGATCTTTCCTCACCACATGATCCTTGCCAAAAGAGAAAAATAAAAAGGAATATAGAGGATAACTTTGACTCTTTGCATAAAAATAAAAACTAAAAAAAAGATAGGCCCTTCGCAGAGGGAAGCAGAGGTTGCCATGCGCATATTTGTTTAAATGCTCAACCCCTTAGTGCAAAAGAACGTCACATTATATTGCCCCTTATGTTAGCAACCTTTATTATGCAGTCTGTCGCTTTTATTCTTTGCCATCACAAGTTCGTACAACGCTCAATTTCTCTTACACAAAATGATCTAACACTTTTAGAAGCAATTTTTATTGCCTTATTGCATCGGTGACAACTTACTTGAAGGATCTTGCTCAATCCTTTGGTAGGTACAGTGGACTCTTGAAAATAAGATTTCGGTTTAAGGGTTTTTGGATGCACAAGTAGTATCTCTACTTGGTGCGGAATTTTTGGCTAACAAAGATGGGGGGCAGGCACCACATGTTGAAGGATCTATGACAATATAACTTCTATGTGAATATGAACAAACATAAATCATTACGTTGTCTTCCTTGTCCAACGTCAAAAATTTTGGCATATAATATTTTGATGGGGGCTCACAATCACAAAAGATTTCCAGGATAGTGTATTTCCATGTGAAAGTTCTCTTCCTTATACTAATTATTCGTGAATTGCTTGTATGACCAAAATTGTGATTGTCAAGCCTCAAAAGATTTCACTTTCTAAACCCAAGCTAAAGCTACCACTAGGCATCATATGATTTCAACTTCATGACATTCAATTTATTCAACAATTTACTTATAGGATATAAGTGAAGCACAAGAGCAATTCTATAGAAATGAGCTTTGTTGACGGGGTGTGAATGCCGCTTACTTAGCCTCCTTGGCAACTATTTGAGGGCTCTATATTATTTAAAAAAATTTCAGATCTAAGTACTTTATTAAAACAACAAGCAAAACAAAATAAAATGGCATTCCAAGGATATCACACATCATGTGAAGAAGCAAAAACTTAGGCTCAACCGATACAAACCGATAATTGCTGAAGAAAAAAGGTGGGATGGCTACCGGGGCATCTTCAAGCATAGATGCTTGAGACTTCTTGAAATATTATCTTGGGATGCCTTTGGAATCCCTAAGCTTGAGCTTTTGTGTCTCCTTAATTCCTCTCATATCACGGTTTTCCTAAGTCTCAAAAGCTTCATCCACACAAACTCAAAAAGAACTCGTGAGATAAGTTAGTATAAACCAATGCAAAAGCTTTATCATTCTCTACTGTAGCAAATCACTAAAATGATTATTTAACATTGCATACTAAATGCCTCCACATATTTAATACTCCTATCCTCAAATAGAGTCATTAAACAAGCAAACATATACAAACAACGCAAACATAACAGCAATCAGCCAAACCAGTACAGTCTGGAAAGAACGCAAGAGTATCAATACTTATTCAACTCCAAACATTATCAAATTATACCACACTGTAGGAAATTTATAAGAGCTTATTATGCAACAAGTTTCAAATATTTTATAACATTCTGACTTCCGTCGGGAATTTTTGCAACATCGATAAACTTTCTGTTTTGAAACAGCAACATGTAGACTTGCAAAATAAGCATAATAAAGGCTATCAGTGCCACTTTTATTGAAATAAAAGATGAAAAACATTATTCTAAATAATATCAAGCAAATCCTAATAAAATAAATTGACGCTCCAAGCAAAAAACATATCATGTGACGAATGAAAACATAGCTCCACGTGAGGTTACCGATAATGTTGAAGACAAAAAAGGGGATGCCTTCCCGGGCATCCCCAACCTTAGTTGCTTTGATCTTCATGGATATTAACTTGGGGTGCCTTGGGTGTCCCCAAGCTTAGGGTCTTGTCACTCCTTATTCTCCTTATATCGATGTCGCACCCAAAACATGAAAACTTCAATCACACAAAACTCAACGGAACTTCGTGGGATAGGTTAGTATGATAAAGAGCAAACCATTTTACTTTGGTACTGTCAAAGACAAGGTTCATAATTATTTCCACACAATTCCTACTGTATCATATCATTTCCAGAATCTATATTGAGCAATATAAGCCACAGAAACTAGAAGGAAGCAAACTATGCTTTGAAAACAGAATCTGTCAAAAACAGAACAGTCTGTAATGATCTGGATAACTACCATACTTCTGCTACTCCAAAAATTATTAAAAACTCGGAATACATGAGAAATTTGTATATTAAACTTCTTCAAAAAGAATCATCTCAAAATCTCTCTTCTGTTATAAATGAGACTTATTTTCGTGAACGCAAAAGTTTCTGTCTTTCAGCAAGATCAAAGCAACTATCACCCCACATGATCCTAAAGGCTTTACTTGGCACTTCATTGAAACAAAAGCAATAAAACATGATCAATACAGTAGCACAATCATGTGAACACACAAAAACAGTACGTAAAAGTGTTGGGCTGTCTCCCAACAAGCGCTTTTCTTTAATGCCTTTTAGCTAGGCATGATGGTTTCAATTATGCTCCCATAAAAGATAAGAATTGAAACACAAAGAGAGCATCATGAAGCATATGACTAGTAGATTTAGGTCTAATCCACTTCCTATGCATAGGGATTTTGTGAGCAAACAACTTATGGGAGCAAGAATCAACTAGCATAGGAAGGCAAAACAAGTGCAACTTCAAAGCAATCAACACATAGAGAAGAAACTTGATATTATTGAGATATGTAAGAGCATAAGTTCCTTCCTCATAATAATTTTCAGAAACATGATGAATGAATTCAACAATATAAACATCACATACAGCACTCCTTTTATGATGCACAAGCATAGAAGATTTATCACTCTTTATGGCATACATGTCATCAAAATAATCATCATAGGTAGCAACTTCATTGTCATAATTAATTGAAACCTCTTTAAAAATAGTGGATGTGTCACTAAAGAAAGTCATGACCTCTCCAAATCCACTTTCATCAATTTGTAATAAGATTCAACACCCTCCAAAATAGTGGGATCACTACTATCTAGAGTTGACACTCTTCCAAACCCAACTTTATCAATTTAATCATCATAAATAGGAGGCATGCTATCATCAGAATAAATTTTCTTATCGAAAGTAGAAGCAATCAAAGGATCATATTCATTAAGCAAAGCATCCGCAAGCTTAGGTCAAGCATTACTTCCAGCAAATAAATCTTCAAACATGTCATACTCATTAAACATAGCATATCCAAGCATGTGGTTTTGCATATCATCACAATCATTCTTATCAATAGCATGAATGGCACCAATAGTATAGCAAACATTATTATCATATTCTTCCCGGAAAGTGCTAAAAAGATTTTCAAGATCATAAGGGATATCGTTGTCTTCCCAATTATAATCATTACAAAAAGTAGTAGGTATCACAAAATCATACTCAATATCATCATCCTCGATCAACATATTTGATTCACTTTCATGAGGCACAATGGTGATAGGAGCAACATTATTTGGGAGAAATACCTTTTTACCTTTACTATTTCTTCTTTTCTTCTTCTTCACCACATCATGTGTGGGTTTAATTAATTTCTTCAAGCTTCTTGTTGAATAGATTGATTGGATAGGAAGCTCCTCCTCGTTACCTGATTCATCATAATAAACACTAGGAGGGTATTGGGAAACATATTCCCTTTCATTAGTACTCTCTTCATACTACATTTGTTTTCTTGTCTTTAAGTGGTTGGCAATATAAGGATTCTCATTGCAATTTACTGCACAAAACATATAAATTTCTTCTAGATCAAAATCAAGAAATATCTCGGGATTTGGAAAATGCTTAGTTATACGCTTCATTTCCTCATATCCCAAAATAATATTAAGCTCTTTATGATGCTCAAGGGTAATCAAGTTATCACAATTCTTGGACACGATTTTATCATGAAATAATTTGCATTGGAGATTTAAATGACCAAGTTCATTGCAAAGTTCACAAGGATGGCAAAAAAAGTTCATCTTTCAGCACAATCATCTATCCTCTCTTGCAACTTTTTCGTTTCTAAATATTTATGCTTCCTACAAAATCTATCTTCCCTTTTTGGTGTGCAAAGGCACTCCCAATTAACTCCACAAAAAGTGACATTGTGCTAGCATCATTAGCATTTTGGATATTCAAAGAATGCACACTAACAACATTGCAATCATGCTCATCATTCAAATATTTTGTGCCGAGAATTTTATAGACTTCTTCTGCTAACTATTGAGCACAATTTTCCGAACAATCATTTTCAAGAAAAGTATTATAAAGATGATCAATAATATGATTCCACCTAAATTCCATTTTTATGTAGTTTTGTTTTATAGAACAAACTAGTTATAAACAAGAAACTAAAAGATTAAATTGCAAGATTTAAAGATATACCTTCAAGCAATCACCTCCCGGCAACGGCGCCAAAAAAGAGCTTGATGTCTACTACGCAACTTTATTCTTGTAGACACGTGTTGGGCCTCCAAGCGTAGAGTTTTGTCGGACGGTAGCAATTTTCCCTCAAGTGGATGACCTAAGGTTTCTCAATCCGTGAGAGGTGTAGGATGAAGATGGTCTCTCTCAAGCGACCCTGCAACTAAATACAAGAAATCTCTTGTGTCCCCAACACACCCAATACAATGGAAAATTGTATAGGTGCACTAGTTCGGCAAAGAGAAGGTGATAAAACTGTAATATTGATGGTAGAAATACATATTTATAATCTGAATAAATAAAAAACGCAAGGTAGGAAATAGTAATAGGGCACAAAAATGGTATTGCAATGCTTAAAAACAAGGCCTAGAGTCCGTAGTTTCGCTAGTGCAATCTGTCAACAGTGCTAACATAGTTGGATCATATGATTATCCCTCAAAGTGCAATAAAGAATCACTCCCGTTCCTATTAGCGGAGAACATATGATAGAAATTGTTTGTAGGGTACGAAACCACCTCAAAGCTATTCTTTCTGATCAATCTATCCTAGAGTTCATAATAAAATAATGCAAGCTATTCTTTTCGATCGATCTAATCAAGAGTTTGTACTAAAATAACACCATATGACACACAGCAACAAACTCCAATATCACCTAGATACTCCATTGTCACCACGAGTATCCGTGAGTTAATTCTACGATCTGAATCAAACAACTTCATGATCATAATATTCAATCCACACAAAGAGCTACAAAGAGACCCCAAAGTTTCTATCGGAGAAACGATAAAAAAACGTGCATCAACCCCTATGCATAGATTACCCCAATGTCTCATCGGGAATCCGCAAGTTGAGTGCTATAACATACATCAAGTGAATAAATATGATACCCCATTGTCACCTCAAGTATTCATACCACAAGACATACATCATGTGTTCTCATATCTGAATATTCAATCCGACAAGACAAAACTTCAAAGGGTAAAGATTCAATTCATAAAACAAGAGTATAGAGGGGAGAAACATCTTATGATCCATTTATGTTAACAAAGCCCATGATATAGATCAAGAGACAGAGATTAAACACATAGCTACTGGTACAGGCCCTCAGCCCCCGAGGGTGGACTACTCCCTCCTCATCGTGGTGGCCGCCGGGATGATGAAGATGGCCACCGGTGATGATTCCCCTCCGGCAGGGTATCAGAACGGGTCTAGATTAGTTTTCGGTTGCTACAGAGCCTTCAAGTGGTGGAACTTCTGATCTAGGGTGACCCCAAAGGGTTTTGGAACATTTGTGAATTTATAGGGTAAAGAGGGGGTGCGGAAGGCTACCGAGGTGGGCACAACCCACCTGGGCGCGCCTAGGCCCTCAGGCGCGCCCTGGTGGATTGTGCCCCCCTCGGGGCACCCCCCAGGTGCTTCTCTCGCCCATCTTGGGTGTTCTGGTCCATAAAAAATCTCCAGCAAGTTTTGCGGTGTTTGGACTCCGTTTGATATTGATTTCCTGCGATGTAAAAAACAAGCAAAAAACAGCAACTGGCACTGGGTCAATAGGTTAGTCCCAAAAAATGATATAAAGTTTCTATAAAATGATTGTAAAAAATCCAAGAATGATAAAATAACTACATGAATACTTCATAAATTATAGATACGTTGGAGACGTATCAGCATCCCCAAGCTTAATTCCTACTCGTCCTCGAGTAGGTAAATGATAAAAGAAATAATTTATGAAGTGTGAATGCTAGAAAAGTGCACAAGTTTGATCAATGACAATTTCAATCACTTTTCCTAGCATCATAACAACAATTATTTCTTATAAAACTTCCCATGTTATAGTAGCAACCAATTCACAAGTTAAGGTTCAAACAATGAACTCTCTTGAAACTCAACAACCTATGTTCTTAGTGACCAAGCAATAGCAATTCAACTTATTCAATAGAGTTTAAGTAAGATCTCCACATACTCAACCATCATATAGTCTTCTATGATTGCTAACAGTCACCGCATACACATGAGCAAAATGTTTCAACCGGACATATAGAAAGATAGGGGCTTATTGTTTTGCCTCCCAACGTATTCACCTCAAGGGTGATGTCAACAATAATAACTCATGCTACCCATATTCAACTGGACATATGCGCCTAGATTTTTCCTCACCACATGATGCTTGCCAAAAGAGAAAAATAAAAAGGAATAGAGAGGATAACTTTGACTCTTTGCATAAAAATAAAAACTGAAAATAAAAAGGTAGGCCCTTCATAGAGGGAAGCAGAGGTTGCCATGCGCTTATTTGTTTGTATGCTCAACCCCTTAGTGCAAAAGAACGTCACGTTATATTTCCCCTTATGATAGCAACCTTTATTATGCAGTCTGTCGCTTTTATTCTTTGCCATCACAAGGTCGTACAACGCTCAATTTTCTCTTACACTAAATGATCTATCACTTTTAGAAGAAATTTTTATTGCCTTATTGCCCCGATGAGAACTTACTTGAAGGATCTTGCTCAATCCTTTGGTAGGTATGGTGGACTCTTCAAAATAAGATTTCGGTTTCAGGGATTTTGGTTGCACAAGTAGTATCTCTACTTGGTGCGGAATTTTCGGCTAGCAAAGATGGGGGGCCAAGCACCACATGTTGAAGGATCTATGACAATATAACTTCTATGTGAATATGAACAAACATAAATCATTACGTTGTCTTCCTTGTCCAACGTCAACAATTTTGGCATATAATATTTTGATGTGGGCTCACAATCACAAAAGATTTCCAGGATAGTGTATTTGCATGTGAAAGTTCTCTTCCTTGTACTAATTATTCATGAATGCTTGTATGACCAAAATTGTGATTGTTAAGCCTCAAAAGATTTCACTTTCTAAACCCAAAGTGAAGCTACCACTAGGTATGATATGATTTCAACTTCATGACATTCAATTTATACAACAATTTACTCATAGGATATAAGTGAAGCACAAGAGCAATTCCACATAAAAGAGCTTTGTTGACGGGATGTGAATGCCGCTTACTTAGCCTCCTTGGCAACTATTTGAGGGCTCTATTTTATTTAAAAACTTTAAGATCTAAGTACTTTATTAAAACAACAAGGAAAAAAATGTCATTCCAAGGATAGCACACATCATGTGAATAAGCAAAAAACTTAGGCTCAATCGATACTAACCGATAATTGTTGAAGAAAAAAGGTGGGATGCCTACCCTGGCATCCCCAAGCTTAGATGCTTGAGACTTCTTGAAATATTATCTTGGTATGCCTTGGGCATCCCCAAGCTTGAGCTTTTATGTCTCCTTAATTACTCTCATATCACGGTTTTCCTAAATCTTGAAAACTTCATCCACACAAAACTCAAAAAGAACTCGTGTGATAAGTTAGTATAAACCAATGCAAAAGCTTTATCATTCTCTACTGTAGGAATTCACTAAAATAATTATTTAACATTGCATACTAAATGCCTCTGCATATTTAATACTCCTATCCTCAAATAGAGTCATTAAACAAGCAAACATATGCAAACAATGCAAACAAAACAGCAATCAGCCAAAACAGTACAGTCTGTAAAGAACGCAAGAGTATCAATACTTGTTCAACTTCAAACATTATGAAATTCTACCACACTGTAGGAAATTTATCAAAGTTTATTATGCAAAAAATTTCAACATTTTATCACATTCTGACTTTCGTCGGGAACTTTTGCAACATCGATAAACTTTCTGTTTTGAAACAGCAACATGTACAATTGCAAAATAAGCATAGTAAAGGCTATCAATGCCACTTTTATTGAAATAAAAGATGCAAAACATTATTCTAAATAACAGCAAGCAAATCCTAACAAAATAAATTGATGCTCCAAGCAAAACACATATCATGTGACGAATCAAAACATAGCTCCACGTGAAGTTACAGATAATGTTGAAGACGAAAGAGGGGATGCCTTCCGGGGCATCCCAAGCTTAGTTTATTTCATCTTCCTTGGATATTAACTTGGGGTGCCTTGTGCGTCCCCAAGCTTAGGGTCTTGTCACTCCTTATTCTCCGCATATCGATGTCTCACCCATAACATGAAAACTTCAATCACACAAAACTTAACGGAACTTCTTGAGATAGGTTAGTATGATAAAGACCAAACCATTTCACTTTGGTACTGTCAAAGAAAAGATTCATAATTGTTTCCACACAATTCCTACTATTTCATATCATTTCCACAATTTATATTGAGCAATATAAGCCATAGAAACTAGAAAGCAAGCAAACTATGCATTGAAAACAGAATCTGTCAAAAACAGAATAGTCTGTAATGATCTGGATAACTACCATAATTCTGCTACTCCAAAAATTATTAAAAAATTCTTAGCACGTGACCAATTTGTATATTAAACTTCTGCAAAAAGAATCAACTCAAAAGCACTCTGCAGTTAAAAATTAGACTTATTTTCGTTAGCGCAAAAGTTACTGTCTTTCAGCAAGATCAAAGCAACTATCACCCACATGATCATAACGGCTTTACTTGGCACTTTATTGAAACAAAAGCAATAAAACATGATCAATACAGTAGCATAATCATTTGAACACACAAAAACAGTAGGTAAAAGTGTTGGGTTGTCTCCCAACAAGCGCTTTTCTTTAATGCCTTTTAACTAGGCATGATGGTTTCAATGATGCTCGCATAAAAGATAAGAATTGAAACACAAAGAGAGCATCATGCAACATATGACTAGTACATTTAGGTCTAATTCACTTCCTATGCATAGGGATTTTTTGAGCAAACAACTTATGGGAGCAATAATCAACTAGCATAGGAAGGCAAAACAAGTGCAACTTCAAAACAATCAACACATAGAGAAGAAACTTGATATTATTGAGATATGTAAGAGCATAAGTTCCTTCCTAATAATAATTTTCAGAAACATGATGAATGGATTCAACAATATAAACATCAGATACATCACACTTTTTATGATGTACAAGCATAGAAGATTTATCACTCTTTGTGGCATACATGTCATCAAAATAATCATCATAGGTAGAACCTTCATTGTCATAATTAATTGAAACATCTTTCAAAATAGTGGATGTATCACTAAAGAAAGTCATGACCTCTCCAAATCCACTTTCATCAATTTGTAATAATGTCGGTGTACAAAACGAGGGGCACGCTTTTGTTCCCCTTTACCTCTGCACGGCAGTCGAAGCCGCGCCCATGGTCACACCAAGCAGAACAGGGGAGGTGAGCCAAGGTAAGACCGAAGCCCAAGATAATCAGAGCAATACCAAGGTCGAGACCACAAGGAGCAGAGGGACGAAGCAGGCTCCCCCGGCAATGCCGGGGCAGCCTCAGCAGCCCCGGCAAGACCCTTGTCGGGGCAGCTCGGCCCACACGAACAGAGCGAGCCACCCTTGAGCCCATGGTCCCCAGCGCTATCATCCACGTGGGGCCAGTGCTCAGGAAGGCACCTCTGTGGTGGCATGAAGATCTTTGTGAAGACATATTCAAGATCAGATGAGGATTAGAAGATGACGATCCTCGGCAAGATCCTTGCCGAGGAATGCCACCAGACCCCGGCAAGGCCCTTGCCGAGGACGACAGCGCGCCACGGCAAGACCCTTGCCGGGCCAAATGGCAAGACCCTTGCCGGGCCACCCGGCAAGGCCCTCACCAAGGACGCCAGCAGGGCCACCGCCAGGCCCGCGCCAACCAAGCTTCCACCGCCGTTCACATGCAGCCGCCAGCCCAACCAGCTGGGCGGGCACGTGCGTGGTAACATGCAGCCCCTAGGCCAACTCATCGAGCGCCTGCGTGGCGGCATGCGGATCTCCGTGAAGGCTCCACCACCGCGCCACCTCAGCTGCCTGCCTGCCTACATGGTGCCACACGCATGGCTGGCCAAGCCGCGTGTCGAAGCAAGGAGGAGCGGCGATGGACGGGACAGGCCTCACCCCCGTCCCCGATAAAGCAGGGGGACACCTAAGCTACGCATTAAATGCGTCTTTTCCTCTAATACGAGCGATAAGCTCAGGGCACTGTGCGCCTTTCCACCTCCTGTGTGCCACTGTGGCAGCCCCTTTCGACTATAAAAGGAGGCCCATGGCATACTGGAGAAGGATTCGGCTATTTCGAACCACGCGCTCACCACGGCTAGTTCGAGAGCTCAAGAACTCTATGAAATTCACCCACCAAAGCAGGACTAGGGTTTTACGCATCCTCACAGCCCGAACCTGGGTAAACGCTCCTCGTGCTGGCTACTGATCCTACTCTTCTTGCAACCCTGCGCCCCGGCAACTGTAGTAGGGATTCTTGTGATCCCATAGGTGTCGTTTCCCCCGACATCTTTGGCGCGCCAGGTAGGGGCGCAATTGTGAGAATCTGGTCTAGTAGTTAGCCTAGCAGTTCTTTGTCTCCATGGCTCCTAAGAAGAAGACGACCACGGCGATCGGCTCGTTGGGAGCCGAACGGCCCGTGCTGGTGCGGACGAGCAGTGGATCGGTCGCGGACAGGACCCGGGAAGCGGTCCGCGAGCACCAGCATCGCCCAGGCAGTCGGAGCCCGGCGAGCGGCGTCGTTCGCGCGCCAGACGACCGGCCGCACGGAGCTGGGCCCCCCCGCAGGCAGCGCGGGGCCCTCCAGGGGTGTCATTGTGCCACCTCCGGGCGGCACAGCGACCTCCAAGACGCCCACACCGGCGACCACCGCGCGTTCTTCCCATGGTGTGAGCGCCGAGCAGCGTCACCACGTTGGTGACCCTGGGCACCGCCGTGGGAAGAGCCCCGTGCGTCATTCGTAAGATGAAGGGGTTCAGCACGCTTGCCGAAGCGCTGGCAAAAATGGCACGCAGCCGCTGGGTCGTAACGGAGCTCCTTCTAACGTAGTTAGAACTCGAAGCGCATTGCGATCCACGCAGCTATCGCCGCCGCCCATGACTGCGGAAGCTTTGGCGCGCGCGCAGCTGCTCCTCGACTTCCCTCCTGCTGCGGAGAAGCTCGCCGAGTGGAGGGCCACCATCCGGAGCCACGTTGCCATCGCCCACAAATACGATCTGCGACCGGCGGGGCCATCGGGTCAGTGCTCCACCGAGCCACTGCATGCAGGCGCTGGGAGGACCGGGGGAGCTGCGGCCACGGTGCACTCTCCTCCTCCTCGCCAGCCGCCGCGACCGTTGGCCCGTCGTGACGATGTTTGTGATAACATCCCCATAGCATCGTCCGACCCGCGGACCCCCCGCGAGCAGCGCCAGGTCCTTCGGGAACGAGCTCACGAAGATGCTCGAACCACCGTCAAGCGTCGGCGCAAAACGCGCCGCCAGTCGGACAAGCGGGCGGGACCCGCTATGGACCACCCGGCACCGGGGGGCCCCGGCGGCCTACCTTACGAGGTGGGTTGCCCGGCCTTTACCCGTGTGCTGCGGCAGTTCCAGTGGCCGTCCCACCGCACGTTCAAGCCCGACGTCGGCGAGAAGTACACTGGCAAGACCCATCCGTCCGAGTTCCTCAGCATCTACACCATCGCGATGCAGGCTGCTGGAGCTCGCGACGACAATGTGTTTGCCAACTATTTTCCGCTGGCGCTGAAGCCCAATGTGATGTCTTGGTTGATGCACCTGCCGGTGGATTCCATTTCTTCTTGGTCGGATCTGTGCCATGAGTTCATTGGCGCCTTCGCAGGAGGCCACCAAGCTCATGGCCAGGCCAGTGATCTGCATATCATTCCCAGAAGGAAGGGGCAACGCTGCGCAAGTACATCCAGAGATTCAGCCGGGTGCAGTACAACATCCCCGACGTTCATCCCGCCGCTGTGATCAGCGCGTTCCACCAGAACATGCGCAACCGCAAGATGTGCGAAGAGCTGGCGATGACCAAAGTTAAGGATGTGGCCGAGCTCTACGTTCTGGCCGATAGGTGCGCCCGGGCTGAAGAGGGAAGGAAGTACCCCGGCGAAGACGCCGGCGCGGAAACCGACTCTACCGATGAAGACGCCGCTACCCCGACGAAGAAGGGCCGGCGTCGCAACAGGAAACGCAAAGGCAAGGCCGTGCTTGCCGTTGAGGGATCTGACGACACCGGTGCCGGCAAGAAGGTCAAGGCAGACGCCCCCGGCAAGGAGATTGCCGGGTGCGCCGCCTGCCGGGCCTTGGCGGCTACCGACAAGCCAGGAAGCTCCGGCAAGCAATACTGCAAGATCCACCGCACCAAGGGCCACGACCTCCAGAACTGCCGACAAGTCGAGCTGCTTGCTGAGAAGCAAAAAGCTGAGTACGAGAGGCGGGACAAGGAGAAGGACCAGGACGGTGCTGAGGGATCCGGCAAGAAGCGTGGCGGCCAAGGAAGCCGCCCCGGCAAGGACAACCAGCAAGAGAGGCCCGCCCGGGGCCGTGACAAGAAACAAGAAGACGATGACCACGACGAGGACGACGAGTCTGGTGAGCAAGGGTTCCAGAAGGCTACGGAGGCCATGTGCGTCGATGGCGGCGCCTCGCTGCATACCTCTCACCGCCAGCTCAAGCAGTGGGCGCGTGAGATTACAGCAGCGGAGCCGTCGTTCGACGCTCAGAAGCCGCTGAAGTGGTCCAGCACGCCCCTCATCTTTGACGCCGAGGACCACCCTGACCGCACTACCGCGGTCGGGTGTTTGCCATTGTTGGTCTCACCAACGATACGCAACCTCAGGGTGAACAAGATGTTGGTTGACGGCGGGGCCGGCCTGAACCTGATCTCGCCTGTCGTGATCAAAAGATTGCAAATCCCTGATGGAGACCTCGAGGAAACGGGCACGTTTCAAGGGGTCAATCCGGGGAGGAGCCAGCCGAAGGGGAAGGTCACACTGCCCGTGACGTTTGGAGGAGAGTTGAACTACAGGACGGAGAGGATCATCTTCGACGTGGCCGAGATCCCCTTGCCCTACAACGGGATCCTCGGCCGCCCGGCACTAGCCAAGTTCATGGCGGCATCACACTACGCCTACAACATGCTAAAGATGCCCGGGCCGTTGACCATCATCTCCGTCCCCTCCGACAAGAAGGACGCGCTGATCTGCGCCGACCAACTCTACCGGGAAGCAGTTGCAGCAGCTGCCGTCAAGGCACCTGCTCCTGCCGCTGAAGGCCCGGGAGGGAAGAAGAAGCCCGGCAAGACCTCTCGCACCCACTCCGGCAAGCGCACCTCCTCGGAGTGTTGTGCTACCGTCGAGGACGTGCCAGAGAGCTCTACCGACAAGAGCAAGAGATCCAGAGCCGAGCCGCCGCAGACCAAGAAGGTGCCCGTCAGGGAGGATGGCACGGGAGGGGCCTTCACCATAGGCTCCACCCTCGACAGCAAATAGGAAGGCGCGCTCGTCACCTTCCTGCGGGCGAATGTCGACGTGTTTGCGTGGCAAGCATCCGACATCCCCGGTGTTCCCAGGGAGGTGATTGAGCACCACCTAGCTGTCTGCCCCCACGCGCGGCCCGTCAAGCAGAAGGTCAGAAAGCAGGCTCTGGAGAGGCAGGAGTTCATCACAGAGGAGATCAGGAAGTTGGAAGCGGCAGGTTTGGTGAGAGGAGTGCTCCACCCGACGTGGTTGGCCAATCCGGTAGTGGTGCGCAAGGCGAATGGGAAGTGGAGGCTGTGTATTGATTACACAGATATCAATAAGGCTTGTCCTAAGGACCCCTTCCCGTTGCCGCGCATCGACCAGATTGTTGACTCCACAGCCGGGTGTGATCTGTTATCATTCCTCGACGCCTACTCGGGCTACCACCAGATCTTCATGACAAGAGAGGATGAAGAAAAGACAGCATTCATCACCCCATGTGGTACGTATTGCTTTTTACGGATGCCTTTCGGGTTGAAGAGTGCTGGCTCAACGTTCGCAAGAGCAGTCCAAATTGGTTTTGAACCTCAGCTCCATAGAAATATGGAGGCATACATGGATGACATAGTGGTCAAAACCAAGGACGGGCCAACTCTTGTGCAAGATCTGGAAGAGACATTTGCCAACCTGCGCAAGATCAACCTCAAGCTGAACCCTGAGAAGTGTGTCTTCGGCGTTCCATCCGGCAAGCTTCTCGGGTTCTTTGTGTCGCAGCGCGGGATCGAGGCAAACCCAGACAAGATCAAGGCTATTGAGCAGATTGAGGCGCCCAAGCGGATCAAGGATGTGCGTCGGCTCACCGGCTGCGTTGCCGCCATGAGCCGATTCATCTCCAAGTCCGCCGAGCGCGCCCTTCCCTTCTTCAAAATCTTGAAGAAGGCAGGCCCAATGGAGTGGACCCCAGAAGCCGAGGCAGCATTGCAGGATCTGAAGAAATACCTTTCCTCCACGCCAATACTGGTTGCGCCTAAACCACAAGAGCCGTTGCTGCTGTATCTGGCGGCGACGAATCAAGTGGTCAGCGCCGCGCTGGTGGCACAGAGGGAGGTCAACGAGGAGGCAGTGACGGCGGCAGAACCAGCGGATGGCAAGCCCAAAATTCCCCCGGCAGGGCCTGGTGCCGGCAAGGCGAGGCCCCCGGCAGAGTCTGATGCCGCCGAGGCAGTGCCCGCGCAGTCAAGTGAGGTGGTGCAGAAGAAGAAGATGATGCAGCACCCGGTTTACTTTGTCAGCTCCCTCTTGCAGGGAGCTAGATCGAGGTACTCCGGTGTGCAGAAATTGCTCTTCGGCCTCCTTATGGCCTCGAGGAAGCTGCGTCATTACTTCCAAGCCCACGAGATCACTGTCGTCACCCGCCTCCCATTGCAACGGATACTGCATAACCCAGATGCGACTGGAAGGATTGTGGAATGGGCCTTGGAGTTGTCAAGCTTTGGTTTAAAGTTTGAAAGTACCTCGACAATTCAGAGCAGAGTCTTGGCGGAGTTCATTGCAGAATGGACCTCGACGCCTGACGAAGAAATCCAGGAGACCACTCTCCCCGGCAAGGAAGCAGACCGCGACTGGATCATGTACTTTGATGGGGCTTTCTCGCTGCAAGGCGCCGGTGCCGGTGTGCTGCTCGTCGCACCCACCGGAGAGCACCTCAAGTACGTGATCCAGATGCACTTCCCCAGGGAGATGTCCACCAACAACACTGCTGAGTACGAGGGATTGCTTGCCGGTCTCAGGATCGCGGCAGACCTCGGGGTTAAGAAGCTCATCGTCAGGGGTGACTCGCAGCTCGTTGTCAGACAGGTCAACAAGGATTATCAGAGCCCATTGATGGAAGCTTACGTAGATGAGGTGAGGAAGCTGGAGGAACGCTTTGACGGTATCCAAGCGGAGCACGTCCCCCGAGCGGAGAACGACATCGCCGATTACCTGTCAAAGCGTGCCGCATTCAAGCTACCTGTGGAACCAGGTACCTTTTTGCTCCGGTTAACTCAACCATCCGTCGAACCATCAGCGGGGCAGAACAAGCGGAGGAAGTCAGGTCCCGGCAAGTACTTTCCTACCGAGCCCCCTGGGGCTGCCGGCAAGGGTGCTGCCGCGGACGCTGAGCCTGCCCAAGAGCAACTGGCTCCGGCAGGGCGTCAAGCCCTGGCCGTAGAGACAGCCGCTCCCATGGCGGAAGAAATGCCTTTGGTCCTTGCCGTCGAGCCCCAGGCTCCGGCATGGGCGCAGCATACCGTCCAATTCCTCCAAACAGGGGAGCTTCCTGAGGAGCAGGAAGAAGCGGAAAAAGTAGCCCGTCGGTCCGCCCTGTACCAGTTCGTCGATGACGTCCTGTACAGGAGAAGGCCAAACGGTGTGAAATTGAAGTGCATCCCCCGGGAGGAAGGACTGGAGCTGTTGGCGGAGATACATGGAGGCATATGTGGCTCCCACATAGGGTCGAGGGCCCTTGCCGGGAAGGCGTTCCGGCAAGGTTTCTTCTGGCCCACCGCCCTCCAGGATGCGACGGCACTAGTAACCAAGTGTGAAGCGTGTCAGTTCCATTCAAAGAAGCTTCATCAACCAGCTCAAGCCCTTCAAACAATCCCTCTCTCCTGGCCATTCTCGGTCTGGGGGCTCGATATACTGGGCCCTTTCCCCCGCGCTGTCGGGGGCTTTGAGTACTTGTACGTTGCGATCGACAAGTTCACAAAGTGGCCGGAGGTGGAAGCAGTGAGAAAGGTGACTGCTCAATCAGCTGTCAAGTTTTTCAAGGGACTGGTCTGCCGTTTTGGTGTGCCAAACAGAGTCATCACCGACAACGGCACGCAGTTCACGAGCCACACCTTCATGCAATACATTCAAGACCTCGGCAGCAAGGTCTGTTTTGCTTCCGTGGCACACCCACGGAGCAACGGCCAAGCGGAGAGGGCAAATGCTGAAGTGTTGCGAGGCCTAAGGACAAAGACTTTTGACAAGCTGCGCAAGAGCGGAAGGCGCTGGATTGATGAATTGCCGGCGGTTCTTTGGTCGATCAGGACGACGCCAAATCGAGCCACCAGCCAGACACCTTTTGCCCTGGTATACGGGGCAGAAGCAGTTCTCCCCACGGAACTCATATACGGGTCACCTCGAGTGCTCGCTTATGATGAGCTTGAGCAAGAGCAGTTGCGCCAAGATGACGCAACGCTCCTTGAGGAAGATCGTCTTCGGGCGGCTGTGAGAGCAGCGCGCTACCAGCAAGCCTTGCGCCGCTACCATAGCCGCAAGGTTCATGCCCGAAGCTTTGAGGAAGGCGACCTTGTTCTTCGGCGCGTTCAGTCGGCCAAGAATTCCAACAAGTTGACGCCAAAGTGGGAAGGCCCTTATCGGGTAATACGAGTCACCAGGCCCGGCGCAGTCCGCCTGGAGACCGAAGATGCTGTCCCAGTGAGCAACTCCTGGAACATCGAGCATCTTCGCAAGTTTTACCCGTAAGGCGCGGCTTGCCGGGCCTCCCGGCAAGCCACCTTTTGTACAAGCTTTGCCGACAAGGCATGTAACCCTTTGTACAAAGCCAGGCGCAGACCCTGAGCATAAATAAATGAAGCGCTGGCGCCCTAAGTTATAGCATGCATGCTAGGTCGAGTCTCTTCCTTGGTTAGGGTTGATAGTGCTTAGCGGCGACTAACCCCTAGCCTAGAGGTCGAGTGCGCGTCAATCTGTTTCTTTTCTGTCCTCCTTTGGTTCGCAGGGCACATGAGCACTTCTGCTAAGCTACTTGGAAGAAGGGAAATGGACCGGTATCCCGACCCCGGCAAACGAGAGTTGTTGAGGGCTGCAAGCATGGGGATCCAACCGCGGCAAGACAAGGTTTGCGGGGGCTGCAGATCCAGATAAGTCTTTCATCCTCTATCATGCATTTCGGAACGGAACTGGGATATGTGAAACCTCGTTTTATTTCTAGGCCACCGTGCTCCCCTTTTCTATACCCAAGGATTATCTCCTGGGCCCGGATTTGGTTGTAGCCGCGGTGGCAAGGAAGTAGAACAAGGAGCCTAAGCCCGCTTCATCCCTACCTCCGCCAAGGACGCGAGAATGGTCGAGCGAAGTAGGGGGGCGGCAAGGCCTGTTGCCGGGTGAAAACGTTTATCTTAAATTATAACAAGGATTCGTTCCTTGTCGCGGGGTCTGCCCACGAACGAAAAACCCGGCAAACATCCCTTTTTCATTAAAAGCATCCCACACAGGTACAGTCCGTACGGAATGAAAAACATGAACAAAGGGGATTACAAGCTTTAAATTTAACAAGGCCCGAAGGCTTACAGATTAAAAAAGAGATAAGGTGCCCGTGATCCCTTTCTTGTCCCTCTCCTCAGGAGGCAGGTCAAGGAGGCGAGAGGACAAAAGGGGCGCCTAGGCGAGCTACGAGCAGCAGAAAGCACCAAGAGAACACCTCGGTGGCCGCCCACGGGTAGGCCGGTGATGACGGTGCCGGGAAAGGAGCTGGAAGACGAGGCGGCAGGACCGGCAGTACGCGACGAAGGCGTCGGTGCCCGCGTACTCCGAGTTGACGGCCTTGCCGCCCGCCCTCTTCCTCTTCTGCAGCCTCCCGACGCCAGCCGCCCAAGGAGACGGCCCCGAGAAGTTCAAGGAGCTGGCCCCACCCCCGGCAAAACCCTGCCGGAGGAGCGGCTAGGTGCAGATGCTGCTGCTGCCGCACCCGCCCAGGCGCGGGGCGTCCGACGCCTAGTCGGACTCATCCCCGTCATCTACCCCGCTGTCCTCCTCATCACTTTCGCTCGAGGAAGAGCTTCCATCGTCGGAATCTCCATCGGTGGAGCTCTCCACGCAGCACTTCAGGCGAGTCCCGAAGTCTTCGAAGACCTTGACGGAGAGCAGGCCGTCCTCCATCAATTTGAAGTAGAGGATGAGCCCCGCCGTCAGGCTGTGGATGCGAGCGAACGTCTTCCACCCACGACGGAGGTACATGACCCGAGGAGCCGGGAAGTCGACGTCGACCCGCGTGCCCCCATTCCCACAACCCCTCATGTGCAATCTAAGGGATTGGGGCCGGTCACGCTCCATCTCCCGAGCAAACGGGGCGGGAAGACGGAGACGGCGGCGCGGAGGCCGGCGCAGCCTATTGAAGAACTCGCGGGGCTGGTCTCCGACATGGCCTTCCATCGGGAAAGGCACCATTGGCGGGCACGAAGCCGGCGCGCCGCCCCGTCCTCCTCTTCCCCGAGCACTACGACCTCTGTCCCGGCCTCGCCCCCTCCCCCTTCTCCTCGCGGCCGGTTCCACCACCACGGGCTCAGGAGGAGGGTTCCACCACCACCGGACGCACTGTCGAGCGGCGACCCTCGCCACCACCGTCGAGGGACCCGGATTCCCTTTCTCCATGGCGAGTGAAAGGAAGAAGCAGAAGCAAGAGGAGACAGATGACAGAACAATGCGGGACTTCATCCCCCTTCCCCCTCCATATAAAGGGGTGGGGTCGGGGCTCGGCTGCCCCGCTCGGCCAATCCAGCCACCGGAGGCGCAGGGAATCAAGACCGACCCGCTGCCCCAACCAGCGACGGCCAGGTTTCCTGCCTCCACCGCTTGCCACCCCAGGCACATGAAGGACGCGTGGCGGACGGGCAGAACTGAGGGGACGGGTGAAGCAACCTCTCCCCACCCCGTGATCGTGGGGACTGGACGCCTTGAAGACCGCAACCCGGCCTCGTTCAGTAAATGAGCCGCGCCTCCCACTTTTTACAGGGAAGGCGCGAGCCGCCTCTTTACTATGATATGACGCATGCGTGTGGAAAACGCCCCACGCATGCCGCCCACGTCACGGACACCCCTCTACGCCGCGCCGAGCGCGCGGGTCGTGGGAAGCGAAGCGCGCGAAGAGTTTTACCGCGGTAAAAACCGCCCCGCCTACCCGCGCACCATTTTGGGCCTGGCCGAACAACGTGTCGCGCTTATGTGTGGCCCAGGCCCGGGGGCTCCTGTCCGTGTACAAAAAGAGGGGCACGCTTTTGTACCCCTTTACCTGTGCACGGGCAGTCGGAGCCGCGCCCACGGTCACACCAAGTAGAACAGGGGAGGTGAGCCAAGGTAAGACCGAAGCCCAAGATAATCAGAGCAACGCCAAGGCCGAGACCACAAGGAGCAGAGGGACGAAGCAGGCTCCCCCGGCAATGCCGGGCACCCTCAGCAGCCCCGGCAAGACCATTGCCGGGGCAGCTCGCCCCACACCAATAGAGCGAGCCACCCTTGAGCCCACGGTCCCCAATGCCATCATCCACGTGGGGCCAGGGCTCGGGAAGGCACTTCTGTGGTGGCATGCAGATGTTTGTGAAGACATATTCAAGATCCGATGAGGATTAGAAGACGACGATCCTCGGCAAGATCCTTGCCGAGGAAGGCCACCAGACCCCCGGCAAGGCTCTTGCCGGGGACGACAGCGCGCCCCGGCAAGACCCTTGCCGGGCCACATGGCGAGACCCTTGCCGGGCCAACCGGCAAGGCCCTCACCAAGGACGCCAGCAGGGCCACCGCCAGGCCCACGCTAACCAAGCTTCCACCGCCGTTCACATGCAGCTGCCAGCCCAACCAGCTGGGCGGGCACCTGCGTGGCAACATGCAGCCCCCAGGCCAACTCATCGAGCGCCTGCGTGGTGGCATGCAGATCTTCGTGAAGGCTCCACCACCGCGCCACCTCAGCTGCCTGCCTGCCTACATGGCGCCGCACGCATCGCTAGCCAAGGCGCGTGTCGAAGCAAGGAGGAGCGGCGACGGACGGGACGGGCCTCGCCCCCGTCCCCGATAAAGCATGGGGACACCTAAGCTACACATTAAATGCGTCTTGTCCTGTAATACGAGCGATAAGCTCAGGGCACTGTGCGCCTTTCCACCTCCTGTGTGCCACTGTGGCAGCCCCTTTCGACTAAAAAAGAGGCCCATGGCATACTGGAGAAGGATTCTGCTCTTTCGAACCACGCACTCACCACAGCTAGTTCGAGAGCTCAAGAACTCTCTGAAATACACCGACCAAAGCAGGACTAGGGTTTTACGCATCCTCGCGGCCCGAACCTGGGTAAACCCTCCTCGTGCTGGCTACTGATCCTGCTCTTCTTGCAACCCTGCGCCCCGGCAACCATAGTAGGGATTCTTGTGATCCCATAGGTGTCGTTTCCCCCGACAAATAAGATTCAACACCCTCCAAAATAGTGGGATTACTACTACCTAGATTTGACACTCTTCCAAACCCAATTTTATCAATGTAATCATCATAAATAGGAGGCATGCTATCATCATAATAAATTTTCTTATCAAAAGTAGAAGCAATCAAAGGATCATATTCATTAAGCAAAGCATCCCCAAGCTTAGGACAAGAATTATTTCCAGCAAATAAATCTTCAAACATGTCATACTCATTAAACATAGCATACCCAAGCTTGTGGTTTTGCATATCATCACAATCATTCTTATCAATAGCATAAACTGCACCAATAGTATAGCAAACATTATTATCATATTCTTCCAAGCAAGTGCTAAAAAGATTTTCAAAATCATAAGGGATATCATTGTCTTCCCAATCATAATCATTACAAAAAGTAGTAGGTACCACAAAATCATACTCAATATCATCATCCTCTATCAACATATTTCATTCACTTTCATGAGGCACAATGGTGATAGGAGCAACATTATTTGGGAGAGATACCTTTTTACCTTTATTCTTTCTTATTTTCTTCTTCTTCGCCACATCATGTGTGGGTTAAATTAAATTTTTCAAGCTTCTTGTTGAAGAGGTTGATTGGATAGGAAACTCCTCCTCGTTACCTGATTCATCATAATAAACACTAGGAGGGTATTGGCAAACATATTCCATTTCATTAGTACTCTCTTCATACTACATTTGTTTTCTTGTCTTTAAGTAGTTGGCAATATAAGGATTCTCAATGCAATTTACCGCACAGAACATATAAATTTCTTCTAGATCAAAATCAATAAATCTCTCGGGATTTGGAAAATGCTTAGTTATATGCTTCATTTCTTCATATCCCAAAAGAAGACTAAGCTCTTTATGATGCTCAAGGGTAATCAAGTTATCACAATTTTTGGACACGATTTGATCATGAAATAATTTGCATTGGAGATTTAATTGACCAAGTTCATTGCAAAGTTCACAAGGATGGCAAAAAAATTACATCTTTCAGCATAATCATCTACCCTCTCTTGCAAATTTTTCGTTTCTAAATATTTATGCTTCTTACAAATCTATCTTCCCTTTTTGGTGTGCAAAGGCACTCCCAATATACTCCGCAAAAAGTGACATTGTGCAATCAGCATTAGCATTTTAGACATTCAAAGAATTCACGCTAACAACATTCCAATCATGCTCATCATTCAAATATTTTGTGCCAAGACTTTTATAGACTTCTTCTGCTAACTATTGAGCACAATTTTCTGAACCATCATTTTCAAGAAGAATTTTATAAAGATGATCAATAATATGATGCAACCTAAATTACATTTTTTATGTAGTTTTGTTTTATAGACCAAACTAGTGATAAACAAGAAACAAAAATATTCAATTGCAATATTTAAAGATATACCTTCAAGCACTCACCTCCCCGGCAACGGCGCCAGAAACGAGCTTGATGTCTACCACTAAACTTTATTCTTTTAGACACGTGTTGGGCCTCCAAGCGTAGAGTTTTGTCGGACGGTAGCAATTTTCCCTCAAGTGGATGACCTAAGGTTTCTTAATCCGTGAGAGGTGTAAGATGAAGATGGTCTCTCTCAAACGACCGTGCAACTAAATACAAGAAATCTCTTGTGTCCCCAACACACCCAATACAATGGCAATTGTATAGGTGCACTAGTTCGGCAAAGAGATGGTGATAAAAGTGTAATATTGATGGTAGAAACATATTTTATAATCTGAATAAATAAAAACAGCAAGGTAGCAAATAGTAAAAGGGCACAAAAATGATATTGCAATGCTTAAAAACAAGGCCTAGAGTCCGTACTTTCGCTAGTGCAATCTGTCAACAGTGCTAACATAGTTCGATCATATGATTATGCCTCAAAGTGCAATAAAGAATCACTCCCGTTCCTATTAGTGGAGAACAAAAGATAGAAATTGTTTGTAGGGTACGAAACCACCTCAAATCTATTCTTTCCGATCAATCTATCCTAGAGTTCGTACTAAAATAATGCAAGCTATTCTTTTTGATCGATCTAATCAAGAGTTTGTACTAAAATAACACCATATGACACACAACAACCAACTCCAATGTCACCTAGATACTCCATTGTCACCACGAGTATCCGTGAGTTAATTCTATGATATGCATCAAATAACTTCATGATCATAATATTCAATCCACACAAAGAACTACAAAGAGACCCAAAGTTTCTATGGGAGAAAAGATAATAGAAATGTGCATCAACCCCTATGCATAGATTACCCCAATGTCACCTCGGGAATGCGCAAGTTGAGTACCATAACATACATCAAGTGAATGAATATGATACCCCATTGTCACCTCAAGTATTCATACCGCAAGACATACATCATGTGTTCTCATATCTGAATATTCAATCCGACAAGACAAAACTTCAAAGGGTAAAGATTCAATTCATAAAACAAGAGTATAGAGGGGAGAAACATCTTATGATCCATCTATGTTAACAAAGCCCATGATATAGATCACGAGAGAGAGATTAAACACATAGCTACTGGTACAGGCCCTTAGCCCCGAGGGTGGACTATCCCTCCTCATCGCGGTGGCCGCCGGGATGATGAAGATGGCCACCGGTGATGATTCCCCCTCCGGCAGGGTACCGGAACGGGTGTAGATTAATTTTCGGTTGCTCCAGAGCCTTGCGGCGGTGGAACTTCTGATCTAGGGTGACCCCGAAGGGTTTTGGAATATTTTTGAATTTATAGGGTAAAGAGGGGGTGCGGCAGGCTACCGAGGTGGGCACAACCCACCTGGGCGCGCCTGGGCCCCCAGGCGTGCCCTGGTGGATTGTGCACCCCTCGGGGCACCCCCAGGTGCGCTCTCGCCCATATTGGGTGTTCTGGTCCATAAAAAAATCTCCAGCAAGTTTCACGGTGTTTGGACTCCGTTTGATATTGATTTCCTATGAAGTAAAAAACAAGAAAAAAACAGCAACTGGCACTGGGCACTGGGTCAATAGGTTAGTCCCAAAAAATGATATAAAGTTGCTATAAAATGATTGTAAAACATCCAAGAATGATAAAATAACAGCATGAATACTTCATAAATTATAGATACGTTGGAGACGTATCAGCATCCCCAAGCTTAATTCCTACTCGTCCTCGAGTAGGTAAATGATAAAAGAAATAATTTATGAAGTGTGAATGCTAGAAAAGTGCACAAGTTTGATCAATGACAATTTCAATCACTTTTCCTAGCATCATAACAACAATTATTTCTTATAAAACTTCCCATGTTATAGTAGCAACCAATTCACAAGTTAAGGTTCAAACAATGAACTCTCTTGAAACTCAACAACCTATGTTCTTAGTGACCAAGCAATAGCAATTCAACTTATTCAATAGAGTTTAAGTAAGATCTCCACATACTCAACCATCATATAGTCTTCTATGATTGCTAACAGTCACCGCATACACATGAGCAAAATGTTTCAACCGGACATATAGAAAGATAGGGGCTTATTGTTTTGCCTCCCAACGTATTCACCTCAAGGGTGATGTCAACAATAATAACTCATGCTACCCATATTCAACTGGACATATGCGCCTAGATTTTTCCTCACCACATGATGCTTGCCAAAAGAGAAAAATAAAAAGGAATAGAGAGGATAACTTTGACTCTTTGCATAAAAATAAAAACTGAAAATAAAAAGGTAGGCCCTTCATAGAGGGAAGCAGAGGTTGCCATGCGCTTATTTGTTTGTATGCTCAACCCCTTAGTGCAAAAGAACGTCACGTTATATTTCCCCTTATGATAGCAACCTTTATTATGCAGTCTGTCGCTTTTATTCTTTGCCATCACAAGGTCGTACAACGCTCAATTTTCTCTTACACTAAATGATCTATCACTTTTAGAAGAAATTTTTATTGCCTTATTGCCCCGATGAGAACTTACTTGAAGGATCTTGCTCAATCCTTTGGTAGGTATGGTGGACTCTTCAAAATAAGATTTCGGTTTCAGGGATTTTGGTTGCACAAGTAGTATCTCTACTTGGTGCGGAATTTTCGGCTAGCAAAGATGGGGGGCCAAGCACCACATGTTGAAGGATCTATGACAATATAACTTCTATGTGAATATGAACAAACATAAATCATTACGTTGTCTTCCTTGTCCAACGTCAACAATTTTGGCATATAATATTTTGATGTGGGCTCACAATCACAAAAGATTTCCAGGATAGTGTATTTGCATGTGAAAGTTCTCTTCCTTGTACTAATTATTCATGAATGCTTGTATGACCAAAATTGTGATTGTTAAGCCTCAAAAGATTTCACTTTGTAAACCCAAAGTGAAGCTTCCATTAGGTATGATATGATTTCAACTTCATGACATTCAATTTACTCATAGGATATGAGTGAAGCACAAGAGAAATTCCATAGAAAAGAGCTTTGTTGACGGGATGTGAATGCCGCATTCTTAGCCTCCTTGGCACTATTTGAGGGCTCTATTTTATTTAAAAACTTTCAGATCTAAGTAATTGATTAAAAGAACAAGCAAAACAAAATAAAATGGCATTCCAAGGATTGCACACATCATGTGAATAAGCAAAAAACTTAGGCTCAATCGATACTAACTGTCATGGATTTGTCACGACAGATGTCCTAGTGAGAGGACTTAGTCGTGAGGCCAACGCATCTATGTAGTAGCTTGAGAGGGGTTGAGCGGAATCGAGAAACGCAACACAAGACAAGGGTTTAGACAACTTTGGGCACTGGGAAACATCATCCGGTAATAGCCCTACATGCTGTTTGAGCCTAGGTCTCATTATCATCACGAGGGAGTCGCCGGTAAACCGGCTCTTTGTGTCTAGCCCTAGAGATGGTTTCTTCTTTTCTCGTTCTCCCCCTTTGGGGAGCCCCGCCCCTCCTTATATATGTTGAAGGGGTGGTTTACATGACTAGTCCTAGTTGGATTAGGATTACTCTATTACAAGTGGAGTCCTAGTCTTGCTTCCTTTGTAGGAGAATATTCCTTATGTCTTCCTCTTAAACCGACCCACCATAACATGAGCCGGCCTTTCATGAACCGCCCGTTGGGCCACCGGGTCTTTGTCGGTCCTTTGACCCGCCTGCCAGATTACCAATGAATCATAAACCGCCAGGTGCAAGCGGGTCGCCAGTGAATCGCGAAACTCCAGCCGGGTCATACATCTGGCGGTTTATACCGCGGGGTATATCCCCACATTAGCCCTCAGTTTAATTTGGATTTATCCATGTTAAACTGATCCTGCAACATAAAAACAAGAACGAATTTGACAGGTTGCGCTCCGGGTTAAATATTCTTGTAAGCCGGCATCTGATCATCCTTAGCTCCTTGTTATTTCCTTCTTCTAGAAAATCCGGGTCATTAGACCAGCTTCATAATCAATTTGCTTGTAGAAGAAATATTGCAAATAAAGAATCCTTTTAAATCGGCCTTCAATGCTGTGACTTGACAAAAATATTGGTCTTCAAATATTCAACTGATATTCAGCCGGCTTGAAGATGTAGAACTTGCCGGTTTATGATTACCACCATTGTTGGGTTACAAAAACTATTATTTCCGGGTCATGATTGTTGCCAATGCCGGTTCATGATTATTGATGACGCCGGGTTGCAGCCACAGGGTCATAATGATTGGTGACGTCGGGTCAATCTGGTTTGCTCAAATAGAGAATTTGAAAATATTTCTTTGATAATAATATAATACCTGTAGCCCCCAAGTCTTGAGCAGAACAAAGTGATGGCTTAAGACTTGCTTCAATATAAATGTTGCAACCTTGAAGAAATCCAGATTGTTCATCTCAATCATTAGTCACAACTGAATATTCCATATTATGTAGCCCCCAAGTGCCGGGTTGTCATGCTTGCAACGACCTGGGACTTGTCATTACCTGATGCTCAAAAAACTTCAACCAGTATAGGCCCCAAGGTACGGTCATTATGCAATAATGAGCAGGGACTTTATAAATATGATCATGCTTGAATTGTTGACAGGAGCAATTGGTAGCCCCCAATGGCCGGCTCATTATAATGTGATGAGTCGGGTCTTCAATAAAGTGAGAAAAAAATGACTTTGCATTAGCCCCCAAGTGTCATGGTGCATGCTTGCAGCGACATGAGACTTGCATATTTGATGAAATCTCAATGTGAATAATGTAGCCCCCAAGTGCCGGGTCGTAAGCCTGCAGCACTCGGGACTATTCCTTCAATTGTAGAATAAATCATACCTATTGATAATATAATAGCCATTGCGCTAAAGTGACTTTGAAAACCGTAATCATAATACTAGTTACTGATAACCATAATAAAATCCAGCCATGTTGGCTATTTGAAGATTTGAATAATATAATCCAATGATTTTATGAGCGCATGATTCCAATGGCGCAATCCAAATATATACTGACGGCTTATAATCCCAAGCCAGTCCGGGTTAATAAACACTGGATAATTAATCATCATACTGGCTACTTATAGTCGTAAGCCAGGCCAGGTTAATAAACACTGGATAATTTATCATCATACTGGCGACTTATAGTCCAAAGCCTGGCCGGGTTAATAAACACCGGATAATTTATCATCATAATGGCGACTTATAGTCCAAAGCCTGGCCGGGTTAATAAACACCTGATAATTTATCATCATATTGGCATGTTTTTCAACCTATTTCTGCATACAACAAGTTTAAAGTGTCCTGGCAGTTTACCGCCGGACGGGTCATAATGCCTAACATATAACCCGGGCTTATAACCAAGGCTGCACTTAAGAATAATCAAATTTGAAATATATCATACCTGTGACATTGAATCACATTGTTGGTTTACCAAGTTTTTGTAGTAAGGGTGATAACCCAAATCTTGAGTACTGATAACTCCTCCCATATTTGCTGGTTTATAACAAAACCGTACCGGGTTGTAATAAACACCGGATTATCCATATATAATGCTGGCGACTTGTAGTGAAAACTAGACCGGGTCAATAAGTGCCGGATTATAACTGATCATGTACTGACAACTTATAGTTGAAAGCCGAGTCGGGTCAATGAACACCGGTTTATGAAAAACATCGTAAATCTCATCAAAGGAGAAAAAACTTGGCAAATAAAAGCATATGAAAACTTGTAGTCAAGGCTTTTCACGGGCTGCCAGGCCCCAAATTCGAGGCTTTTCATGGGCTGCCAGGCCACTGAGTTATACCATTTTACAAAGCCTTTTAAGATGGTCCTCAATCCTTAACCAATCGTCGTTTTAACTTGACAAGTTCAGGGTCTTATCAGAGTAACTTTTCAAAGTTCGATGGTTCATACCAGGTTTACCTGGGCGGAGTGACTTACTTAAAAAGGCAGGCTAACCCGGGGTTTTAGGTGTATACACCAGGCTTCCAAGCCTTGGCTTGATAGCCTATTACAAGTGTAGATTCTTTGTTCATTGTGACAACAAAGAATCCCCAAGTAACATTTTGAGTTGTGCTTAGTGGGTGCCTATGTTTGAGTTGTTCTTTTGCAACACTCTCTTTCGCCCCTAAGTAATTTTCTGGTGTAGCTATGGTTCGGACACGACCAATCCCCCAAGTGTTTTTTCTGGTGGCCTTGCACCGATCAAGAGGTGTAGCTATGGTTCGAATACGACCAAGCCCCCAAGTGATCAATAATATGATAAGCCAATAAGGCATGATACCCATGTTTGAACCGCGCATCATGGCAGCAGGTCCTCTTCGGCAACCTTTAACTTTTTGCAAGAGATAAATTCTTCTTGAACCGGGATGTTAAATCGGATATTGAGAGCTTCAAAGTTTTATGGGAGACATCTTTCCCTTGAACTAGATCTTAAATCGGAATCTTCATTTTCAGCCGGAAATTTTCTGACGACCTTTAAACTCGAACTTGCGAGAGATTAATTCTTTTTGAACCGGAAATTCTTAAACCGGATTTGAGAGCTTCAGAGCTTTGTGGGAGAACAGATTTCCCTTGAACCAGATTGTAAACCGGATATCTGAGAGCTTCAGTGAGACAGACTTCCCTTGAGCCGAATTGTAAACCGGAATCCTTTCTGATGTCCCGGAAATTCTTCATTGAGCCAGGATTTTGTAACTGTCATATACTTTCTAAGCCAGAAAATTTTTGACGGCCTTTAAATTTTCATGAATATAATAGTAGCCTCCGGGACTGGGTTATCCTTCCCTCCATCGTCCTAGGGTTCTTAAATTTGCTGAACCTGGCAAGATTTGCTGAGTCATGTCATCATAGCCCCTGAGTCTCAAAGGTGACTTGAGGAGTTGGCTTGAGACTCTCCATAGTTGACCGTGATATAAACCGGCATAACTTGTATATCATTGGTGTTGTTAGCATGATGTGAATCCACAGAAGGTTGAGGTGACTGCGGCGGGTTATAAATGATCCCGTATGAGCCGTGTCAGCAACTCGGCCAATGGTTCCTTCCAACTGGTGATTTGAAGTTAACCAAACTGCAGTGGCAGCGACTTGCGCGCCTGCCCATTGAACCACCCAGTGCAGACGGCAGTTGATAGTATATGATAATTTGCCTCCATTTTGTTGAAGAAAAACCGGGCTACCCAAGCTGTGACTTGCTCATACTCGATAAACAGCTCATGCAGACAGGTGCGGCGCGGTATGTTGATGCATACCAGGCCGCAAGAGATGGACGACCGCAACATCAGAGGCAGCTTAGATAGATGAGTCGGCCGTGGCATTGTAAACCGGTGCGGACGGGGAAAATCGGCACCGGTGTCGTAAACCGGCACGGACGGGCGAGTTAATTGCAGGCGCAATAACCCGTGCGAACGGGCGAGTTAATGTAGACCGGGTCCGCAGAGACGGCGGCTTTGTGCACATCCATTGAACAACGAACAAACGCGATCCCGGCAAGTTGATGTAGACCGGGCCGCAAGGGCGGCGACTTGTGCGCTTCCATTGAACGGCAAACAAACGCGATCCCGGCAAGTCGATGTAGACCGGGCCGCAAGGGCGGCGACTTGTGCGCGTCCATTCAACGGGCAATATGTCACGGACTATCGCCGGGCGGAACATCATCAGCCCGTGCTTCATACCCGTGGTATAAACCACATTTGGAGTGAATATTTATCCTGTATACAAAGATATACAGATCAAAGCAATTGTTCTTTTGAAAAAAACAATACACACTAATAAATAAACTTAGATGGATATCACCTGATTTGTTCGGACATCAGATGGTCTGTATGCAACTCTTGTAGACAAACCGGTGGTGGTATTGACACATCTAATGTAAACTTTTGTCGATCAGCGGTTGCATGCAATTGTCGTATCATCCTGAACAGGGTACCACTTGCCCATAAAGTTTGGACATGCATGTTCCTCCTTCTGCAGTAGCATGTTACTCACGTGCGTAGCATATGGGGGCACTGTACCCCCTCAAAGTGCTCAAAATATGATGACTCTGCTTCATGTACTGAACCAGACAACTTTATTCCAAGAGCAGATCATCGCAGCATCGACCCATACCCTAGAGTCTCAACCAAAGCTGATTCTTTGAACTCCATAATGCCACTTCTCCAAGTCCAAAGTTTACAACAATCCTGCTAACAAAAGTAATGAATCGCTCACGCCTTTTAATTTTTCCTTCACTGATGCAGGCGGCTAGTGGGAGCAGCAGCAGCGAGCCGGTGCTGGTCGGACCGAGGCGGGTTACAGTTGCAGCAACTTAGTGATGGGTCGGCAGGGATAAAAAACGGCACAGGCGGCGACTCTTAGAGATAGTAACGGCCAGCCAGGCCAGTGATTTAGCGACGACGGCTTGAGGCACTGTATAAGAAGCAGAGGGCACAACAAGGCCGTGTGGTTCATGCCACGTGGTGGGTGGCTTCAGAAGCATGGAAACGGCAGTGGATCCCGCTCATTATACCATGGCGGCAGTGGGCGCGGCGAATCGGCCGCAGTTGTACATGACTCGCCGCTGAAGAATTTTGGCAGTGGCAACTTGAAGCGGCTAGTGTACGTCCGGCGGGCGGAGGCGAGATCGCACGTGGGGAGCCACGCAGAGGCGGAGCTCGGCGTCCGTCTTGGCAGATTGCGGCGGAGCCGATCTCCATCTCTACGTACAAATTGAATCAGTAGCAGGAAAACTTGTCAGTCTTGGCGACTTATGGAGGAAGAGACGGAGCGCAGCGCAAACAGCCGGGCGACTCGAAGTAGAGGCCGGCCCCGCGCGGCTGTGTTGACGTAGGCGGCTTGGCGCAACCGTTCGAGGCGCAGCAACACAGGATGCAGGAGCCGGCCGGCGCACCGGAGACGGCGAGCGCGCGGGAGGCAACCTGTGGTGACGGAGGTGGCCCGATGCCCCGGATGCTGGTCGGAGGCGAACTTCCTCGGCGGCAATTCAAAAGGCGAGGTTGCTCAGGGGCCGGACCAGCGGGAGCGACTCAGCGCGACCTTGGCGACGACTCGAAACACAGACAGATGAGGCAGGGCGGCAAAGTGCATCTGAGCTGGCGGCGGGGTGGAAAACGTTGGCGCAATAGGAGCCGCGGCCATGCAATAGTCGGAGGCGCACCCAGCCATGGCGGCTCAAAAACAAAAAGTCAATGGCCGAATCCAAATCCGTGGGCTCATGCACTTCCGTCGACGGCCGTTCAGAGATCAAAATTGAATCTGTATTGACCAAGGCCTGTAAAACGTGTGGTCATAGCTTGCCTCTGATGGATCCTCCTTGTCCTCACTTGCGAGACTTGTGAACTTATGTAGTAGCTTTTTCCTTCCATAATTCTTGAATTAACCTCCCCGCAGCTTTCTTTTTGATTGGATGCAAGACCTCCGCTGTTGCTTCTGATTTTCATGCTGACGAGTAACAGCAATAGTACCGGTTGATGACCATGGGACTGTACACAGACGCAACAACTCGGCGATCCTGGTTTCAATGCATCACCAGGCCACGCGTGATGGCGTATACGACGCAACCCTAAATATTCATGATCTTAAATCTTTAACTTCGCGCTGGCTCTTTTTCATCCGGCAATCGCAAGCTTCTCGTTCCTTGAAGATCTCTGTTCAAGAACTTAATACCACTGTGCGCGGGTCCCACGGTGGGCGCCAACTGTCGTGGATTTGTCACGACAGATGTCCTAGTGAGAGGACTTAGTCGTGAGGCCAGCACATCTATGTGATAGCTTGAGAGGGGTTGAGCGGAATCGAGAAACGCAACACAAGACAAGGGTTTAGACAGCTTCGGGCCCCGGGAAACATCATCCGGTAATAGCCCTACATGCTGTTTGAGGCTAGGTCTCATTATCATCACGAGGGAGTCGTCGGTAAACCGGCTCTTTGTGTCTAGCCCTAGAGATTGTTTCTTCTTTTCTTGTTCTCCCCCTTTGGGGAGCCCCGCCCCTCCTTATATATGTTGAAGGGGTGGTTTACATGACTAGTCCTAGTTGGATTAGGATTACTCTATTACAAGTGGAGTCCTAGTCTTGCTTCCTTTGTAGGAGAATATTCCTTATGTCTTCCTCTTAAACCGGCCCACCATAACATGAGCCGACCTTTCATGAACCGCCCGTTGGGCCACCGAGTCTTTGTCGGTCCTCTGACCCGCCTACCGGATTACCAATGAATCGTAAACCGCCAGGTGCAAGCAGATCGCTAGTGAATAGCCAAACTCCAGCCGGGTCATACATCCGGCGGTTTATACCGCGGGGTATATCCCCGACAGTACCCGATAATTGTTGAAGAAAAAAGGTGGGATGCCTATCGCGGCATCCCCAAGCTTAGATGCTTGAGACTTCTTGAAATATTATCTTGGCATGCCTTGGGCATCCCCGAGCTTGAGCTTTTGTTTCTCCTTAATTACTCTCATATCACGATTTTCCTAAATCTTAAAAGCTTCATCCACACAAAACTCAAAAAGAACTCGTGACATAAGTTAGTATAAACCAATGCAAAAGCTTTGTCATTCTCTACTGTAGGAAATCACTACAATTATTATTTAATATTGCATACTAAATGCCTATGCATATTTAATACTCCTATCCTCAAATAGAGTCATTAAACAAGCAAACATATGCAAACAATGCAAACATAACAGCAATCAGCCAAAACAGTATAGTCTGTACAGAACGCAAGAGTATCAATACTTGTTCAACTCCAAACATTATGAAATTACCACACTGTAGGAAATTTATCAGAGCTTATTATGCAAAAATTTCAACATTTTATCACATTCTGACTTTCGCCGGGAATTTTTGCAACATCGATAAACTTTCTGCTTTGAAACAGCAACATGTAGACTTGCAAAATAAGCATAGTATAGGCTATCAATGCCACTTTTATTGAAATAAAAGATGCAAAACATTATTATGAATAACAGCAAGAAAATCCTAACAAATTAAATTGATGCTCCAAGCAAAACACATATCATGTGACGAATCAAAACATAGCTCCACGTGAGGTTACCGATAATGTTGAAGACGAAAGAGGGGATTCCTTCCGGGGCATCCCAAGCTTAGTTTCTTTGATCTTACTTGGATATTAACTTGGGGTGCCTTGGGCGTCCCCAAGTTTAGGGTCTTGTCACTCCTTATTCTCCTCATATCGATGTCTCACCCATAACTTGAAAACTGCAACCACACAAAACTTAACGGAACTTCGTGAGATAGGTTAGTATGATAAAGACCAAACCATTTCACTTTGGTACTGTCAAAGACAAGATTCATAATTGTTTCCACACAATTCCTACAGTATCATATCATTTCCACAATTTAGATTGAGCAATATAAGGCATAGAAACTAGAAAGCAAGCAAACTATGCATTGAAAACAGAATCTATCAAAAAAGAGAACAGTCTGTAATGATCTGGATAACTACCATACTTCCGCTACTCCAAAAATTATGAAAAAATTCGGAACACGTGAGCAATTTGTATATTAAGCTTCTGAAAAATAATCAACTCAAAATTAATCTTCAGTTAAAAATGAGACTTATTTTCTTTAGCGCAAAAGTTTCTGTCTTTCAGCAAGATCGAAACAACTATCACCCCACATCATCCTAACGGCGTTACTTGGCACTTTATTGAAACAAAAGCTATAAAACATGATCAATACAGTAGCATAATCATGTGAACACACAAAAACAGTAGGTAAAAGTGTTGGGTTGTCTCCCAACAAGCGCTTTTCTTTAATGCCTTTTAGCTAGGCATGATGGTTTCAATGATGTTCGCATAAAAGATAAGAATTGAAACATAAAGAGAGCATCATGAAGCATATGACTAGTACATTTAGGTCTAATCCACTTCCTATGCATAGGGATTTTGTGAGCAAACAACTTATGGGAGCAAGAATCAACTACCATAGGAAGGCAACACAAGTGCAACTTCAAAACAATCAACACATGGAGAAGAAACTTGATATTATTGAGATATGTAAGAGCATAAGTTCCTTCCTCATAATAATTTTCAGAAACATGATGAATGGATTCAACAGTATAAACATCACATACAACACTCTTTTTATGATACACAAGCATAGAAGATTTATCACTCTTTTATGGCATACATGTTATCAAAATAATCATCATAGGTAGCAACTTCATTGTCATAATTAATTGAAACCTCTTTGAAAATAGTGGATGTATCACTAAAGAAAGTCATGACATCTCCAAATCAACTTTCATCAATATTGTAATAAGATTCAACACCCTCCAAAATAGTGGGATCACTACTACCTAGAGTTGACACTCTTCCAATCCCAATTTTATCAATGTAATCATCATAAATAGGAGGCATGCTATCATCATAATAAATTTTCTTATCGAAAGTAGAAGCAATCAAAGGATCATATTCATTAAGAAAAGCATTCCCAAGCATAGGACAAGCATTATTTCCAGCAAATAAATCTTCAAACATGTGTGGTGCCATCTTGGCGCGCCTGGGAGGAGGCGGCAAGAAGGACGGGGTGCGCGTGCGCGCGCGCGGTGAGCACGCGCCCGGCATCCTTCTGTCCAGAGGAAGGGGATGACTAGAAGGGCTAGGTGGTGGCCTGGGCCAGCTACAGGGGTTTGGCCAGGTAACTGGGCTGCCAGGTAAACTCTTGATCTTTTTATTTTCTTTATGTTTTCTATTTATTTGCTCTCTTTTTATTTAGTAAAAATACTAAACCATTTCAATCATGGAAATATTTGTGGGCACTTGTAGAATTATTTCCAATAGCCCTCAAATGCTTTCAAGATTATTTGGACATTTAAAATACTTTATAGAATTTAAATGTCCAAATTCAAATACTTATGATTTAATTCAAAAATCCAGAGTGTCCTAGAGTAGTGTGCACCATTTTTGGCAAAGATTCTAGACCAATTCAAAAATGATGAACATTTATGAAGGGCATATTGGGTTCATTGAAGAGATTTAATTTGACCCTAGTTGAATTTTATTTGCTGCTAGGGTTTAATAGTCCCCATTTCAAATTCAGTTGAACTTTAAACATGATGATATGATGATCAAGCAAAGACAACGGGGGCTGAGCTAGGGCTGTGACACTCAACCCATCCTAGGCAGCTATATTTGTCCGTGCCTACCAGGCCTTGTCCAGGCATGTCATTTCCTTCAACCAAAATGAATGGGCTTAGCAGTTGGCTAGCTATCTCATGTGGTAGGAGTCCAGCTGGAATTTCACTCATAGTGATTCGAACAAATCGTGTAAGAGAAATCAGCTGGCCGCCATAGGAAGGACACCAAGGAATAGCCCTGAAGATGCGGCCAGCTAGTTCTATGTGTCCCCTGGCAATAACAGCTGATCTGAATGCTGCAAACATGTTAAACTGAACATGGCCTCTATAGTGCAAAAGGAAAGTGTCAAAACTAATTGGTTTCACATCGACGTATCTAGCCGCTGGCACATACTGAATTATTTCGTAATATATTTCTTGTGCGCTTAAAGGGTTAGCACAATCTCCTTGGCTGAGAAGTATAGAGTGGGACAGCTCTTCGAATCTATCGGGATCAACCTCCATGTCTTGAAGGAAATAGTGCGGTGGAGTAGTGCTAGCAGTGGTGTCTTGGGCATCTGGTATAGGTGGCAATAACTTAAGGGCCCTCATTTTTTGTTAAAAGGGTTGTTCATCACCGTTATAAGCACAGTGAACATGTCTAAGTGGATTCCCACCATTGTGTTTGTTGGATCCCTGAACATATGTCTGACCTTGATGTTCATCCGCAATGGTATTTTTTCCGGCGTGTCTGTGCAACAAATGCATTGGTATGCTAGAAGGTTATTGTTTGATGCTGTGTCTGGGCAAAGTTCATAAAGGATGCAATATGGATGTAACATAAGATCCGCTGTTTTGAATGTCCAAAGGTGCAACAGCAGATTTCTTATTTCAACCAACACTTGGGACCCCGCATAGTTATCATGGGAATCATAACCAGGGGTGTCACAGTATGTTGGGTCTTCATCTGCACATACGGTGGTAAAGTGTATATTGCCCAAGCTAAGTCTCTGTTCGGACTGAAGAAATCGTACTGCTTGTTTGTTCTGTGGCATATCTGGGATGCTAATTAGAAATTCCTCATTAGGAGTACCCAAAGAAAAAACGTCGCCATCTAGCTCAAAAGCCTCACTCAGTGCATCATGAAATCAGTCTCGTACAGTTCCATTATCAGGAGAGAAAACAATTCCAAAACGGTAGTGGGTCCAGATCTCCGGGCATTTTGTTTCACCGTAAGAAACAAGAGCTCTTGTTACATTTCTTCTAGAAGAGATGGGCAAGGATGGGACACCTAGCAGAATTATGAAGTAATTTAGAATAAATCGTGATGCTAGCTTAAACACTGAGAACAAGCAAATAGACCAAAGAAAAGAGGAGCACCGGCACAACCTAGCTCAGTAATGGAAGAATGGAACCTTCCTCTATTTGAGAGAGCATCGTGGGCCGCAGCTTTGTTTGTTGAAGAAGTGGACGCCATTAGCTCGGACCACAAAGAAGACGCTAGCTTAGAAACCCTAGAAATGGGTGGCCAGGGGGTTGTGACGGCAGGGGTGGTGGTGGGAAGCAAGAGAGTGAGCTGGTTATAAAGTAGCTTCAGCCAAGGGGCTAGATCCAATGGCTGCAGGAGGGGACATCACAGAGGTCATTTCCTTGCATCATGAATAAAAGGGCCAAATGGGCCAAGAATGAGACACAAGCAGCCCAGAGGCCACATTGGTATCAAAAAATAAGACGGCTAGTAGAGGGGGTGAAACTTCATAAAGAAACAAAAATAGGCAATCCAAGAAGAGAAAAACGTTTGCGTGTCACAAAGCACTACATCACACACAGAAGAGCAAACAGTAACTGATTCCGAAAAAAGCAAACAATAACTAAACAATATACACACATATAATAAGGTAGAGTTCACTTCATAATATAGGGGAGTTTTGTTTTTGTCTTGCTTTGACACAACCACTCAAGCAGTCAAAGACTCTAGTTTCAAAGCATGCTTAACAAGAAGCATTCAGTTACACTAAAGCTTATGCAAGCAGAATACACCAACGGACTCTGCTCAAAGCTGGTCAAAGAACATTGTAATGGAGCCTTGCCGATGGAGAAGCTAGCCGCATAAACCACGATCCATCTCCTGTGACGCCGTCAAGGAGAATCTAACATAGGTAGGATAGATAGTCTGCAGTGGTATGAATAGTTTTAGACAACATAGCATAAGCATGCTAATAGGAAAGGAATGTAACAACATTATCAAGGAACAGTTTTTTGATATACCTATTGGAAAGGAATGCCAGTACAGAGCAGTCACTGCTTTGTTTTCTTTGTTCCCCCAGCTCCCTTTCTAGCACCAGTGCCCCTTAATTGCAAGGTATCATAGTCAGAAATGAATTGGGACATCTGTATAATGTGAAAGAATGAAAATATAAATATACAGCATAGGTCGTACCTTTTGTTCTTGATCATCAGAGTCTGGTCATCTTTGTCATTCTTTTCTTCAATAGTAGGTGAAGAAGGTTCAGCTGGATCGTCATGTTTGCTCTCATACACCTAGCAAACCAAGAAGGTTGTCAGCAGAGGCACATTATACATTGATACACGAAGGTAAGCATCTATGTATCATTTTTCTTGATAAAACATGTGTTATCAACTCTATTTCAATGTGTTAGATGGCACCCTACTGTATTAGTACAAATGAGCAAGGAATAGGAGAAACCTATTAGAATGAATGCAGGAATCATTGGTTTTCGTACAGCCGAGTTGCCTTTCTATGAAATCTAAAAGATATGCATCCATAGGTATTTGAGATGAGGAGTATAAAGAAGCCTGACCTTGTCTGCTTCGGCAGGCTTCTTCGGAGGTTCTTCAAGTGCATTAGTTTTCTTATCAGTACCAACAAACAAGACACGCCTGGCACTCCGCTTGGGCATGGTGATTTGCTGTGAAAGGAAACAATAGCATAAGTGCAAGCAAGGAGTGCAATACATTGCAATTATCTATTTCAAAAGGTATTCCTTGGGGGTATAGCTGGAAGGGCAGCACTGAGCTTTGAAGTGGGTGTGCGTGCCTACACATCAATAGGCAGTTACCATAACTGAAACAGCCTACTGGCATTCAGATTAAATCTACAACATGGCAGAGAGGTAACTAAACAAGGCACATACCTCGGCTGCAGATGTTTTTGTTAAAGTATGACTTTGTATAGCTAACAGGGCCTATTCCCGTTTGCATACGGTTGTACATATACGCGTATAGGTTCCTTTCTTGGTCTCCAAGACTTGTAATCCTGTTATAAATATATGAGCCGATCGCCCCTTGAGAGGCGTCTTCCCTCAAACCAATTATCGTTTATATGGTATCAGCCCTCCTTTCCTAAAACCCTAGCTTCCGCCGCTCCAACCCCATCCGCCGCCGCCCCAAACCCTAGGCGCCGCCGCGGTTCCGCCTCCCCTCCCAGATCGCCGCCATGTCCACCTTCGCATTCTCGTCGTCCATGCTCGGGGCGCAGACGTCTGGAGCCCTCTCCAACTCCACCGCCACCGCCGCATCACCCGCCCTCACGTCGTCGGCCTCTCAGGCCGTCCACATGGCTAGCGTCAAGACGCACGTCCCCCTCGTCCTCGACCTGCAGCAGTCCAACTACGCCAAGTGGCGCATGCTCATCACCGTCCTCCTCGGCAAGTATGAGCTCATGGATCACATCTCCGCCGTCATGCCGCCGGACGCTCGCACGGCCGAGTGGCAGCTCCAGGACTACGTCGTCCGCTCGTGGCACTACGGCTCCATCAGCGAAGACATCCTGGACACCATCATGGCCCAAGATCAGACCGCGTATGACGCCTACGCGCTGATCCGGAACCTCTTCCTCGACAATCAGCTCACCCGGGCCGTCTACCTCGAGGCACAGTTCCGGGCCCTCGTCCAGGGTGACGTCACCATCACTGCCTACTGCCACCGCCTGAAGGCCCTCTCCGACGCGCTGGCGGATGTGGGGTAGCCCGTGACCGACCAGACCTTGGTCCTCACCTGCCTTCGGGGCCTGAACCCGCGCTTCTCCGACATCACGACCCTCGTCACGATGCAAGTTCCGGCTCCCATCTTCGTGCAGACGCGCTCCATCCTCCTTCTGCACGAGAACCAGCTCACCAACGCCGCTCCCGGTGGCTCCCTATCGTCTCAAGTCGTTCTCTATGGCAACACCGCCGAGTCCTCCACCGGCGGCAACCCGGGCGGCCACGGCAACTCGGGCGGCAACGGCGGCCGCTGGTCGAAGAAGAAGAAGAACGCCGGCGGGGGTGCAGCCAACTCCAACACCACTCACCCCCCCGCCGCGGCACCCGGCCCGTGGATTTTCTTCAACCCGTACACCGGCCAGACCCAGCAGATGCAGCCCGCCTGGCACCCTTACGCCGCGCCGGTTCCTCCTGCCGGGGGCGCTGGTCTCCTCGGGCCGGCCCTGCGGTCTGCCTCTCCATCGCCGCCGCCCCGTCAGTCTACCTGGGTGCCCCCAGGTCAGCTCGCCTACACAACCCAACTGGCACCGCTGCACGGCCAGGCCTGGGGCACTAACCCGCCCCCACCCGCGTTGCCCTACACTCCCGGTCCGGCATGGGACTGCTCCGCCCTCGTCGCCGCCCTAAATGCCACTGTCGGCCCTCCAGCCGCCGGCCCTTCCACACCGGGCGCATGGGTCATGGACTCCGGCGCAACCTCGCACATGGTCTCCGACCCTGGTATACTCTCCACTCCCTCCCATCCTCCCCCTTCCCTTCGTGTCACTGTTGGCAATGGCGGTCCACTTCCCATCACCGCCACCGGCCACGTTACTCTCCGCACACCTAGCCACACTTTCCACCTTAACAATGTTCTAGTTGTTCCAGATATCATCAAAAATCTTCTTTCTACTCATCAGTTTACCATTGATAATTGAGTTTCTGTTGAATATGACCCATGTGGCTTTTCTATTAAGGATCTTCACACTCGGCATGAGATTATTCGCTGCAGTAGCCCCGGTCCACTCTACGAGTTCTTCGCCAACACCAACACCACCACCTCGCCGTTTGGACTCGACGCCACCACCACCGAATCGGAGCTATGGAATCATCGCTTAGGACATCCGGGTCGTGACTCTATGTCACATTTATCTTCAGAATTTGCTATTCCATGTAATAAAAGCACTCAAGTGTGTCATGCATGCCAACTTGGCAAGCACGTGCGTCTACCATTTTCTAGATCTCATCCACAGTTTGTGTCGTTCCGTTCCAATTGCTTCATTGTGATTTGTGGACATCACCTGTTGCTAGTAACTCTGGCTTCAAATATTACTTGGTCATTGTCGATGATTTCTCTCATTTTATGTGGACCTTCCCACTCCGTCGGAAATCCGAGACATGTGATATCCTCGTTAACTTTGTAGCATACGCACGCACACAATTCAATCTCTCGGTCGTGTCCTTCCAAACCGACAATGGCACCGAGTTTGTTAACTCCACCTTTGTTGAGTTCCTTGCCCGCCACGGCATTCACCTACGTATGTCTTGCCCGTACACTTCTCAAAACAGCAAGGCTGAGCGTGCTCTTCGCACACTTAACGACATCACTCGCACCCTCCTTTGCCAGGCTTACATGCCTCCTCCCTACTGGGCCGAGGCTCTCGCTGTCGCCACCTTCTTACTAAATTGCCGCCCCAGCCAAGCTTTGCACTTCCGTATCCGTAACACCCACGATGCGGCTATATCTCCCACGTGTCGAGGCACGACTTAGAGGCATAACCGCATTGTGGTTTTGTCGCAAGAAGGGTCATCTTCACACAATCCCATGTAATGAACAAGAATGGGATAAAGAGTTGGCTTACAATCGCCACTTCACACAATACATAAATGAATTCATACATCATTCAAGTACACACATAGGTCCGACTACGGAAAGCCAAAAGAAAAGAAGACAACCCAACTGCTAGATCCCCGATCGTCCCAACTGGGCTCCACTACTGATCAACATGAAAAGAAACAACACAACGAACAAGATCTTCATCGAGCTCCCACTTGAGCTCGGTTGCGTCACCTGCACTGGTATCATCGGCACCTGCAACTGTTTTGGAAGTATCTGTGAGTCACGAGGACTCAGCAATCTCACACCCGCGAGATCAAGACTATTTAAGCTTATAGGAAGGAAAGGGTAAGTGGTGGAGCTGCAGCAAGCACTAGCATATATGGTGGCTAACATACGCAAATGAGAGCGAGAAGAGAAGCAACGGAACGGTCGTGAAGCTAGCAATGATCAAGAAGTGATCCTGAACTCCTACTTACGTCAAACATAACCCAGAAACCGTGTTCACTTCCCGGACTCCGCCGAGAAGAGACCATCACGGCTACACACGCGGTTGATGCGTTTTAATTAAGTCAAGTGTCAAGTTCTCTACAACCGGATATTAACAAATTCCCATCTGCCACATAACCGCGGGCACGGCTCTCGAAAGTTTATACCCTGCAGGGGTGTCCCAACTTAGCCCATTATAAGCTCTCACGGTCAACGAAGGATATTCCTTCTCCCGGGAAGACCCGATCAGTCTCGGAATCCCGGTTTACAAGACATTTCGACAATGGTAAAACAAGACCAGCAAAGCCGCCCGATGTGCCGACAAATCCCGATAGGAGCTGCACATATCTCGTTCTCAGGGCACACCGGATGAGCAAGACGTCGGGTTGGCATAGACCCTGGTTGCCCAGGGGGCGCCGGACATCGCTCGGTTTGGCCAGCACTCGAAGGAGAACTGGCCCGGGGGTTAAAATAAAGATGACCCTTGAGTCTGCAGAATCCAAGGGAAAAAGGTTTAGGTACGCAAATGGTAAAACCAAGGTTGGGCCTTGCTGGAGGAGTTTTATTCAAAGCGAACTGTCAAGGGGGTCCCATAAATCACCCAACCGCGTAAGGAACGCAAAATCAAGGAACATAACACCGGTATGACGGAAACTAGGGCGGCAAGAGTGGAACAAAACACCAGGCATAAGGCCGAGCCTTCCACCCTTTACCAAGTATATAGATGCATTAATAAATAAGAGATATTGTGATATCCCAACATATCCATTTTCCAACATGGAACAAACTTCATCTTCACCTGCCAACTAGCAACGGTATAAGAGGGGCTGAGCAAAAGCGGTAACATAGCCAAACAACGGTTTGCTAGGAAGGGTGAAAAGGTTAGAGGCTTGACATGGCAATTTGGGAGGCTTGATAAGCAAGTGGAAGGTAGCGCAGCATAGCAATAGAACGAACAACTAGCAAGCAAAGATAGAAGTGATTTCGAGGGTATGGTCATCTTGCTGAAATCCCGCTAGGAAGAAGAACGAGTCCATGAAGAAGACAAACGGACGTAGTCGAACGAATCCTCACAACTCCGGAACGAAACCGAAGCTAACGAGAGAAGCAACCCGGAAAGAAACAAACAACATAGTAAACAACCACCACATACACATGGCATGATGCAAAACAAATATGATGCATGTCCGGTTTAATGAGGCATGGCATGGCAAAGTGCAACAAACAACACTACAAATTAAGTGGAGCTCAATATGCAACGAGTTGCATATTGACGAAACACCACATCAATTATTTAGTTCTCTCTCGGTTATGTACCCAACAGTATTAAATGTTGATTAACATGGCAAGTTTAAATGAGGCCGGAACAACAAACAACAATTCCGGAAAATCCCCATATGCATATTTTGAATTTGGTACTGTTCTGCCCTAAACACAATTTTAATGTTGGTAAACAGCAAAATGAAGTGCACCATGTTAAACTAGGCATTTTTCTACCCCATTTACATATAAAGTTTATTTAAATCCGAGCTACGGTTATTTAGTTATGGAATAAATCATTTTAACATGGCATTTAAGCAAATTTAAACAAACAACATTTTTAAACATTTTAACATGGGATGAAAGTGGCATATTATGAAACTAGATGACATTCTAAGCACTTTTCATATATAGGTTATTTAAATCTGATACATGATTAATTTGTTATTATATGCATGAACTCAAGGGGTTTTCTGTAAAACTGCAGTTCTCCGGATAATGCATAAATTGCAGATCTGGAAACAAACTACACGGGCCGAAACTGCACTTGGGCCAACAGGAACAGGGGAGCTGGAGGGGCTGCTCACCCATGGGCTCGGCCCAGACAAGAAGGCGGCCCACGGGAGGGCGCGGTGGAGCAGGCCGGCGAGGCTGGCTGGGTAAGCTGGGCCTGCTATGGATCTGGGCCACGCACAGGGAAACGGTTCGACGCGTGCATTGGCACGGTCGATTCAGAGGGTCAACGCGGGCATTGACGAGCAAACGAGGCGGATCGGGCGCGTCTCGTCCTCCTGCTCGAAGCAGAGGAGGAGGCGGTGGTTGACGACGCCGGGGACGTCTGTAGGGACAGCAACGGGCGAACAGGGCAAGGATGAGGGTCGGCGGGAGCCACGACGAGGATCTGGCGCGGCTCGGGTCCGAATAGCTGGATCCGAAGGTGGCTGGCGATGTTGGAGCTCCATGGCGATGGAGCTTCGTCCTGGGTGCAGAGAGTAAAAGAGATGGTTGAGAGAGAGGAAAGGCAGGGACGAAACAGAAGGGAAGGAAGAGGTGGCACGACGGGGCGGCGCGGGGTCTCACCTGAGAGGCGGCGGTGACGAGGCAGAGCAGAGGCAAGCCAGCAGCTTGCCTTGGGATGGCCGGCTCCATAATAAAAGGGACGAGCGCAGCTCCTCATGGCTTCCTGCTGACAGAAAGAGAGAGATTAGGAGGGATGCGAGAGAGGGGGAAACGGGAGGAGAACGGGACGGTGAAGAAGAACGGGGTCGGCGCTCATCTGGTTGGCTGCTGGTTCGCTCGCCGGCGTGGAGGTTGGCGGGGACGCGGGGCTCCGGGCGAGCACCTGCTCGGGAGAGGATCGAGGAAGCCTGCAAGGAGGCAACAGGTGAGGTGGAGTTGGATCGAGGGGAGTTCTGGCTGGCCGAGCATGCAGATCAAGGAGGAGAGGAGTGGCGGCTGCGGGATGGGGATGGAATGGTGGATGGGATAGGGGAGATCCCGAGGGGGAAGAGGGGTGGTTGACTAGCGGCGGCGGCGATTGGACAGGGGGGATCCCTAGAAAATAGGGTTTGGTCTAGAAATGCACCGACTATATATAGTAGGTGGGTTAGGGTTAGACTATCTCGTCCCTCCGATCGTAATCGGATGATCGAGAAAATAATAGGTAGGGAGTCCAAATAAGAAAACGGAGATGTTTTGTAGATGTTAGGGGATGATCCGGACCCAAAGGTAACGATAGCCCGGTTCGGGTTCGGGGAAGTTTCGGACACGGGCAAGGGGGCGATGCACTATGCAAAGAGACTCCGGTTTAGGCAAGAGGGAAAACGAAGAACAAGGTTGGTCTCGGAAGGGTCAGCGGAAGCAAGGGGGGCGCGGCAACTACGAGGGTATGCAAGTTTTAAAACATGACGGCAACGAAGTGCCGATGCAATGCAAGTGATGCGGTGATGAATGCAACAAACAAATAAAAAAACACAACTGACTCGCAAAACAAGGAAGGCATCTGGAGCGTCGGTGTCGGGGCGTTACAACACTCCACCACTACAAGAGGATCTCGTCCCGAGATCTAGGATGGCACCGGAGAAGAACGGAAGGGGAAGAGGTAAAACAAATTGCTTCTTGAGAAACGAGTGAAACCAAAGAACCTTGGAAGTTGAACAATTTCGAGAAAATAATACAACGAAGATGAACAAAGTTGAAAACAATCCGTTAGGAAAGAGGAACAAGGAACAATACAAGAACCTTGTAGGTTGAAAAGCAAACAAAAATGGTTACGATGGACAAGAAGTACATGCGAGCACTCCGGTTGTAACGAGATGTATAAGGAACGATAAAGATCAATTACGACAACACTCCGGTTAAAACAAGATAGAGAGGGAATAAGAGTGATATAATTTGGACAGCACTCCGACTGTAAATGGAAGGAATTTAACATGATCTTGACAAGATGAGAGGATACTCGATGAAATTAACAACACGTTGCCTCCGGAACTAATGAAAGAATGGCTCAAGGGGTAAGAAAGATTTCCGACAGCACTCCGGTTGAGAAGGGAGGCAAAACTTGACAGAATGGGAAAAACTTGAAAAGAGGGCACGACACTCCGGCTGGAAATGGATAAGCATGAAAAGAACACGGTCCTCACAAACCGAGAAGATGAGTGAAGAGAGCAACATCACAATGCGTCCGGAAGAAATAAATAATAGAAGACAGATCCTTGAAATAAGAATGGAGAAGAAAATGCAAACTTCTGCCACAAATGAACTTGGAAAGCACCCTTCGGAGAAGGTTAGAACGGAGTTGTTGGGAAAATCAACAACGAAAAAGAACAAACTTGTTGAGGGCTTATGGAACACATCTCAAAATTATGAGGTGACAACCCGCCACTAGCGGAAACAATTTCTTTCTTGAGATCAATGAAGAGATGAAAACTTCTCTCGCCGAGAGGATAGGAGAAAAACTTGGATCATTGTTAGACACCACAATTAGCAACATTCCTTAGGGACGGCTGTAGGTGAAATATAACCCAAGATAATTCCATCAAAGAGATTTATTGGTTGAAAAGATCTCTTGAACGAAGGGAAAATGATGGATTTAATTTTCTCATTCCTGACAACTTGTGAATCATGAAACCTGAAGGAAATTATCAAGAAGGACATAACACCACCTCAAAAGATCAGGAAGAAAGAATTGCACTTCGGAATGCGAGATGAAGAATGCTTGAACTCCTCAAGTCAAACATGTGTTGAGCACCATGTTTATTTTAGAGTATAGCTTGACGGATCTTAACTTCGAGAAAATCTTGAAGAACAATTGAAGAATGAAAAGAATCTTTGACGAAGCACCATGTAGAGCCTTCGTGAGAACTCCCGTAATAAAAGAATGATCAAACAAAAGGGAAAGTTGAAAAGAACTCCGGGAGAAGCCTTGCAATGATTAGATGAAGCTTTGAAATGATATAATTGAAATAACTTGGAGCTCCGGAAAGAAAAATGAACAACTTGGAACCGAGAATTTTGATGAACCTCCGGAATAAGGAATTGAATTTTACTCGATGAAACAAGAATAAGAATTACATTATGATTATCCTTCATCAATTAAATTGATGACAAGCAACGGATCTGACAAACTGCTTATTCTCATAGAAAGGATTAAGAGAGATATAGCGCAAACTTGAGAAAAGTCTTCAACGATCCGCCGGTAGGATTTGGAAAGAACGAATGAATTGATATGATAACAACGGAAGAGAAAATCTTGAGCGAACCACCGTAAGAATTTAAAACGAATGAAGTAAAGGGATGAATCATCGGTAAGAATTTGAAAACGAACGAAGATACTTGGGAAACTTTAGGTACAAGAGAATGAAGAGATCACGAGCTGACTAGGGTATACTTGAATGATGCACCGGTAAGATTTGGAGAACGAGAGCTGAGAGCTGAGAAAGAATAAATCTTCTGAAATGATGAGTTCCAGAGAATCAAACTGAAAAGACTCCTGAATTGCTCCGGATGGTAAGAAACGAATTGTCACAATCAAAAACAATTATGAGAGGATGGCATCAAGCTAGAACCATGAATCTTGAAGAGAATGGAGCAAGATTTAAAAGAAACTCTTCTTCGGTCTTCAAAATCCGAGAATGACGACGAGAAACCCCACCATGAATTGTTGAGGCACTCCAGAATGAAAATTAGAAACGGTTGAACCAACGATGAAAAGAATTTGGAAGATCTTGGAGAAAGACATTTGACAGATGATGACTCATTCTTACGTCAAACTTTGAAATGAATTTGGGAATAGCTCCGGGAAAATTAGAAGAGTCAGGTAAGATCCTGGGAAAAGACTTGTGGGTTAGGGCCCACTCGAAAGAAACACCGTTGAAAAGATTACTTGAAAAGGAGATAGCACCGGTTGAATTAAATGGCTTGAATGAGGTAACAACCTCGAAATAGTTAGAAAGGATTAATAATGGAGACACAAATCTTATGAGATATCTTCGGCACTCCAGAACAAATGAATAGCGAGAAGTGGATGATTAAGAGGTACACCGGCATGAGAAAAACATTTGAAACAAGGAAAGGAATGTGACCAACACTGAAAGCTTGAATTAAGTCCACCGGAGAAGAAAAGAATGAAGAATGATAAACTTCAAGAACATCTTCATGAGAACCACCGGGTAAGAACATTGATGGAAAAGAATGGAGAGACTTCACATCAATAAAAAGGATACTTGATTAAGAAATCTGAGTCCTTGAGAAAAGGGTGGGCGGGTGGGAAAAGAAAGGCAACTTGGGTCGGATGAAACGAACACCGTTGAGAAAAACTTAGAAATGATCTTGCGAATGTTGGAATGACTGGATGCACTTGAAAAGAAGCACACCGGTTGGAAAGGAATTAACATGGCAACCTCGATGATCAAGAAGGATTAGTATTCACATAGAAATATGAGAACACCGTTTAGGGAAGGTATGGATTCAATATTTGACTTCAAAGCAACTCGAATACCACAAATAAAACAAAACAAAGGATTTGGCTTGCAGAATAAGCCGGAACAAACATATGATAGAGATTTCGTCCAAAGTTTTTGTGGTGGGGCCCACACGGGCTCGATCGTACAGCACCATCATGTACAAGGCAGTGCACATGACATACGAAGCGTCCCCGAGTCGGCATAGCCAAGGACTCTTTAAGACACTACGAGACCACTGTAAAACCAACCGTGGAAAGGCGGACCACTAGACGTCGAACCCCAATCTCATATCATGCATCTGTCGGAAAGATATCCTAGGAGCTACTTGAATTCCCACTTATAAACTCCCGAAAATTTCTGGTTAGGCAATCAGGTGTTGGGGATACAGGGGACACAAAATATATCACCCAAACTAACAATCCCTAGATCCAGCTGTATCCATCCGTCAACACATAACCAAGAAAACCTTCGGAAATCATTTACCTCAACCTTCGAAAAGCATCCGTTATACGAGTTATGGCAATACTCCCAAACTCCCGCCCCAGTACTGGGTGGCGTCGAGGTGATCTCACCAACAACTGCATAAAAGAGATTTTCGATGTCGGCGAAACTCAGGTATTCCAGAACTGCAACGATAAAATTATGACGACAACACCTCGGAGCTCAACTCCCCGGGACACTGCCACAACCCCTAAATGTCAGGAGGCACCAAGAACATTGTTCTCGTCACAAAACCATCGGAACGATTCCAAGATACCCGCGTGATCCTAAAAATTTTTAGTGAAATTTGAGGAGAGGAAAGTCAAAACTTCTACGTCAGGAGTCCTCACCAGAGCGACGAAGGGACTGAGGAGTAAAAAGAATCCTACTATCCGATATATATAATCATAAGACTCAAAAGATTTTTGTTCTAGACTCAACACCGCCAGCGATTCGATCAAGTAGGGGGCTCCTAAGTCGGGGCTGGCTCTGATACCAACTTGTAACACCCACGATGTGGCTATATCTCCCACGTGTCAAGGCACGACTTAGAGGCATAAGCGCATTGTGGTTTTGTCGCAAGAAGGGTCATCTTCACACAATCCCATGTAATGAACAAGAATGGGATAAAGAGTTGGCTTACAATCGCCACTTCACACAATACATAAATGAATTCATAAATCATACAAGATACACACATAGACCGACTACGCTCAATGCCAAAAGAAAAGAAGACAACCCAACTGCTAGATCCCCGATCGTCCCAAATAGGCTCCACTACTGATCAACATGAAAAGAAACAACACAATGAACAAGATCTTCATCGAGCTCCCACTTGAACTCGGTTGCGTCACCTGCACTGGTATCATCGGCACCTGCAACTGTTTGGGAGTATCTGTGAGTCACAAGGACTCAACAATCTCACACCCGCGAGATCAAGACTATTTAAGCTTATGGGTAGGAAAAGGTAAGGTGGTGAAGCTGCAGCAAGCACTAGCATGTAAGGTGGCTAACATACGTAAATGAGAGCGAGAAGAGAAGCAACGGAACGGTCGTGAAGCTAGCAATGATCAAGAAGTGATCCTGAACTCCTACTTACGTCAAACATAACCCAGAAACCGTGTTCACTTCCCGGACTCCGTTGAGAAGAGACCATCACGGCTACACACGCGGTTGATGCGTTTTAATTAAGTCGAGTGTCAAGTTCTCTACAACCGGATATTAACAAATTCCCATCTGCCACATAACCGCGGGCACGGCTCTAGAAAGTTTATACCTTGCAGGGGTGTCCCAACTTAGCCCATTATAGCTCTCACGGTCAACGAAGGATATTCCTTCTCCCGGGAAGACCCGATCAGTCTCGGAATCCCGGTTTACAAGACATTTCGACAATGGTAAAACAAGACCAGCAAAGCCGCCCGACGTGCCGACAAATCCCGATAGGAGCTGCACATATCTCGTTCTCAGGGCACACCGGATGAGCAAGACGTCGGGTTGGCATAGACCCTGGTTGCCCAGGAGGCGCCGGACATCGCTCGGTTTGGGCTAGCACTCGAAGGAGAACTGGCCCGGGGGTTAAAATAAAGATGACCCTTGAGTCTGCAGAATCCAAGGGAAAAAGGCTTAGGTAGGCAAATGGTAAAACCAAGGTTGGGCCTTGCTGGAGGAGTTTTATTCAAAGCAAACTGTCAAGGGTGTCCCATAAATCACCCAACCGCGTAAGGAACGCAAAATAAAGGAACATAACACCTGTATGACGGAAACTAGGGTGGCAAGAGTGGAACAAAACACCAGGCATAAGGCCGAGCCTTCCACCCTTTACCAAGTATATAGATGCATTAATAATATAAGAGATATTGTGATATCCCAACATATCCATGTTCCAACATGGAACAAACTTCATCTTCACCTGCAACTAGCAACGCTATAAGAGGGGCTGAGCAAAAGCGGTAACATAGCCAAACAACGGTTTGCTAGGAAGGGTGACAAAGGTTAGAGGTTCATGGCAATTTGGGAGGCTTGATAAGCAAGTGGCAGCATAGCAATAGAACAAACAACTATCAAGCAAAGATAGAAGTGATTTCGAGGGTATGGTCATCTTGCCTGAAATCCCGCAAGGAAGAAGAACGAGTCCATGAAGAAGACAAGCGGACGTAGTCGAACGAATCCTCACAACTCCGGAACGAAACCGAAGGTAACGAGAGAAGCAACCCGGAAAGAAACAAACAACATAGTAAACAACCACCACATACACATGGCATGATGCAAAAACAAATATGATGCATGTCCGGTTTAATGAGGCATGGCATGGCAAAGTGCAACAAACAACACTACAAATTAAGTGGAGCTCAATATGCAACGAATTGCATATTAACGAAACACCACATCCAAGTTATTTAGTTCTCTCTAAGTTATGTACCCAACAGTATTAAATGTTGATTAACATGGCAAGAGGAGAAGCATGGAACGACTACCTATCTAGGCAAGTTTAAATGAGGCCGGAACAACAAACAACAATTCCGGAAAATCCCCATATGCATATTTTGAATTTGGTACTGTTCTCCCCTAAACACAATTTTAATGTTGTTAAACAGCAAAATGAAGTGCACCATGTTAAACTAGGCATTTTTCTACCCCATTTACATATAAAGTTTATTTAAATCCGACCTACGGTTATTTAGTTATGGAATAAATCATTTTAACATGGCATTTAAGAAAATTTAAACAAACAACATTTTTAAACATTTTAACATGGGATGAAAGTGGCATATTATGAAACTAGATGAAATTCTAAGCACTTTTCATATATAGGTTATTTAAATCTGATGCATGATTAATTTGTTATTATATGCATGAACTCAAGGGGTTTTCTGTAAAACTACAGTTCTCCGGATAATGCATAAAATCGCAGATCTGAAAAAAAAACTACATGGGCGGAAACTGCACTTGGGCCAACAGGAACAGGGGAACTGGAGGGGCTGCTCACCCATGGGCTCGGACCAGACGAGAAGGCAGCCCGCGGGTGGGCGCGGTGGAGCAGGCCGCCGAGGCTGACTGGGCGCGCTGGGCGTGCTGTGGATTTGGGCCACGCCCAGGGAAACGGTTCGACGTGTGCGCTGGCACGGTCGATTCAGAGGGTCAACGCGGGCATTGACAAGCAAACGAGGCGGATCGGGCACGTCTCGTCCTCCTGCTTGAAGCAGAGGAAGAGGCGGTGGTTGACGACGCCGGGGAGGTCTGTAGGGACAGCAACGGACGAACAGGGCAAGGATGAAGGTTGGCGGGAGCCACGACGAGGATCTGGCGCGGCTCGGGTCCCAATAGCCGGATCCGAAGGTGGCCGGCGATGTTGGAGCTCCATGGCGACGGAGCTTCGTCCTGGGTGCAGAGAGTAAAAGAGATGGTTGAGAGAGGGGAAAGGCAGGGACGAAACAGAAGGGAAGGAAGAGGTGGCACGACGGGGCGGCGCAGGGTCTCACCGGAGAGGCGGCACCGACGAGGCAGAGCAGAGGCAAGCCAGCAGCTTGCCTTGGGCTGGCCGGCTCCATAAGAAAAGGGACGAGCGCAGCTCCTCATGGCTTCCTGCTGACAGAAAGAGAGAGATTAGGAGGGATGCGAGAGAGGGGGAAACGGGAGGAGAACGGGAAGGTGAAGAAGAACGGGGTCGGCGCTCATCTGGTTGGCTGCTGGTTCGCTCGCCGGCGTGGAGGTTTGCGGGGACGCGGGGCTCCGGGCGAGCACCTGCTCGGGAGAGGATCGAGGAAGCCTGCAAGGAGGCAACAGGTGAGGTGGAGTTGGATCGAGGGAGTTCTGGCTGGCCGAGCATGCAGATCGAGGAGGAGAGGAGTGGCGGCTGCGGGATGGGGATGGAATGGTGGATGGGATAGGGGAGATCCCGAGGGGGAAGAGGGGTGGTTGACTAGCGGCGGTGGCGATTGGACAGGGGGGATCCCTAGAAAATAGGGTTTGGTCTAGAAATGCACCGACTATATATAGTAGGTGGGTTAGGGTTAGACTATCTCGTCCCTCCGATCGTAATCGGATGATCGAGAAAATAATAGGTAGGGAGTCCAAATAAGAAAACGGAGATGTTTTGTAGATGTTAGGGGATGATCCGGACCCAAAGGTAACGATAGCCCGGTTCTGGTTCGGGGAAGTTTCGGACACGGGCGAGGGGGCGATGCACTGTGCAAAGAGACTCCGGTTTAGGCAAGAGGGAAAACGAAGAACAAGGTTTGTCTCGGAAGGGTCAACGGAAGCAAGGGGGGCGCGGCAACTACGAGGGGATGCAAGTTTTAAAACATGACGGCAACGAAGTGCCGATGCAATGCAAATGATGCAATGATGAATGCAACAAACAAATAAAAAAACACAACTGACTCGCAAAACAAGGAAGGCATCTGGAGCGTTGGTCTCGGGGCGTTACAGTATCCCATATACCCTTCTCTACCAACAAAAACCCTCCTTCTCCGACCTTCATGTCTTCGGGTGTTTGTGCTACCCAAATCAATCCGCCACGGCACCTCACAAACTCGCTCCACGCTCCACCGCGTGCGTGTTCCTCGGCTACCCCACCTCGCATCACGGCTATAGATGCCTCGACTTATCCACCCGCCGTGTCATCATCTCTCGCCACGTCATCTTTGACGGACACACCTTTCCCTTCGCCACGAATCGCACTGATTCTTCTCCGGATGACCTCGACTTCCTCCTCGGCCTGGCCGCCACGCACCCGGCTCCCGCGGTCATCACACCCTTGGCAGGCCAGCCCAGCATGGTGCCGGCCTCATCGGCCCAGCCCGCTATGCATGGCACTGCCTCCGCGCCGCCCATGCCCATCCGCGACGCACTCGCCTCACCTGCGCCGACTCCACCCGCGTCTCCCGGCCGGTCCCCTTCTCCTTCGCCACCACCACCGCCACCCCCTCCCCCTCCTCGTCGCTCTCGTAGCAGCACCACTCCCGCCACCAACACCCACACCATGCTCAGGCGCGCCAAGCATGGCATCGTCCAGCCGATTGAAAAACTTAATCTCTCGGCCGAACACTCCCACATCTCTCCCATTCCCAAAACCTATCGCTCCGCTCTTCAGGACCCTCTTTGGTGTGCCGCCATGTCCGAGGAGTACGGTGCCATCATTCAAAACCACACTTGGTCTCTGGTTCCTTGCCCGGTTGGTGCTAATGTTGTTTCAGGCAAGTGGATCTTCAAGCACAAGTTTGGTGCTGATGGCGGTCTTGCTCGGTACAAGGCCAGGTGGGTCGTACGTGGATTCTCCCAGCAGCCTGGTATTGACTACGATGAGACTTTTAGTCCTGTTGTCAAACCAACTATGATCCGCGTTGTACTCAGCATTGCCGTCTCCCACGCATGGCCGGTTCATTAGCTAGATGTCAAGAACGCCTTCCTTCATGGTGATCTTGATGAGGTGGTTCATTGTGAGCAGCCACCTGGCTTCATCGACCCTACGCGCCCCCAGCACGTCTGCCTGCTTCACAAGTCCCCTATGGACTTAAGCAGGCGCCCCGCGCATGGTACCAGCGGTTCGCTCATCATGCTCATCGCCTTGGGTTCGTGGCGTCCCAGAGTGACGTGTCTCTCTTCGTGCTTCGGCGCGGTACAGAGATGGCCTACCTGCTCCTCTACATTGACGACACCATCCTCACCGCCTTCAGCGCCGGGCTTCTCCAACACATCACCGATCAGGTCCACCATGAGTTCTCCATGACCGATCTCGGGGACTTGTCCTACTTCCTCGGGATCTGGGTTTCCCGCTCAACTTCAGGAATGCTTCTCTCGCAGCACCAGTACGCCATCGACCTTCTTCAGCGCGCCGGTATGATGGACTGCAACCCGTGTGTGACGCCCATCGACACACGTTGCAAGCTCTCTGCCGATGAGGGACCACTCGTCACCGATGCTACTCAGTACCGGAGCTTTTCCGGGGCGCTTCAGTACCTGACGCTCACCCGTGCCGACATTGATCATGTCGTCTAGCAGGCGTGCCTCTACATGCACGCCCCTCGGGAGCCCCATCGCAACCTCGTCAAGCGGATCCTCCGCTATGTTCGTGGCACCCTAGACCTCGGTCTTCAGCTCCACTCCACGCCGGCCACCTCGCTCACTGCCTACTCCGATGCGGATTGGGCCGGCTGCCCCGACACATGCGCTCAACATCTGGGTACTGTGTCTATCTGGGCGACAACCTGGTGTCTTGGTCCTCCAAACGCCAGGCCACAGTGTCTCGCTCCAGTGCCGAGGCGGAGTACAGAGCGGTAGCGCATGCCGTGGCCGAGTGCTGTTGGCTTCGCCAGCTTCTTCTTGAGCTTCATCGTCCCCTTCCATCAGTGACCGTTGTCTTCTGTGATAACGTCAGTGCTGTTTACATGGCTTGTAACCCGGTCCAACATCGCCGCACGAAGCACATCGAGATCGACATCCACTTCGTTCGTGAGAAGGTGTCTCTCGGTCAGATTCGGGTTCTTCACGTGCCGTCTTCACAGCAGTTTGCCGATTTCATGACGAAGGGTTTGCCGTCACACCTCTTCGAGGATTTTCGGTATAGTTTATGCGTTCGACCGACGCACAAACTGCGGGGGGATGTTAAAGTATGACTTTGTATAGCTAACATCGCATATTCCCGTTTGCATACGGTTGTACATATACGCGTATAGGTTCCTTTCTTGGTCTCCAAGACTTGTAATCTTGTTATAAATATATGAGCCGATCGCCCCTTGAGAGGCATCTTCCCTCAAACCAATTTTCGTTTATCGTTTTATAGCCTATAGTAAGGCTACCTGATGAGCTACCAGGTTGTGCATTATAGATGTTCAGTGTGTTTGGTGTAAACATCCTAGAAGACACTGGACTGCCAACCAGTGAAGTGGACGCCTATGCTCCAAATGTCCCAGGGATATGGTCAAATGCGGACGAGCTTAACTCAGGTTTGTATGTCTCTATAATCCTCGCAACTTGGAACGACAACTGCTCACTGTTGACATTAAAGCTTCTACTTGCAATGGACACAAGGAGCTTGTACTTTTGTCCAATGAGTCGGGTAAGCTCTGGTGGAGCAATCCTGTCAATCATTGGCACACGAGCTATCTCCTTGATGGTGGAAACCACTGGGTTTCTTGACTTCAGCAAGGTGAGAAGCGGTTTTCCCACAGCAGCTTTTCCAACTTTATCAAACATAGTGAACTCAGCCTCAACCTTGTCATCATGTGCGAAGAGAGAAATACAGTACCTAAAGATGATATCAGTTGACTAAGTATAGTAGCAAAGGATAATCAAAAGAGAGAAGAGATATATCTCTATTAGCTCCAAAGCATGTAAAGCTAAACCAACCAGCAATCCAGAGAAAATAAATGGTTGCAAATGAGAAAGGTAGTAAGCGGAGGATAAGCATGGTACATACATTTCCTGCGCTGTTATGGTTGTACAGCCAGGATTAGTGCATCGGTACTGTGATCCATTGATTGATGAAGTTTTGTGTCAGGTGGAGCAAGAAAAGAACCACTAGCGCTGATCATCATTGAGCCTCTGGATAGTGACAGTGCATATGAACCGCTTTTCCTGTGGAAACAAGGTAATCTGGCATTGAGCATATGAATAATAATTGCAAAAGGGATGGCAGAAAAGCATGGGAAGACAAGAAACGTACCTGGTTCTCAAAAGGGTCGAGCTGAAGGAGCTGTGGCAGAGCCATTTCAACTGGATCAGCATAGATACGTGCAGGAAGTGCGCCCCCATCCAAAGCAGCATTGACATCAATAGGATTAAACTTAGTGCCAAGCCTGTTTTAGCTTGAAACAAGTATGTCAGCCAGCAGTATACCAAGATAAGCGGTCTCATCGGCATATAGGTAGAGAAGTAAGAAGCAAAGTAGCAGATGCATATAAGTTACCTGTTCCGGAAGTCATTCACGACAGGCAGGTCCTGATCAATGTACCAGCGGCAAGCAAAACTGCCGCTAAGTCCTTTAACACCTACATAGTCATTAAGCACCAGAGGAACGAGAGGGCACAATAAGCAAAGGATCAGCAGGCTGCGTACTATTTAACACAATGCGATTTAAGAAATTGTAGCCCAAGCATGCATGTAAAAAAGTTACCTTGGTTCATCTTAGGCAATGTTCCCACGAAAATTGCAATGACAGCTTCCTTCTCATTCCTAGCCTGGACCGCCTCTTCTTCAAACTCAACAGCTTGATTACCCCAGAGGACCAGCTTTACTTCCTATCCCCTATAGGTTTCATAGTATGCACAGCTTAGCAAATTAACAAAGGACTGGCATTTTAAATGGGTTTAAGTAAAGTAAAAAACAACAACTCTCACTGTAACTCAGTAAGGATTATCGTTCTTGTGTTTGATGGTTCTGGCTAGTGCATTGACTGGATGGGAATCACATCAGAAACAACAGTCATCCTTCCAATGACATCTTCAAAATCAAAGAACCCACAAAAGCATGAGGACATGAAAAATTCAGAAGAACATGGTTTAAATGCTTAGGCACACAACATGACAACTAACCAAGGAAATGAATAGGTGGTCCAGATGGTCTTGGATGTCCTGGAATGGAACCAAATTGTAGGTACAGAATGGGTAGTCTGCCTCCAGGCCAGGGCGCAGTACGGCTTCACTGAATCTAGTAAATTGGATCATGCAGCGGCTGTCAACGGCCCTGAAAGTGGGCTTCGAGTCATTGCAGATAAACTTAATCATCTTGTAGACCTTTCCTTCCTCCAGTTCATGTTGCAGATGCTCTGCTGCCTGGGGAGGTATTTGGACATACATATGGTTTCCCTTTTACCAAAAGCAACAACTATAAAACCATTCTGGTTTGAACATGGATACATGGCATCTAATCGGTTATGTGCAGGACATACCTGACTATTAAGAACAATCAGTTCCATGTGTTTGATGGGTCCATTGTCAGTTCCTCCACGATAAAAACATAGGCGAGAAACAAGGACAGAAACAACCCACTTCCTACTCTGGCTGTGTATCTCGGAAAGCGGCTTATACTCCATCTACAAAGACAACTATATTTAGACAGGAAGAGATGAGCGTTGCACAGAGCATGGTAATATAACAGCATACCTAACCAAAGCAAGGGAAGAAGAAGCACCAAAACAACTCAAATACATTAAGAAAGGGGTTTAGAGAGAACAGACCACAGGAATACCAAAAGCAATTTGCAAAACTATACACTACATAAATACTAGCTGAGATAACGGGGAATCTAAGGTTATTAACAAAAAAATTTAACTATGATCATAGGCATGAAGAAAGAGTAAAAAATAGTGAGACCAAAAGCAGATCGCAAAATAAGATGTAACATAGATGCTATTGTAGAGACTAGAAAATCTCAGAGAAAACAATGTTTCTAGTCTGAGATCCAAGTGTGCCATCTTCATTTTCAAAGTATTTTCAAGTTTTTCTTCGAAGTGACACGCGAGACCGCCACATAAAATTGGCCATGAGTGAAAACATGGCTCTTCAGATATAATCGCACAGCTGATAGAGTCTGTCCCTGGCTTTTGTTGATGGTCATGGCATAAGAAACCCTAACTGGAAATTCGCAACGATGCCGAGTAAATGGTCACTTCGAATCCTTGGTAGTGAGGCAAATCTTTGGAATGTATGCAATATCTTAATATTCGAACCAGACATAATAACAACCTCTCTGACCTTTTCACCAAGATGAGAAACAATAAGACGGGTACCATTACAAAGACCAGTAGCCTGGCTTAAATTTCTAAGCAGCATGATGGGGACACCTTTTTTCAAAACCAGGCTATGCTGTGGGAAATTGTTAACTTTAATTGTATTCAGGTTTTCAACAGGATAAAACACGTCCATGTTACGCATTGAATCCGCATCATTTCCTATAGAATCGTAACTTAAATATTAGATCCCACCAGAAGGCATTAAGGTCAGCACATGATCATTAACCTCCTGAGCTACATCATTCGTTGTCACTAATAGCTCTCTGGCATAAGTATGTTGGATTAAAACAGTTTTTAGCAAAGTCTGTATAAACAGCACGAACAATAGCATCTATCCTACTATCTTCAGAATGGACCAACATATCATCAGGAATAGTTATCCATCTTGGTTCACATTCCCCTTGGCGAGCCACACAAGGTGTCGTGCCATCACCAATACTTAAGATCCAGCTAGCAAAAGAAGCGACCTCGGCCTGTAAAATAGGATCTGATATTTGAACAGCCAAACACATGTTTATCTTAAGGTGAAGTACCTCTATAAAGCGCCACATAGGTGAATTTGTTAGAGCAGCATTAATAACCTGCGAGCGAGTCCCACCCTCAATAACCGGTAAAATCTGCCTCAGGTCTCCACCCAAGACCACAACCTTACCTCCAAAAGGCATTTCAGCGAGGGAAGGCTCATCAGCAGACAAAACAGCATACAAACTATGATCCAGCGCCTCAAAGCACCTACGATGAGTCATCAGGGCTTCTTCCCAAATTATCAGTGAGGCTGATTGGTCATCTCTGCTAATTTGCTAGATCTTTTTATATCACACGTTCCAGTAGTTTCAAGACAAATTGGTATTTTAAACCTAGAAGGAGCAGTTCTACCTCCAGGTAAAATAAGTGCTGCAACCCTAGAAGACGCAACTGTGAGAACAACCCTCTCTTTACCTCTAAGATAAGCAACTATAGCATTCCAAAGATAAGTTTTCCCAGTCCCACCATACCCAGACATAAAGAAAAAGCTAGGCTTTACAGATACAACCCTATCGATGACACTCTTGTAAGTTAGGAGCTGATCCAGATATAATTTTATATACATGGCCTCTACCTTTATAAGCTCACCTTTTGGATCACTACAGAGTTCATCATTTATCATGTCACTATCATGCAGGTCATCATCGTATACGGTTGTCGGGGGTTTCGTGCGACATATGCCAAGGGATGGCTTATCATGGTGGGGGACAATAGTACTTCGCCGGTGCCTGGAAGCGGGATGAGACGTAAACATGTACGCCGACGCATCTTACCCAGGTTCGGGGCTCTCCTATGAGATACCAACCCTAGTCCTACTCTGCGGGTTCTCCGCGTGATCACTAAATCAACAAGGGTAGCTACAAGCTTGCTCCTTGAGCTGTTTTGACTAGAGGAGGAAGAAGAACAAGGCTAGCCCTTACTTCACTCTCTCTATGTGGTGTGTGTGTGCTGAAGTCCTGAACCCTTTGAATGGGTGGCCTCAGGGGTTTATATAGGCCTACCCCCCAGGGGTACAATGGTAATCCAGTCGGGTGTAGGACCCGGCTGTCAGTGTCTCTGGTTGTCGGCTTCTCCGCCGGCCGCTGGGTCCCGCCGCCTGGTGGGTCCCGCCGACTGTCTTGTACTTGGCCGACAGGCCACACCCGCCGCTTGCGGGTCCTGCCATGGCTATAGTCCCGCCGCATGGTGGGCGTTCACTGTAGCCATTCCTCGTGTCTTCTGGTTAATGGCGCACAGACTCCGAGGAAGGGGAGGGCCACCTGCTGGGATTCGGCCTCCTCCTGTGCCGACTGGTCAGGGCTCGCCGCCTTCTGGCTTCTCATGGACAGGTAGGGCCCACTGCCCGTGGGTCGTACCGACAACCCGTCATGGGAGCATGGCTTCCTCTGCCATGGATGATGTCACGGGCTGCGAGGCGACAGTGCTCCGCCGGGCGAGGGATGCCTGCCTAGTATGCAGCACTATGGCCACGTTCTGCCCTGGATTTGGGGGTGGTAGGCTGCACTATAGTCACGCCCCATCTCGTCATTGTAATGAGGTGCTAACTTCGAGGGAGTGAGGGGCCGCCTGCTAGGAGCCGGCCTCACTAGAGGCCGCCTGCTAGGAGTTGGCCCACCTCATGGCCGCCCTCTGGGCTGTGCCGCCTTCTAGCAGCCGGCCGCTTGGACCAGCCGTCCCTAAGAAGGCGGCTCTTTGCCTTTGAGGCTCGAGGGGCGCAGCAGGCCTCGATGTCTTGAAATACCATGGGGAGCAGATGAGGATACGCATGGTCATTCACTCGGACAATAGTCCGCGAAGCTTGTCGGGCGCCGCGGCTGAAAAGACGAGAAGCCTCAACAACTTCCTACTCCGAGTGGTCTGGTGGTTTTGCTTCGTCCGTCTTCCGAAGTGCCGACTGCTACGAGCCGGCCGTGACCAGGCAGGCCGCCTGGTGATTTCGAAACGTCGTGGTGGGGGCCAGATGGCAGGCCAGCCAGACGTCAAACTTGCTGCCCGTTGCCCACCTGCCACGCGGCGCTAGCAGGCTAGGCCGGCCTGGCAGCCCACGCGCGCGACGGGACGTCGCCGCAGACCGGGGCCCGCCACTATAGGGCCTCGGCACACGCGCGGATCCGTTGTGGCCGAGGCGGGCGGTTGGGCTTCTGCAGCAGTTAATACACGCCTTTATGGGCGTGGTAATCGTGGGATCGTGGGGGAGTGGGCATAGTTAATCCCACGACACCCCACGTTCTCGCTCCTTCGGCTCCGCCGCCTGGGGCTATAAGTAGGGGGAGGAGGGGGGTGGTAGACGCACGCGCGCCCTCCTCTCCCTTCGCCATTCTTCCTCTTTTCTTCTCTGCTGCCGCAGCGCCTATTCCTCTTGCCGAAGCGCTGCCGTAGCTCACCATCGCCGGGCTTCTCCCTGCCGCGGCTTTCTTGCTCTGCCGCGGTTTTGCCCGTTCGTCATTGCGCCGCGCCTCCGACAAGCACCCAAGCCCATGGTGCCCGCACGGGCCGGCGACTGGGACGGTTCCATCGTCCATGAGGACCACCTCTCCTTTCTTCATCAGACACTGCGGCTGCCCCGGGAGACGAACGTGAAGGTGCGTGTCCCCCCCCCCCCCGAGGCAGAAATCTCGCCGGTGCCGGAGGACGACGAACGCGCCATCTTTCGGTCCCATTTCCTTCGCGGCTTAGGCCTTCCGGCGAGCGGCATCTTGCGCTCCTTCCTCAACTTGTATCGAGTACAGGCATACCACCTAACACCAAACACGGTGGTGCTGCTGGCCCCCTTCGTCACTCTCTGCGAAGGTTATCTCGGTACTCTCCCCACCCTCGAGCTCTAGGGAGAGTGCTTCTACCTCAAGCTCAGCACCGCCACCAAGGGCACGGCGGCCCAGTGTGGAGCCTGCGTGGCGGTGCAGTGTCCGGGTGCCGGGAGCCGCTTCCCGCCCGTCTCTCTGCTTCAGTCGGCCAAACTGTGGCAGAAGTCCTACTTCTACATCAAGATAATTCATCCGATGAGGGACTACATCAACTTGTCGGCCTACGTAGCCGGCCCGCCTGCTGAGCCGCACGGCAACTGGTAGTATAAGCCGAGCTCCTTATCGGCCGCCTCCTCCACTACTCGCCTGACTTAAGGTGATGACGGAGTCAGAGGGCCTCAAGGGCTTGGACCTTCTGGCCGCCTATGTGGTGTGCCGAGTGCTTCCCCACCAAGCCCGGCCCCCCATCAGCATCATGAGCATGCACCGGGACCCGTGCCGAATGTGCACATGGGAACTGCCGGACATGGAGGCGGCCCGGCTGGTCAACTACATCTCCAACTGCAAGTTGTCGGAGAAGGATTGGCAGTTCGCCAAGCAGACGTACGACCGTGCACACCCGCCGCCCGCGGTGACTCTTGTAATTCTTTTTCTTCTTTACTTGTCCGAGTTCTTGCTTTGCCGTCTGATCACTCGGCAATGATACAGGTCTTCTCTACCCAGTCGGCCACCGACGCTCTGGAGCCGGGCCACGTGTACATGCCGGACCAAACGAGAAGCGACATGGATGACCCCGACTTGGGGGCCGCCGCCATGGAGGTGGACGACGCCGCGGGAGGTGGATGTGGAGCAGGTGGCTCCTCAGGAGGTGGCGTCGAGGACTGGCCGAACGATGATGAGGAGGAGAACGAGCCGCGCCGCGCTCACGGCACCGGCAAGGCGGGCGCGAGCTCTTCAGCCGCGCCGACTGCACCAGGCGGTGCACCGAAGCGCCGGGCCAAAGGCGGGCTGTTCGACAGCCGGCCGAAGAAGGCCAAGAACACGGCCGGCATGACCAAATGGCAGGAGGCCGCTGCGAAGGCGGCCCAATTCCAGAGGGCCCCGAAGCGGCTCCCGTTGGCGTCCGGGTGAGTACTTTGATTTTTCCATTGTTCTTTTTGCGTTTGCTTTTCTTCTTTCTTCTAGTCTTCTTACCAGCTTCTCATCATCATGTCTTCATAGGGCCCTGCTCTCTCTTTCGCGGGCCCCGTCAGCCTCAGTGATTGGGGCACCGGACGGCTCCGGAGAGCCCAGCCGTGTGGACCCGCTTGCCAACCTCCAGGAGGCGACGGAGCGGAACGCGCGGGAGGCACGTGACGGTGTCCTAGACTAGGGGGTACTCACCACATCGTCTCCCGACCAGGTGGATCGGGCTGAGGACCCCCATGGAGGTTCACTCATGGGCCACCTCAGGCAGTCCATGCCGCATACAAGGAGTATTCCACAAGACTTGGTGATCAAGACAAGGACTCCTCTCCACCAAGGTATTCGAGTAGGACTCTTGTTATCCTAGGCCTCTGGCACATTATATAAGCTAAGGCCAGGCTAGTCGATAGATCATTATTACATTAATCATCATACCCCTAGGGTTTAGACCACAACATATGATCTCGGGGTAGATCAACTCTTGTAATCTCTATATTCATCAAGATCAATCAAGAAGGAAGTAGGGTATTACCTCCATTAAGAGGGCCCGAACCTGGGTAAACATCGTGTCCCCTGTCTCCTGTTACCCATCGATCCATAACACACAGTTTGGGACCCGCTAGCCGAGCTGCCGGTTTTGACACCGACAATGGTGCTTTCATTGAGAGTTCCACTGTGTGATCGGCAAAAGATCAATGGCTCGCCTACGACGTCGGCGTCTTCGTCGCCAGCTTGACTGGTCACCTTGGCTTGACCAAGGACTGTGCCATGCCTCCAATCATCATGTTCAGACGAGAGCCTTCATCAACATCAACTCTGATCTCTATCATGATCGTGGAGGAATCATCCATGGAGCTCGGGGGCTCAACGTCAACATTGCCCTTGGGCGATCATGCTGTTTTCCCGAACAGTGAATTTGTATCCGCTACCACCACCTCCTCGATCATTGTTTTGACGATTCCTTTGGTGGAATTGTGCGGAATTGAGTCTACAACAACACTGTAAAATTTCGTCGCGTTCCGATGGAGCAATCTCCGCCGATCTCCGATATACCAGAGCCCTGTTGAATCTGGACGGGAATCTGGACGAGTTTGGAGCCTGGTGTCCAACATCTAGCTTGGACGTCCTTTGGAAGATCCAACTGTCAATCGGCTGCGGAATTCCTATATCTACCACCTCTCAAAATTTCAGCTCGATCCGACCGTCCAAACTCCGGGAACCTTCCGATTAGTGCATCACTTTTCGGATCTGTTTTCTGCGCGAATACGAATCTGACCTGAATTCATTTTTCTTCATGAACGGGGTATTGGACAACCTTTTTAAAGGAATTTTCTTCTAGGGTATTGCGCGTTGTTCTTAAACATGTGCCCATAACATTTTAAGCCTTCTCTGAGGCACTCTTCACCATCAAGCTGGTGTCAAACCTGTCCGGCAATATTGTTGCACGGCTGCCGACCTGCGCTAGACACGTCGTCGCTTTGTTGAGCCGAGCTCAACTTCTTCGGATCATCATCTCTGCGAGCTGAACAAGATTTCGGCATCGCGAAGGATAAATCATCACCAACATCGCCACCCCACGGATTACACGGAGCGGGCACACCGGCATCGTCGCATGGTCACTTCATCAAGCCGGCATTGACCATGTCACGAGCTACGACCTGCATCGGCATGGCTGCACTGTTGCTTCTTCAAGCCGATGTCCATCACGCCGACCTACTTCGACACCTCGGCTGGACCGAGGGCTCCGATATTTCTTCATCAACATGCTCCGGTGACTTCGCAGTCACCGGCCGACCAGCATCGATACTTCGGCTGGCATGGTGGCTGCAACGTCACCATACCGACCTGCTCCATCACCTCGGCATTCAGGCCATATTTCTTTAATTATTTACTTCACTTAAATTAATTAAGTAGAAGAATTTGTAAGCATATTATTGTTATTATTTCTGGCTTGCACTATTTTATGTGTGCAGGCGATTGGTTCAGACCAGGCCGCGCTGTCACCTCGGCGTGCCAACTTCGTCGTCCCACCTCCGTCGACATAGTTGTGTCATCTCCTTGGCATGTTGCCCTGTGTTGGCAACCCACGCCGTTAGCTTCATCAACCTACTGCAGAGACTTCGGCGTCACCAGCCGACCAGCTTCGTTACGTTAGCTGGACCGGGGGCTTTGCCTCGATGAGACAATCTTTGCCAGCATCGCCATGCCGTCGCTTCATCACCCATCAGACAATGGGTGTGTGGATCGAGTCCCACTTTTGGGAGTAACCTTTCTTCGGACTACTACAACAAATAAACCAGGTGCTATTAATCCAAGCAATTTTTGCTTGTTTGGGTTTATTTTTCCCACGGAATTATTACTCTGGTTTGTCCCATAATCTGTACACAGGTCTATCAAATGGCGGCCGCATTAACGACGGTCGCGTGGTGGTTCGGTCAGTTTCCGTACATAGTTCAGCTGACGCCGCATCCGAAACTCGGACCGACCTATGAATTCGGGCTTTGCCATGCCTTTACCGCATCACGCCGACACCCTGCATCGACATTGACTTCGGCACGAGACCACATCTCTTTAAATAAATTATTTTTGCGAAAAGCAATTATGCATGAATTTTATATATATTTATATTATTCTTTTTGGACCGCAATATTTTATGTGTGTAGGTGATCGACTTCGACTGCGTCACGCGGTCACTTCGGCAAGCCAACCTCGTCGTCCCAATTGGCATAAATCGGCTAGCATGATCATCTTGTTGATTGAATTGCCATACCGACATGTTCGGTTGCCTCGGGGATTTCGGCATCATCAAGAGGGTCCTACCTCGTCGGGTGTTTGGCGCATGGGCCATATTTCTTTTATTACTCACTTTGCATGAATTATTAGTCATGCAACCTTTTTTATTACTGTTATCTCCAGCTTGCACTATCTTCTGTGCATAGGTAAATGATCCGGATTGGGCAGTGCTGTCACCTCGGCTGGATCAGGGGCTTCGTCATCACTTTATTAACCCACGTTGGGAACTTCGGCGTCATACCGTCGGCCTGCTCCATCACCTCGGACAAACAGGGGGTTCCACCTCGCCACATTGGCCGTGCTGTGTCGCCACTTCAGACTGCCGAGCTCTTCGCTCCTCCATCTCGGGACCGGCTTAGGGGCTGGGACCTCGTCCTGCCGTAAACTCGGACCGTGTCATCAATGCCGAGCACATTAACCAGCTAAGTCACTTTCATGCTCAAAGTTTTAAATTTTTAATGTGTTCGGTTCGACCGTGCTCACGTGAGTTGTTTGTTAAAAGAAACTCCCTTTACCATGTTAGCTGGGGGGGGCTCTTAAATTTACATGAGCCGTTTTATAATAAGTGTGTTTTCTTCTTGTTCGTTGCAAAGTCTTTTTCTATCACTGCTTCCTCAACTCGAGTGTGTGGTCACTAGCCGGATAGCCTGGGTCCGATATTGACCCACTTGCAGTCTTGAGATCGGATGTGTCATGATAAGGCATGACAGAAGCACAAATTTTTTTAGACCAATTTTCGGATTGGCACCAATCGACTTGATTTAGTTCAGACGTGGAGTTTCAGCATAAGTCTTTTGGTTTTTAAGCCTATGGCACTTTTAAACTATTTGTGTGTTTCCGTCATAAGTCTCGCAGTGCAATGCCGGACACCTTTAGAGATACGACAAAACATTCTCGGGTATTGCTTTATATGCATCGGTTTTGAATTGTGTCTTTGGTCAATTGTTTGGTTGCCCGACTCCTGTGCTTGCCTCCTACATTCCGCTTTGTTTGGCTAGGTGTGCAAAGGGAGAACCACTGCGATTATGCTTCCAGCTAGCATGGTTAAGTGCCTTAGTGGAGAAAGCCGAAAACTGACTGTCATAATAAGTGTAAACTGGACAGCGATCCGATGACTGCGTTAAATTATAAGATCGATAGAGGTCACCCCATGTTTAATGACAGTCCATTCATAACATTGGCCGAAGTATTTACGGCTTGACCTTGACTGTCGCCGAACACTAACTGGGGGCAAGTAACTGGCCTCCCAACTTTAAGCTCCTATGACTAAGTGAAAGTTATAAAGCTCGCATATCTGATTGCCTCGTTTCCTCTAACACAACCGCCTTCGGGCACCGAGACATTGGCTAAGGGTTGTTTTGTTATTGCGAAAACACCCTGCGTAGCATCTACAAGGGGGTGGAAGCCAACGATGGGCCACTTTCAAATGATAAACGGTCGCAACGGAGTCAAAATAAACATATCATAGGTGTTTGTATTTCATATAGGAGGGCCTCCTTCCGCAGTCACCATTATAAAGCCATAAATATGCATCAATTTGACTTAAGATTTTGGCCAAGCTGGGTTGCCTGGCTCCTGTGCTTACCCCTATGTTTCCGATTGTTCGGCTAGGTGGTAAAAGGAGCACCTCTGTGATTGTTACTACCGGGTCATCCGAGTAAGTACCTCAGACAGGGTGAAGCCGAAAGCTAGCAATCTAAAAATATCACATTGGTCGGCACGGAAGTGAAAATTTTGGTTCATTAATACCATAGAGTTCGAGAACTTTCCGCAAAATAAATCCTCAATATTTTCCTCCCACATTGATCAGAGGTGAGGTTTCATGATCATGATAAGCATGACGACCCAAAGAAAGGAACCAATAGTGGGACTATTTTCTTTGGAATATGTTTCTTACGTTAAAACGTAATATAACATATCTCTCCGTCTACCTTTGTTTATAAAACCGTATGGCCGGATTGCCTTGTTTTCCATAAATCTTTGCCCTAATAATGGCTTTATTCAGTAGGAAAACACTTCTCGGCTACTGGCTGAAGAGGTTGAAGCCGATGGTCGGCAACAAAGATTTGTACAATGCGGATCCGAGCATTAATGACGTAAAGTACTTGGATACATAGAGTCATTACCCATAATTTGTGATTTTACTATGGATATCGATCCTTAATTCGGCCACCCGTGCCCGCATTAAGGCTCGGGGGCTACTGGGCTTCGGGCTTATTATTTACAAATATTAAAGGGACATCGATCCCCTGATCTGGTGTTGCCACCCGACCAGTGTCTCGGGGGCTATTGCATTGCCTGTTCAATGCAGAAAATTCAAAGTGCTTAGTGTTCGGCTTGACCGAACTATAGGCAAACACGTCTTCGGACAACAACAGGTACCATCTAGACCTATCTGGCATCAAGCTAATATATTACGGCAACTTCTCAAGACCCTCTCTCAAGGGCCCGTTCGCGGATCACTATTATCTCTAATATATTACACTGTGTTTCTATTCCTACGTATGCTGCCGAGCTAGGAGTTGATCCTCAGGCCGATTTCGCGCATCGACCTGAGTCTCAGGGGCTACTAGGATCAGCGGTTTCATGTTTTCCTTTAGGTGCATCTCGGGTTTTAGACCGACACACACCTTGAGGGCTACCAGTTATACATATTGATGGCAAATAAATTTACACGGATCGGAAATAAAATCTGCAAACAATCAGCCTATGACCGAGGTGGTGAACCACCTCGAAAGCATTTCCGGATATAGCTAGGATGCAAGTGGCTGGCTCCATAGAGGGCATTTCCGACATTAAGCTCAGCTAAACTCCTTCAAATTTTTTGAACCAACGTGATCTATGACACCTCAGATATAGTCCCGCGTTGGAGCTCGGATACTGTCCGGCGTTGGAGCTTGGACATAGTACGGCGTTGGAGCTTGGATACATTCCGGTGTTGGAGCTCAGAAGCGGTCCGGCGTTGGTGCTCGGCTGCAAAAGATACCTCGAATGCAGTCCAGCGTTGGAGCTCGGATGCAAGAGGACACCGTCGCCCGGAAACAACTTCAAACCCGAGGTGGGCGTAAAAATAACAAGGCATTGATAAAAGCCGATAACTTAAAGGGGCTCCTCGGATACCCGACATGTAACTCTTCGGGTTTACTTCGGCGATCCTCAAGATCGAAGATAAGAAGATTTGTTAAACCAGTTTTCAAGACCGACGACCAAAGATGAAGAACAGTTCGGAAGGATCGAGGAGCGTCCCAAACTTGAAGACCGGTTCAGGGGGCTACTAACGGTGTCCTGGACTAGGGGGTACTCACCACATCATCTCCCGACTAGGTGGATCGGGCCGAGGACCCCCATGGCGGTTCACTCATGGGCCACTTCGGGTAGCCCATGCCGCATACAAGGAGTATTCTGCAAGACTTGGTGATCAAGACGAGGACTCCTCACCAACAACGTATTTGGCTAGGACTCTTGTTATCCTAGGCCTCTGGTACATTATATAAGCCAAGGCCAGGCTAGTCGATAGATCATTATGACATTAATCATCATACCCCTAGGGTTTAGACCACAATATATGATCTCGGGGTAGATCAACTCTTGTAATCTCTATATTCATCAAGATCAATCAAGCATGAAGTAGGGTATTACCTCCATTAAGAGGGCCCGAACCTGGGTAAACATCATGTCCCCTATCTCCTGTAACCCATCGATCCATAACACACAGCTTGGGACCCCCTACCCGCGATCTGCCGGTTTTGACACCGACAGCGCGCGAGGAGCGGGAGAAGGCGGACGCGGCCAATGCGGCACAGGCGGAGGCCGATGCGGCGACCAAGGTTCAAGCCGACACCATGGACAAGGAGTAGGCGGACGCGGCCGCCAAGGGGCAGGAGGCGGAAGCGGCCCGCAGCCGGGCTCCACAACTCATCATCCTGCTGCGCGCCGTGCCACCAGCGCCGGAGAGCCAGGCGCCGACTGGAGAAGTCGGCGACGACCAGCCGGTCCTGGAGAGGGGAGGGGGCGACCCCATCGTCTTGGGGGAAGAAGTGCCCACGCCGACTGTCGACGCCCAGACCGGTCGGCCTGACGCACCGCAAGTGCCGCCAGTCGGTGGCGAGTTGGTGGTGGGCTCGACTCCCGTGGTCCGTACTCCGGTGCACCGTTGTGCGGGGTAAGCAAGCTCAACGCCACGGCCGCTAGAGACTAGGGCCGCCCGCTCATCGCCTCCTGATGCCGAGGCCACCAGCGCTGCTCCTCCGGAGTGGACTCTTGGGGGCAGGACGGGTGTTTTCAACAGAGCCACGCAGGACGTTCAGGCCCAGTTCCAGGCCCAATGAGCCGCCCTCCAGCAGTACATGAAGGCGTTCCTGGCGACGCGAACACCCATCCGGGTATGTTCCTTGTGCTTTGTTTTTTTATTCTTGTAGTCTTCTGTGGGGGCGCGCCAGCGCACCCACTGGGTGTAGCCCCCGAGTTCCGGGCCGCCTGCTGAGCAGGCGGCTCGGAACTTAAAGGTATGTTCCGAGTGCTGACTTTTTTCTTTTCTTCTGTTGTCTTCGTTGTAGGATTACCACAACATCCATGCGGCCGCCTTCAACTCCCAGGTCCAGGAGCTGGCCAAGCGGACCACTGATTTGGCCGAGAGACGGAGTAAGCACTCCATCTTTTCTCTCTCACGGGGGCACGTCTGAAGGAAATATGCCCAAGAGGCAATAATAAAAGTTGTTATTTATATTTCCTTATATCTTGATAAATTTTTATTATTCATGCTAGAATTGTATTAACCGGAATCTTAGTACATGTGTGAATACATAGACAAACAGAGTGTCCCTAGTATGCCTCTACTAGACTAGCTCGTTAATCAAAGATGGTTAAGTTTCCTAGCCATAGACATGTCTTGTTATTTGATGAATGGGATCACATCATTAGAGAATGATGTGATGGACAAGACCCATCCGTTAGCTTAGCATTATGACCGTTGAGTTTTATTGCTATTGCTTTCTTCATGACTTATACATGTTCCTCTAACTATGAGATTATGCAACTCCCGAATACTAGAGGAACACCTTGTGTGCTATCAAACGTCACAACGTAACTGGGTGATTATAAAGATGCTCTACAGGTGTCTCCAAAGGTGTTCGTTGGGTTGGCATAGATTGAGATTAGGATTTGTCACTCCGTGTATCGGAGAGGTATCTTTGGGCCCTCTCGGTAATGCACATCACTATAAGCCTTGCAAGAAATTTGACTAATGACTTAGTTGTGGGATGATGCATTATAGAACGAGTAAAGAGACTTGCCGGTAACGAGACTGAACTAGGTATGATGATACCGACGAGCGTATCTCGGGCAAGTAACATACCGATGACAAAGGGAACAACGTATGTTGTTATGCGGTTTGACCGATAAAGATCTCCGTAGATTATGTAGGAGCCAATATGAGCATCCAAGTTCCGCTATTGGTTATTGATCGGAGATGTGTCTCGGTCATGTCTACATAGTTCTCGAACCCGTAGGGTCCGCACGCTTAACGTTCGATGATGATTTGTATTACGAGTTATGTGATTTGATGACCGAAGTTTGTTCTGAGTCCCAGATGAGATGACGGACATGAAGAGGAGTCTCGAAATGGTCGAGAGGTAAAGATTCATATATTGGTAGGCTATATTCGGACATCGGAAAGGTTCCAAGTGATTCGGGTATTTTTCGGAGTACCGGGGAGTTACGGGAATTCACCGGGAGAATTTATGGGCCTTATTGGGCTTTAGTGGAGAGAGGGGAGAAGGGCCAAGAGGTTGCGCACGCCTCCCCCCTGCCCAAACCGAATTGGACAAGGGGTGCCCCCCCTTTTCCTTCTCCCTCTCCCTCTCTTTCCTTCTCTCCTACTCCGAATAGGAAAGGGAATCCTACTAGGACTTAGGAGTCCTAGTAGGACTCCCTATGCTTGGCGCGCCCCCTAGGCAGGCCGCCTCCTCCCTCCCTCCTTTATATACGGGGGAGGGGAGCACCCCAAAGGCACCCCAAGATTTTTATTAGCTGTGTGTGGTGCCCCCTTCCACAGTTACACACCTCGGTCATATTGTCGTAGTGCTTAGGCGAAGCACTGCGCCGGTAACTTCATCGTCACCGTCACCACACCGTCGTGCTAACGGAACTCTCCCTCGGCCTCAACTGGATGAAGAGTTCAAGGGACGTCACCGAGCTGAACGTGTGCAGATCGCCGAGGTGCCGTACGTTCGGTGCTAAGATCGGTCGGATCGTGAAGACGTATGACTACATCAATCGCGTTGATAAAACACTTCCACTTTCGGTCTACTTGGGTACGTGGACACACTCTCCCCGCTCATTGCTATGCTTCTCGTAGATAGATCTTGCGTGATCGTAGGCAAAAAAATTGAAATACTACGTTCCCCAACAGTGGCATCCGTGCTAGGTCTATGCGTAGATGTTATATGCACGAGTAGAACACAAAGAGTTGTGGGCGATAATAGTCATACTTCTTACAAGCATGTCATACTTTGATTCGGTGTTATTGGTTGAAGCGGCCCAGACCGACATTACATGACCGCGTTCATGAGACTGGTTCTACCGATGTGCTTCACACATAGGTGGCTAGTGGGTGTCTGTTTCTCCAACTATAGTTGAATCGAGTGTGACTACACCCGGTCCTTGTTGAAGATTAAAACAGCACACTTGACAAAAAATCGTTGTGGTTTTGATGCGTAGGTAAGAACAATTCTTGCTAAGCCCGTAGCAGCCACATAAAATTTGCAATAACAAAGTAGAGGATGTCTAACTTGTTTTTGTAGGGCTTGGTGTGATGTGATATGGTCAAGACATGATGATATATAAATTGTTGTATGAGATGATCATGTTTTGTTAAAGTTATCGGCAACTGGCAGGAGCCTTATGGTTGTCTCTTTATTGCAAAAGATGCAAGTGCCATATAATTGCTTTACTTTATCGCTATGCGATAGCAATAGTTGCAAACGCAATAGTTGGCGAGACGACCATGTGACGACACATTGATAAAGATCAAGATGATGGAGATCATGGTGTCATGCCGGTGACGATGGAGATCATGACGGTACTTTGGAGATAGAGATCAAAGGCACAAGATGATGATGGCCATATCAAGTCACATATTTTGATTGCATGTGATTTTTATCTTTTATGCATCTTATTTTGCTTTGTATGGCGGTAGCATTATAAGATGATCTCTCACTAAATTTGAAGGTATAAGTGTTCTCCCTGAGTATGCATCGTTGCGATAGTTAGTCATGCCGAGACACCATGTGATGATTGGGTGTGATAAGCTCTACGTTCACATACGATGGGTGCAAGCCAGTTTTGCACACGCAGAATACTCGGGTTAAACTTGACGAGCCTAGCATATGCAGATATGGCCTCGGAACACTGAGACCGAAAGGTCGAGCGTGAATCATATAGTAAATATTATAAACATAGTGATATTCACCATTGAAAAGTACTCCATCTCACATGATGATCGGACATGGTTTAGTTGATATGGATCACGTGGTCATTTAGATGACTAGAGGGATGTCTATCTAAGTGGGAGTTCTTAAGTAATATGATTAACTGAACTTAAATTTATCATGAACTTAGTCCTGATAGTATTTGCATATCTATGTTGTAGATTAATAGCTCGCGATGTAGTTCCCCGTTTATATTTAGATATGTTCCTAGAGAAAAATAAGTTGAAAGATGTTAGTATCAATGATGCGGACTAGCTCCGTGATCTGAGGATTATCCTCATTGCTGCACAGAAGAATTATCCTCATTGTTCTCCGTTGGCGATGTGGAGCTTGCCAAGGAGGTCGACGAGGCTGCTCTCGGAGTTGGCTACTCCCACGTCGGGCGCGGGCTCGTCAGAGAGGTGGATCCCGCCGACGAGATCGGCGAGGGTGCTCGCCGCGCAGGCGACTTCTGTGCCATGTAGTGCGTCGGCGCAAACGCCATCGGGCGTGCCGGGCTGGCTGCGCTCGCTAGGAAGGAAAAGGGTTCCCGTCCAGAACAGATCTCCGGATGACGGTGCCCTTAGCCCCAAGGTGGGCGCCAAATGTCGTGGGTTTCCTGCGACATATGCCAAGGGATGGCTTATCATGATGGGGGACAAAAGTACATCGCTGGTACGGGATGAGGCGTAAACATGTACGCCGACGCATCTTACCCAGGTTTGGGGCTCTCCTAGGAGATAACACCCCTAGTCCTGCTATGCGGGGTCTCCGCATAATCACTAAATCAACAAGGGTAGCTACAAACTTGATCCTTGAGCTGTTTTGGCTAGAGGAGGAAGAAGAACAAGGTTAGCCCTTACTTCACTCTCTCTATGTGGGCTGTGTGTGTGCTGAAGTCCTGAACCCTTTGCATGGGTGGCCTGGGGGGGTTTATATAGGCCTACCCCTAGGGGTACAATGGTAATCCGGCCGAGTGTAGGACCCGGCTGTCAGTGTCTCTGGTTGCCGGCTTCTCCACTGGCCGCTGGGGCCCGCCGCCTGGTGGGTCCCACCGACAGTCTTGTACTTGGCCGACAGGCCGTGCCCGCCACTTGCCGGTCCTGCCGGCTGCTTAATACGGTGGCCATGCCACTGATGATGTGTGCTATGTCGGGGAGAGCATGGCTATAGTCCCGCCGCCTGGTGGGCGTTCACTGTAGCCATTCCCCGTCTCTTCTTGTTAATGGCGCATAGACTCCGAGGGAGGGGGAGGGCCGCCTGCTGGGAGTCGGCCTCCCCCTGTGCCGACTGGTCAGGGCTCGCCGCCTTCTGGCTTATCACGGACAGGTAGGGCCCGCCGCCTGCGGGCCGTACCGACAGCCCGTTGTGGGAGCATGGCTTCCTCTGCCATGGATGATGTCATGGGCTGCATGACGACAGTGCTCCACTAGGCGAGGGATGCCCGGCTAGTACGCTGCGCTGTGGCCACGTTCTACCCTGGATTCAGCGGTGGCAGGCTGCACTGTAGTCACGCCCGTCTTGTCGTTGTAATGAGGTGCTAACTTCAAGGGAGTGAGGGGCTGCCTGCTAGGAGCCGGCCTCCCTAGAGGCCGCCTGCTAGGAGTCGGCCCACCTCATGGCCTCCCTCTGGGCTCTGCCGCCTTCTAGCAGCCGGTCGCTCGGACCAACCGACCCTAAGAAGGCGGCTCTTTGTCTTTAAGGCTCGAGGGTTGCATCCGGCCCCGATGTCTTGAAATACCATGGGGAGCAGATGAGGCTACCCGTGGTCATTTACTCCGACAACAATTTTTAATGGTAGATTGTGGTCTAGAATATTAGATCCATTTTAGCAAACAGAACAGTCAATGTATCACGCAACATGTCTCTCAACTCATCAGGAGGCACAACATGATAATCATCATGATAGGAATGCTTTATATTGTACTCAATATGCTCAGCCAAGCTCAACGAGTACTTTTCAAAAAAAGCATTTTCATCATTAACTCCACAATGGACAAGTATTGTAACAAAAAGCCTACACAGCTGATCCCCCATACCCCAGGGTAAGGCCTCATTAAACGCACTATACCATTCAAGATCATCTCCAAGTAAACCTCTAGAAGCACATGCTTCTTTGAAGGTTTCATATACAATGCCATTGTAGGTCCTAATATCAGCATAAGACATTGCACCTTTAACAACCATTAATAGAATTCTAAGATAGTAAAGCTCTCTAGTTGTAGGATGCACATAATAAATCCTACTAATCCTATTACTTGAGGTCTTAGGAATCCACTGTTTCCTATCTGGTAGCCAAGTCCATTTGGTTGGCAAGTCGCAATAAGTAAGAGATCTAGCACTCGAATGAGATTTGTTATCTATAAAAAACTTTGTCAACATTGTTTTCTGCAGCCATGCGTTATCAACAACCGACTTTAGATTTGCTTTTACGTTGAAATGCACAATGTGTTTATTCAGTAGATGAATTGGCAGTCTTTCAACAGAAGGCATTTTACTGTGTATATCAAAGACATATATTCTCCAACAACCATCTTTATCACATATATAGCGGCATCCTCTATATTCCATAATCTCATCGACCTCACCACCATTTTTGTTTTTAATGCTTTCAAACAGAGTTTTTGAGAAATCAGGGCTCTTTGTAACATACTTATAAAGATACCTAATAACATGCGTTTTATTGCACCACTCAACATTAATATGAGCTTGGTATTTTTTAGCATGATCAGGTTATAAAGGACAACGTGCCTGTTTTTTTGAACCTTGAACAGTAGGAGAACCTCCTACTATTATGATTGTATTAATATGATGATGTACAGATTACATGGTATCTTTACATATGTCAACCCCCCATTTTCGGGGGGGGGGGGTGGGAGGGTTGCTAGGCTACTGAGGAAAGAATGATAGGGATGAGATGTTTATGCTTTTCCTTGACCCTATAGGTAAGGAGAGAGAAATCCTTCTTAAATCTGTCCACCCAAGAATTTTTTGTTGGTACAATCCCTCTAAAAGGTTTATTATTGCGTTCCTTCCATAAACTCCATGCTGCAAGTAAGAACATCTCCATAAAAAGAGGTCGATACCAATTTTTTTTGGCCAAGGTAGCATTCTGTAGACGTGAATTTCCTTGTGGCCAGGAAAGACCAAGGCTGGTCCAGCAATCAGAGCTGAAGTGACACTCAAAGAACAAGTGCTCCAAGGTTTCCTCAATTTGTAACCCAGAAAGAATACAGTTGTGATCCTCACCAATGTTGTAATGTCGCTGTTTAAGCATATTCCTAGTGTTGAGGCAATCTGACAATAACAGCCAACCGAAAACCTTAATTTTCATGGTGGATATTGATTTCCAAATCCATCCAAAGGCCTCATGCGCCCTAATATCTCTGAAGTAGAATGTGTAGTACTTGTGCACCATGAATTGTGCTGATCCCCACGCATATGACCAAACATCCTGCTCATCGGATAAGACAGTCGTGGCCAAGTCAGATTGAAGTTGACGAATTTCAGCGTGCGCTTGTTCCAAGAGTGGTAGGTGGAATGCCTCGCGGTGTGTCGTGATGGACAAGAAATCTTTGACAGAGATGTCGTCATTGATGGTGTAAGAGAATGCTCGAGGGTATTTGTCAGCAATTATGTTGTCGGTCCATGAGTCTTTCCAGAACAGAACATTCCTTTGTAAATGGGCATTAACTTTGCGACATCCCGCCACCAAAAGGAGTCACACGTGTCCGAAGCATGTGGTATGTGGTTTGACTAATATGTTTCCCAAATGAGCAGAACCTAGGGCACGTCCCAGCCATTATAGAATTTGTGTAGGTATTTGAGTAAGAGGGCATCTCCTTGTGTTCTTAGATCAATCACACCTAGCGCTCCACATTCCTTAGGTTGGCATACCATGTTCTAGGAGGGTAGGGAATTGCAGTTATCTCCTTGTTAAGTTTTTTTAGTCCACAAGCATTTCCGTCTGATCTTATCCAGAAGTTCAATGATCTTGGTTGGCAATCTGAGTGTACATAGAGCAAATATGATCAAAGAGGTAATTACCGAATTGAGCAGTGATAGCTTTCCGCCGTAGGATGTCATATTAAGAGTGGCTGTTAATCTTCTTTCAACAGAGCGAACGAGCGGCATGAGCTCAATGACCGTTGGTCGGGTAGTGCCAAGTGGAAGGCCCAGATAGGTAAACGGTAACTTGCCTATGGCGCGTCCAAATATATTGGCTATTTCCTGAGTCTTTGTCGGGTCACAGTTCATTGGGATTAGAGTTGATTTATGAAAGTTTATTCTCAACCCAATGGGCGTTGCATAGTCATTTAATATATCCCTGATAGTTGTAGCCTGTTGGTTGCATGCAGGCACTACCAAGATGGTGTAGTCGGCGTATTGAATTACAGGATAATCATTTTGGCGCGAGGATGGGAACGGAAGCTGGATCAAATTGCGTGCAAAAGCATCATTTATAGCCTCTTGCAAGAGGTCGGCCGCTAGAACAAAAATGAGGGGGGAGAGAGGATCCCCCTGTCTCACCCCGCATTTGCAATGAAATTGACGTCCAGGAGTGCCATTAAGAAGGACCGAAGATTTGCCTAAGGAGAAGATGCACCGAATCCAGCCTAGCCATTTATCATTGAATCCCATGCTTTTTATAATTTCAATCATTGCCTCATGCTCGATCGTGTCAAAAGCTTTTGCAAAATCTAATTTTAGAAGCATGATTTCTTTTTTGGATGATTGGCATTGATATATGTACTCATAAGCCCATGCAAGACAATCTTGTATAGTCCGTCCTTTGAGAAATCCATATTGGTTCCTGTGCACGATTTTGAGGATGATTTTTTGGAGTCTATTAGCCAAAAAAATTGTGACCACTTTGAGGCAACAATTGAGAAGCTTGATCGGTCTATAGTCATTGATAGACTCTAGAGAGCCAACTCTGGGGATAAGCGTGATGAAACCATCATTAATACTTTCCAAATTAAGCTCCCCATTTTGGAATTGACTGCACAAGTTATAAAAGTCTTCCTTGATGATTGGCCAGCACCATTTTAAGAATAAACCATTGAAGCCGTCCGGACCAGGGGCTCTGGGGCTCTGTCAGCGGGCATTTCTCTAACAACTTTGTTGATCTCCTCATGCGTAAAGGGAATGGTCAGATCATCAAGTCCATCACATTTCTTGATTATTCAAGAGAGGTTGAATTTGATATTGCACGGCCGTGACGATCCCATCCTTTCTTTGAACGTTGAAAGATTATAGATTCTTTTGCCGCATGATCCTCCACCAAAGTGTCGTCTGAAGTTGTTAGAGAGGCAATATTGTTCCTCCTATACCTTTCAGAGGCCCAGGCCTGGAATAATTTTGATGGTTCATCCCCGAACTGTACGCATCTAATGGTACAACGCTTTTTCCAATAAGCTTGTTGATACCTTAGTAATCTTAGAATGTGCGCCTTGAGAATTCTTCGAAAATTAGCTTCAGGTACAGATAAAGTCCGTTTATTTTCGAGCTCATCAATCTCACAAAGGGCTTTGTTTGAGTTCTCAATGGCCACAGAGAGTTTAGATATGCCTTTGCTCCAATGTTTAAGATCACGTTGCAGCGTTTTGAATTTGCGGCACAGAATAGTGGCAGTATTTGTGGAGTGCACTGTTTGGTCCAAGAAGATTCAACAATTTGCATAAAGCCCGGGTGTTGGACCCAGAAGGATTCAAAGCGGAACAATTTCAATCTTTGGATATTTGTTTCAATAGTAACCACACAGGGAATATGATCGGAGACGGGCTTACCAAGTGGTTTAACCAAAGTTTTGGGGTAAGAAGTGGTCCAATTTGTGCTCGTAAAAAACCAATCCAGTTGTTCAAGAAGAGGGTTAAGCTGCATATTGCTCCAAGTGAAAGAACACCCCTTGATAGGCAATTCAATGAGGCTTTGAGAGCGAATGAAATCATTAAATGTATTCATGTCATTAATGCTTCCTCCAGGTTTATTACGATTGTCTGGTGCACGTATAAAGTTAAAACCACCCACAAAGAGCCAATCTTCATTAGAAGGAATATTAAGAGAGCCCAACCAATGGATGAACTGATCCCTCTGCTCGCCTTGACATGGTCCATATACATTAACCAATGTCCAACTTTGTGCCGATTGAGTTGATTTGAAGCGTGTGACCAGTGCAAAATCTTCGGAGAAGAGCACATCAGCAGAGAAAATAGTGATGTTCCAAATGGTGGTAATGCCCCCAGATGCCCCACGAGAAGGTACAAACGCAAATTGATCAAAGTGGCGGGGGCAGCAAGATTTAATGAAAGACAAAGCAAACAAGGATTTCTTGGTTTCTTGCAAACATACCACCGCACAACCACTAGAAGTAATCGCGTTGGATAGCGCTAACTGTTTGTCCCTTGAATTTAACCCACGTACGTTCCATCATAAGACATTCCAGTTCACCAAAAGATGCATTGAGGAAATAAAGTAAAAGATCTACAAAGAAGAAATTAAGTCGAGGCCGAGGGCTCCTCCTCCTGTGAAGCCAGCAGAGCTTCGTCAATGAGCTCTTCAGTAGGGATCGCGCATAGCACCGTGCCAATCTGCTGGATGACCCGGATAGGTGTAGGCGGCGGGATCTGCTCATCATTCACCTCCCTGATAGTGAGTGCCGTCGGCACAACCCTGGGTTTAACTTTAGATATTTTCATCTTACTATCAGAAACCTGATGGACCTTGAAGCCATCGTATTTGTTGGTGCGTGCACTTCGACGCAGAGCAATAGCACATTCAGGCACCACTCTCTTGCATTTGCGGGTGAGGATAGTGGAGGAACCAGCATAGTCTGAAACTGAGGTAGGAGGCTGCTGCACTTGGTCCACTGAAACCATCTGCTGCATGTCCATTGGATCAGGTAAAACATCTTCAGAAACATGAACCTGACCAGCCACATCCACAACATCAGTAGGAGGTGGATTAAGTTCCCAATTGACAGCTTCAGAGAGTTCTTCAATAATAACATTAGAGGAAGAAGCATGTGCAATGGTTTTGGAGGCAGAAACCACTGACAGAAGGCCTTCATTTTCAGTGATTGTAAGCTTAAAAGTGACTGAGTCCTGCTGAAAGCCATAGTGATCTCTCCAAGGTCCAAAAGAAGCCACAATGGGCTTGATAGCAGCAGCAAGGTAAGTGTTTAACCTGATCATGGGAATGCAGTCCATAATGACCATAACAGGTATGAACTCTCCTTGAGCAGACATATCCAAGTGCAGGCCAGCAGCAGATATATTCAGGATAGTTCCAGTACATTGTTTGGCAGAGTAGTAGATTCAGAGCTGAGTGGTTGAACTATTGGGTTGTTCCCAGGACTGACCAAAGCAGAAACCTCATGGTTAACTGAAGCAGCACCAGTAGCACCAGTAGCATTGACTGAAGGACTGACCAAAGGAGAAACCTCATGGTTAACTTAAGGAGCACCAGTAACATCCTGTGGCCAGTACTGGTTCATGAGATTAACAGGCACTAGCACATAGGAATCAGAAATGGTTGCACTGGAGTCTGAACTAGATGGTACAAAAATTGAGTCATTCCAGGCAGCCCTTGGCTGTCATGCAGATTCTGTGGTGGCACAATGCCATGATCAACCTGTAACCCCTCCCCAGCCAACCATTGTTGGAAATAATAGAGTACAGGAGGTGCCTGTGGAGGAGGAGGCAGCCACACACCCCACTCAGGGTGGATATCAATGTCATTACCTTCATGAACTACCACATTTTCTCCTTCATTGGCTGCAGCATCTGCCACTACATTCTGAGCCATCCAGTTATGAAGTTACTGCTAATATAGCTGCTCAGCATTCAGACCTTCCCCATGCAGTGGATGAGGAATAACATCAGGGGGTGGTGGATCCTCCCTAGCTGGTGGAACTTCAGGCAAGTGAGCGTTCTAGTCGTTACTCCTCAGCATAGTGACAGCAACAGTCCAGCATTGCCTTGCTCCTCCTATCTGACGAACAACCAGGCTTTTGGGCACTAAGCGCAAATGAATGACTCTGACCTTAACAAGCACCAGCCTCCTATCTCTTCTAGGATTGTTCCAATCAACCAAAGCACCAAAGGAATCAACTGATTTGTGCATATAATGTTGTGTCTGATAATCATAAGGAAAACCCACATAAAGAATCCACACCTCCGGGCCAAAAGTGGTCAGGCGCATGTTGAGGGCAGCATCATGAGGGACAAATGAAACAACAGTGTGCTCCTCAACTTCATTTTCGTCAAGCTCAAAGGTGGTACCCACGACTGTATCACGGATGACAGAAGAAGCAAACCCAAATAAACCAACGCCTAGTGGATGATCCGATACTTCAGAAGGGAAGTAATGTGATTCATGAAGCAAACCTTCAATGATGTTGCACAGATCGGCCTTCTGATGAAAGGGGATGAATCGGTTGGCCTCGGCAATGGCCAAGAAATCATGGCGCAAAAGAGGGATTGGTCCGACGTCCATGTCCGCACGCACCCTGCGATCAGCCGGACCAAGCTCGATGGTCATGCATGGCGGAAGGTAGGGGACAACATTGATGGGATAGTTCGCCATTGGAGCGGTGGGGGGAGCAGGAGCAGAGGCGTGCGCAGACTGCAAGGAAGAATGCGTATCGTCCGCCTTGGGTATCGGTTTGGGTACCCAGACCCCTTGGCACTTGTGCAAAAGTTTCTGGCATGCGTCTACCAAGTGGCCAGCGAGACCGCGGGATGAGCATCGCACGGCTGAGAGACACCGGGTGGCAGGTAGGTGTTGATAGGAAGTAGCATTTAATTACTAAGGTAAAATCCCAGACAAGATGTGATCATTATCATTCCAACGATACTTTCCATGAACCCCAGCAATAGAATCTTTGAACATAGGAAATGTATCAATTACTAATTTGCGAGAATTTTGTGCACGTAAAACCGGTCTCCAAAATAAGTATCGAGTCCTCGGGGCACCACATTGATGTTTTAGATGGTCCAAAAGCTAACACGCCCCACAGCAGGATTTAGTCGGGCACTCAAAGAAGGCGTGGGCCGTAGAGGCACAAACGATGCAGGCTGGAGAGGTTAAAGCATGTGGGCTAGAATCTAGGCAATGAGTCGAGCACAGACAAGGGCTGTGGGTACAAACCTGGCAACCCAGATTCGGGCAATTTGTAACCCGGTGATCAATGCCATTGCAATTACTAGAAATGCCCAATTTATTGTAAAGTAAATCCGGGGGTGGGACCGAAGCTAACTACCATAAAGAAGCAATTTTTTCCACCGAGACTCCCATTCGGTAATGATCCAGAATGTGACGCAAGATAAATCCAGGAATTTGGTGCCCAGACTCAGATTGAAAATTATGCCCCGCAAATCGCTGGTGAATGATAGCACCATTGTCCACCGACCGGTCAGACAAATCCACATTAATGTGTCCAAAGATCAAGCAATTGGCCATTAAAGTCTCATTACTAGGTATTGCAATTTCCTTACCAAGAGGATCCTGTCGGCTAACCGGAGGCTGCCGGGACGACGCCGGCGGCGAGCATGAATGACTATCCACACCATTAATCTCAACTGAAAAACCAGCTTTCGCGAGAACCTCCAGAGATGAAGCCTCAACCACATGACCCAAGTCAGACGTGAAGCGATGTGAGGACTTGTATGCAATAGGTGACCTGGCGCTGATCTTAGGGTTCGGCTGATCCAAATGCCAAGAGAGAGGATTATGCAAACGAGAATGCACTCCTGGTCGAAAGAGACTAAAATGACATACAAAGTCCAGCCAGACTCGATCCTTGAGAGCATAGATGAAATGACCAACACGGTTTGAGGCCACCGAGAAGCGGAAATGACGTCCATCCAAATGCTTAACATGCAAACCCGAAGGAAGACCTCCAATGGAGCATTGCAGAGCCAATGCCACAGATTCTTCATTAAGAGTGAAGGAGGCCGAAGAAAAGCTAACCACCAGAAAGAATTCCTTGCCACCACTAGAAGGGGAGAAATGAACCGTAGAATGAAAGCGTCGATGCACCTAATCCACGACCGCAAGGCCGGGGGAGAAATCCCAATGCAGAAGACCATCTGTTGGGGATATTACCGCTGGGCGTAAACCGGCCAGGAGAGGCCGGGTTAACCCCATAAGTAGTTCATCTGTATCTGAAGTCCATGAAGACAGACGGTGACGCTTCATGAAGGCCCAGGGCCCAAAGCCGGTTTAAGGCCTATAGACATAAACCGACATTGATACATAAGCCGGTTTAAGGCCTGTAAGATAGAAGCAGCAGATTATGAGCCGGCCTCGGGATTCTGTAAACCGACGGGCGTCAACCCATGTATATAAGGGGACGACCCAGCGGCGGTTCAGGGACAACAGACAACAACTCGAGACTCAGGCAAAGCGTATTCGCTCCCTGGTCATCGAAACCCCATCAATTCCATCACAACTAGACATAGGCTTTTACCTTCATCGTAAGGGGCCGAAGTAGTATAAAACTCTCTTGCGTCCCTTGTCCGCTTTAACCCCTTTAAGCTAACCCGTAGCGATGGCTCCACGACTAAGTCCTTTCTCTAGGACATCTGCCGTGACAAAACCACGACAGTTGGTGCCCACCCTGGGGCTATCGCACGATGGTTTCAAGTTCTTGGAGGGCGACTTCGAAGGTCTCAAGGGTTACGCTGTGGGCCGGATGACCAAGAGTCATCGCGGCAAGCTCTACATCGACGATGCTGGCTGGGGCCCCGAGGCCGGCTCAATCGAGTACGGGTACTGGGTCCCCTTTGGTGGCATACACGTTTTCATTGGCAAGATCGGTGAACCAGGCCCTGAGCCGGACATCTGCACCGACCTTGTCGAAACTGCTCAGTGTGCGAGATCTGCCCGGGTCAAGCCTGTCATGAAGCGTGCCTTCGTGGGAGTTATCCATGGAGGGGAATCTGAGGATAGATCGGAATCTGGTGGTGAGACCGTCGTTTATTCCGGCGACGAGTCATCGACCGGAGAGACCGAGTCGTTATATCAGTTAGAAGGTGGCTGGATTGGGGGCTGTTCCGATGGCGACAGTATTCCGGACCCCTTTGATCTGCCAAACCGGGTTGCGATCTTCATGGCCGGCACGCAACCGGCGCTCCACTCTTCGACCGCAGCGGCGATGATTTCCGGATCGGCAACGGCGGCGGCGGCCGGGGCAGGAGGCCTATGCGACCGCCAGCTCAGGTTCTATCTGATCTGTTTGACGCGTTGGCAACGCTGATGGCGGAGGTTAACCCGGCGGATCAGGATGCGCACAATGCGGAAATCGCGAAAGTGAAAGATCAGATCACCCAGGCCAAAGCCGACTTAGCAGCTGAGGATACCAGGATAGCCACGGAGCGGGCCGCTTTGGATGCACAAGCTTACCGGATTGTGCTGGATCAGAGTGCATCGAACGAAGTCCTGAAGCGGAGGCACCGATCTCGCCTGCCACCAGTTTGTGAAGCTAGAAATCTCTTTAACACCCCAGGAGCAGGGACCTGTAATCCGCCGGTGGTAAACCGGGCGGAGGCACTTGGAGCAGGAGCGCCGGTTCAACCACGTTTGGTGGATCTGCCTCGTCAGAACAACATTGTAGCACCGCATGTCCCCACGCCGCCGGGTCATTATTCTAACTCAATGGACAACATTGTCGCTGCCGCTTCACTGCGGGCGGCCATCCCGATCGAAGGCGATTCTTCGGCGGCGGTCGAGGCGCGTCGGGTTAAGGAGCTTCTTCATACAGCCTTGGTTCAACAGGAGGCTTATTCATATAGTCGCGATCGGATTCACTCCACTCCCCGTCCAAGCCGGAGTTACAGCAGGCGTATGGATGAACCGGCAGTGTCAAGCAATGCGCGGAACCGTGATCCGCCCCGTGGCAATAACCCGGCGGGTGGTGCTGGTGATGCTCAGGAGGTGGTAGACCGGGCTCGAGCACGCAGAGAGGCCGAGTTAGCGGCACATCATGAAGCCCGTCAGCTTACACCGGTTCGTCCAACCACATCGGTGGAGCCAGGAGTTACCTCTAGTTCTTTGGGAGTGCCATGTCTTGTCCCGGCGTTGCGCAATGTGCGCCTGCCCAAGGATTTCAAGGGCCCGCGCAAGGTGCCGAATTACACCGCTGATTTATCCCCTGAAACATGGGTCGAAAGCTATGAGATGGCCATGGAGATGCTGGATGTGGATGATGCGGCATGTGCGAAATACTTCACCATGATGTTAGAAGGGACAGCCCGCACTTGGTTAAAGAGCTTACCAACTAATTCTATCAGGTCATGGGCCGAGTTGAGAGCCCGGTTTATTCAGAATTTCAAGGATACATGCAAGCAGCCCATGTCAATTGTGGACTTAGCTGCCTGTGTCCAGGAGGAAGGAGAGTCAACAACCCATTGGGTGCATCGGGTTTCGGAGATTTTGCATTCATCAGATCGCATCAACGCTGACACCGCAGTTTTAACATTGGAAGGCAATTGCCGGTTTGAACCCCTGAAGTTGAAGTTGGGACGGCTCAAACGTCATTGTAATGACATGGGAACCCTCATGGATGCACTGGTGAAGTATGCCGACTCTGATAGTACAAAGGATCCCGAGAATGACGATGAGAAGACAGGGAAGGGAAAGAAGAGCAGCAATGCCAAGGGGCAGCTCCACAACCCGACGGGTCATGGAAACGGCGGCAAGCGTAAAGCGGACGATGGTTTATACTTTGTGGCTAACACTAATACACATGACAAGGGCCAGCGGCAAAAGGGTAAACCGCCCCAGCGCGGTGGAAGGCAAAGTCCTAATCTGGACCATTTGTCTTATCTATTGAACTAGCCCTGTCCAAAGCATGGGACGAAGCAGGACCCATTCACGCACCTCTAGAAAGATTGTTACATCGAGTTCAAAAGTTCTGATTCTTCCCAGTATGATCATGGACCAGGAGGCGGTTCGGGCCCCGGGTCTCATGGGCCGGGTTATGGACGAGGAAATTCCGGTTCAGGCTTCCACGGCAATCAGGGTGGACATAGCAATCAAAGTAATCAGGGTAACCAAGGTGGCTATCATAATCAGGGCAATCAGCAGCAGCCGCAGCACTCGGGTTACCAGAGTAACCCGAAGCAGTTGAATGGCGGACAGTATCATGTCTTCACCACTAGCTTGGACAAGCGCGATCAGAAGCTTCATAAAAGGGTGGTGAATGCCATTGAACCGGCGGTGCCCCGTTATTTGCGCTGGTCCGAGCAGCCGATTGTGTGGAGTAGAGAAGATCATCCACCCCGGCTTGACAATCCAGGTCATCTGGCTCTGGTGGTGGCACCTCAGGTGGGAGTTTATAAGTTCACTAAGGTACTCATGGATGGAGGGAGTAGTATCAATATCCTTTATCATGAAACTTTCCGTCGCGTGGGGTTAACAGATAAAAATCTTAAACCGTCCAACACGGTGTTCCATGGTGTGGTGCCTGGTAAATCGGCGTATCTTGTTGGTAAGATAGCTCTGGAGGTGGCTTTTGGAGATGAGCATGACTCGAGATCAGAAACCTTGACCTTTGAAGTCGTGAAAATCAGAAGCCCGTATCATGCCCTATTTGGATGGCCAACTTATGCTAAGTTTATGGCATGGCCTTGTTATGTCTATCTACAGCTCAAGATGCCGGGTCACAAGGGAACTATAACCATGCATGGGAGCCGCAAGATTGCTCTGGAGTGTGAAGAAGGTGATGCGGCTTATGCTGAGTCGGTTTGTGCAACAGAAGAGTTGAATTTTTACAAAGACAATGTTGATCCTGCAGATATGACTTCGTTGAATAAACCAACTACAGAGCATGATCCGGCCCTGAAATTTAAATCGGCTGATGAGACTAAGCTTGTTGACTTCGTGCCTGGCGATTCGTCCAAGCAGTTTAGCATCAGCGCTAAGTTGGATCCGAAATAGGAAAGCGCGCTCATCGAGTTCATCCATGAGAATCGGGACATCTTTGCATGGAAGCCTTCTGACATACCTGGTGTACCGAGAGAACTCGCTGAGCACACTCTCAATGTTGATCCTAAGTATAAACCGGTCAAGCAGTTTCTCTGCCGGTTCAATGAAGAAAGACGCAAAGCTATTGGAGAAGAAGTAGCCAGCTCTTGGCAGCTGGATATATCGTTGAAGTATTCCATCCTGAGTGGTTGGCTAATCCGGTGCTAGTCCTCAAGAAGAGTGGCACTAGGTGTATGTGTGTGGACTATATAGATCTCAACAAAGCTTGTCCAGCAGATCCTTTTGCCCTCCCTCGTATTGATCAAATTATTGATGCTACGGCGGGTTGTGAGCGTTTAAGTTTTTTGGATGCATATTCTGGTTATCATCATATCAAAATGGCAGTTAAGGACCAGGAGAAGACAACGTTCATAACTCCCTTTGGAGCCTTCTGCTATGTGTCCATGCCCTTTGGGCTCAAGAGTGCCCAGGCGACTTATCAACGGTGTGTAAAGAATTGTATTCATAAACAGATCGGCCGCAATGTACACGCATATGTGGATGATATTGTGGTAAAATCAAGGAAGAAGGAGACATGATTGATGTAACGCCCATGATGCGGCTATATCTCCCACGTGTCGAGGCACGACTTAGAGGCATAACCGCATTATAGGTATTGTCGCAAGAAGGGTCATCTTCACACAATCCCATGTAATGAACAAGAAAGGGATAAAGAGAGTTGGCTTACAATCGCCACTGCACACAATACATAAATAAATTCATACATCGTCCAAAATACACATACATAGACCGACTACGGTCAAATCCAAAAGAAAAGAAGATAACCCCAAATGCTAGTTCCCCGATCGTCCCAACTGGGCTCCACTACTGATCATCAGGAAACGAAACATTGTAACGACCAAGTTCCTCGTCGAACTCCCACTTGAGCTCGGTTGCGTCACCTGCACTGGTATCCTCGGCACCTGCAACTGTTTTGGTAGAATCTATGAGTCACGAGGACTCAGCAATCTCACACCCACGAGATGAAGACTATTTAAGCTTATAGGAAGGATGGGGTAATGAGGTGGAGCTGCAGCAAGCACTAAGCATATATGGTGGCTAACATACGCAAATAAGAGCGAGAAGAGGAGCTACGCAACGGTCGCGAAGCTAGAAATGATCAAGAAGTGATCCTGAAACTGCTTACGCTCATACATAACCCAAACCGTGTTCACTTCCCGGACTCCGCTGAAAAGAGACCATCACGGCCACACACGCGGTTGATGTATTTTAATTAAGTCAAGTGTCAAGTTCTCTACAACCGAACATTAACAAATTCCCATCTGCCTCGTAACCGCGGGCACAACTTTCGAAAGATAATACCCTACAGGGGTATCCCAACTTAGCCCATTATAAGCTCTCACGGTAAACGAAGGATAAACCTTCTCCCGGGAAGATCCGATCAGTCTCGGAATCCCGGTTTACAAGACATTTCGACAATGGTAAAACAAGACCAGCAAGACCACCCGACTGTGCCGACAAATCCCGATAGGAGCTGCACATATCTCATTCTCAGGGTGTAACGCCCCGGACAGACCCGCCGGTGGTCGTTACTCCTGTCGGGATCTAGACTGGCCTCACAGATCAATACTAGTCTTTTCTGCACACTTTGTCCTCACTCGTGCGCACCCGGGAGCAACTTCCCGGTCGGTCACACATCGTGAAACTACTCCAAGCTGAGCACGCTTAACTTTGGAGTTCTGTCCGAATGGGCTCCCGGAAAAGAAGGAATTCCTTATTGATATGAGTAGTCTATCATCCCTAATAAGCCAGGCTATCACATACACCCACACTCAGAGGAACCGACGTCCTCGTCGGGCCACAGGAACGTTCCCTCTTGGCACATACGTCTGTGCATCCATTCCAGTACATGTGCCATGCCGTGTGCCACGACGGGTCACAAACGTCATGAACAACATGACCGTGCACCTGTCCGCAAACATCCGTGTAACCGTGAGGGTCGGCTCTGATACCAACTTGTAACGCCCCGGACACACCCGCCGGTGGTCATTACTCCTGTCGGGATCTAGACTGGCCTCACAGATCAATACTAGTCTTTTCTGCACACTTTGTCCTCACTCGTGCGCACCCGGGAGCAACTTCCCGGTCGGTCACCCATCGTGAAACTACTCCAAGCTGAGCACGCTTAACATTGGAGTTCTGTCCGAATGGGCTCCCGGAAAAGAAGGAATTCCTTACTGATATGAGTAGTCTATCATCCCTAATAAGCCAGGCTATCACACAGGGCACACCGGATAAGCGAAGCGTACAGGTACCAACGTAACCCAAGTTGCAAAGGGACGGTCCCGCACGGTGCTCTAGTTTGGACCAACACTCAGAGGAGCACTGGCCCGGGGGGGTTAAAATAAAGATGACCCTCGGGCTCGCGAAAACCCAAGGGAAAAAGGCTTAGGTAGGCAAATGTAAAACCAAGGTTGGGCCTTGCTGGAGGAGTTTTATTCAAGGCGAACTGCCAAGGGGGTCCCATAAATCACCCAACCGCGTAAGGGACGCAAAAATCAAGGAACATAACACCGGTATGACGGAAACTAGGGCGACAACAGTGGAAGAAAACACCAGGCATAAGGCCGAGCCTTCCACCCTTTACCAAATATATAGATGCATTAATTAAGCAAGAGATATTGTGATATGCCAAAATACCCATGTTCCAACATGTAACCAACATCAACTTCACCTGCAACTAGCAACGCTATAAGAAGGGCTGAGCAAAAGCGGTAACTTAGCCAAACAACGGTTTGCTAGGAAAAGATGGTTAGAGGCTTGACATGGCAGTATGGGAGGCATGATATAGCAAGTGGTAGGTAGCGCAGCATAGCGATAGAGCGAACAACTAGCAAAGCAAAGATAGAAGTGATTTCGAGGGTATGGTCATCTTGCCTGCAAGGTTCTCAGAGTTGTCGAAAGCTTGATCCTCGTAAGCGTTCTCAACAGGTTCCTCGTAAGCGTACTCGTCTCACGGCTCTACCCAAAGCAAGAACACAAGCAAAGGACCAACAATCAATCACAGGAAATGCACAAGCAACATGATGCAATACATGGCATGATGTGCGAGATGTGATATGCAATGCATATGCGTTCTCCGGAAGGGAAAATATTAACAAGGCATCAACTTGGCAAACCAAGTATGCCACTGGAAAGATGAGATGATTTCGGTCGAAATCGATATAAAGATCACCGGAAACGGATGCACGGTTTGCAAATGGCAAGCAAAACAAGAATGACACAATTCTGCGATTAACAACATGATAGCACTTAGAATACATCAAGTAACCATGCTACAGCATCCCACCATATCAACAAAGCATATGGTAGTGATCTACAAGAGATGCTTTACAAACGATGAACAATGAGCTACGGCTAGATCACAGTATAACAGGTTCAAACAAGCATGGAAAAAGTGCAAAAGATATCAGCTTCACAGACTCTGTGAAAATACTGAACATGGCTTAAACAGCATCAGGTAGCAATGTTCAGGGCAAGCAATCAACATGCTACAGGAACTTATAATAGCAAACAAGGCATGGAATAAATCTACTACATGCATAGAACAAAAGTCCCTTAATGACCATGAGCCAAAAAGGATCAGAAGATATGATGGCACCCATGTAAATATAGCAAGTTTTATTAACAGTTTCAGACTTGGCAGAAAAACAGAGCATGGCATAACCAGAATTATGATGGCATCTTTGCGAGCTCGATTCACTCATCACAAGGAATAGCATGACAAAATAAGCATACCAACAGCAAGATGAAAGGTGCATGAAGCTAACCATGGCAAGAGCAAGTTCATAGCATGCATGGATCACTAGCAACATCCATGGCGAAATTGAATAGCATATTAACATTCTGCCAGGAACATTTTATAGCAAAAGTAGAGCAAGATTGAGACATGCTAGGACACTCCATAATTGCAAGCAGGGGCATGTATGGATAGAGCACATCCATATGTCCAAAACATCTTTACTGAACATACTCAAAAGAAGGATGGATCTCACTGAAGCATCAAGTTTACATGGCATAAAAATAACAGCAGGTAAAGGACTTGGCAAAATCCTAAGTCCCTGAAAACAGAAACATCACGAAGCCTAGTTTGCATGCTTGTGCTAGTCACCACATAGATCACAAAAATACATGGCAAGCACCTCTGTAAAGATGTCATGGCATAGATCAAAACACGTGCAGAGCTCATGCTCATAAGATGCACACATCAAATGCAACAAAAATAACAAAACATCAAGTTCTGATAAGTAATAGTAGTAAACATCATATAGCACTCTTGCATCAGAGATTTGATCACCCAGATGAACTCAAACGAGCATGGCACAATGGAACAAAATGAAGAGCATCTCGTGATGAACATTTTGATATATCGTGCGCATGAAATAGAGCAGTATGCAAGTAGATATGATGTGATGAACAGGGCAACATAATATCAGGGATTTCGGGACTTAGAGAAAATTGGACCTCCAGATCTAGGGTTTGCACGCGAACCGAGGTTGGCCGGTGCGAGCTCTCACCGGAGCTGGAGGAGGGAGGTCGCCGGAGGGACGGGGAAGGTCGCCGGAGGGAAGGGGGCGCCGGATCCGGGCGGCGCCGGCCCGGATCTAGTGGCGCGCGGCGGCTGCGACCCGCGGGAGACGTCGGGCGGCGGCGGGCGGAGGAGGCGGGGTTGAGGCGGAGGCGGCGGACGGCGGCGACCGGGCCCGGAGGGCCGCGCGCGGGCTTGCGGGCCGGCGGCGGCGGGAAGCGGCGGTGCGCCATGTGTCGCCCTCTGGTTGGCTCGGGGCGGCGGCGGCGGCTTCTGTCCAGCGCGGACCAGACATGTCCGGCGGCGGAGAGGGAGCGGGGCTAGGGTTTCGGGACCCGGAATTTCGGAGGGGTGCACATATTTATAGCTAGAGGGAGCTAGAAGACTCCAAATGGGGTGTAGTTTTCGCCCACACGATCGTGATCGAACGGCGGAGAGCATGGAGGGGGTTTAGTTGGGTTATTGGGCTGTTTTGGAGGGGTGTTGTGCTGCAACACACAAGCGGCCTTTGCGGTTACCCGGTTAACCGTTGGAGCATCAAACGACCTCCAAATGGAACGAAACTTGACAGGTGGTCTACCGGTGGTGTACCAAGGCCACTTGGAAAACCTCGGTCCATTCCGAGAACGTTTAACACCCGCTCACAAAAAGAGACAAGAGCGGTGCGCCGGTGCATGTGGGAGTGTCGGATTGCAAAACGGACAACAGGGAAAATGCTCGGATGCATGAGACGAACACGTATGAAAATGAGATGCAAATGATGACATGATATGAAATGCATGACATGAACAAAATGCAAAATGAGAGACAAAACCCGACCACGAAGGGAATATCATAACACCTAGCCGAAAATGGCAAGAGTTGGAGTTACAAATATGGAAAGTCACATCCGGGGTGTTAAAGTTGATGACTTGAAGGAAACCTTTGATAACCTGCGGGTTTATAAAATGATGCTTAATCCGGCCAAGTGTGTCTTTGGTGTACCTACAGGCAAGCTCTTGGGCTTTTTGGTGTCTAACAGGGGCATTGAAGCTAATCCAGAAAAGATCAAAGCCATCACCTCCTTGGCTAAACCGAAGTGTATCAATGATGTTCAACGCCTGGCAGGCCAGATTGCCGCGTTGAGCCGGTTTGTCAGTCGCCTTGGCGAGAAGGCCATCCCTTTGTATCAGATGCTGAAGAAAACGGATAACTTCGTCTGGAGTGACGCCGCCAATGAAGCATTTGAGGACTTAAAGCGGCAGCTAGCTAATCCGCCGATTCTCGCTGCTCCGGTTGACAAGGAACCATGTTGCTATATGTGGCAGCTAATGCTCGGGCGGTTAGTGTGGCTATTGTGGTGGAGCACAAGGAGGCAGGAAAGGAATATCTGGTTCAGCAGCCGGTTTACTATATCAGTGAGGTACTTATTGAGTCCAAGCAGAGGTACCCGCATTGGCAAAAATTGGTGTATGGGGTTTTTATGGCAAGCCGGAAGCTTAAGCAGTATTTCCAAGGTCATCCCATCACGGTGTTCAGCTCTGCTCCTTTGGGGGATATAATCCAGAACAGGGAAGCTACTGGCCGGATTGCCAAGTGGGCTATCGAGCTCGGGCCTCACGGGTTGAAATACATACCTCGAACGGCGATCAAATCTCAGGCACTTGTGGATTTCATCAATGATTGGACAGAATTACAAGTGCCATTGGAGAAGCCGGATCATACTTATTGGACTATTCATTTTGATGGGTCCAGGCAATTGGAGGGCTCGGGGGCTGGAGTCGTATTAACTTCCCCACGAGGTGATAAGTTTTGTTATGTTCTCCGTTTAATGTTCCCTTGCACTAACAATGCAGCTGAATATGAGGCTTTACTCCATGGTCTTCGAATGGCTAAGGAGATGAATCTAAGCCGAGTTAAGTGCTTCGGTGACTCGGATCTGGTGGCTCAACAAGTGTCCGGCACTTGGGATTCCAAGGACCCACTAATGGCAGCATATCGTCGTGAGGTGGATATTGTTGCAGGTCACTTTAAAGGTTATCAGGTGGATCATGTGGACTGGCGAAAGAATGAAGCGGCAGACGCTTTAAGCCGCCTGGGTTCCCAACGTAAACCGGTTCCACCTAATGTCTTCCTGGATGTTTTGCATAATCCGTCCGTCAAGCTCCCCGGTGGAGAGGATTTGGCTGTTCCTGATCCGGAGGCTCAGTTGGTGGCGGCCCTTCATGTTATCCCGGATTGGACGGTTCCATATTTGGCGTATATGAACTAGGGCGAGTTACCAGAGGATGAAACTCTGGCCAGGCAGATAATCCGGCGGTCCAAATCCATGACTATTATCAATGGAGTGTTACATCATTGCAGTGTGACAGGGGCGTTTCAACGCTCTGTGTCTCCTGAGGAAGGCCGTGAAATTTTGAGTGAGATCCACGAAGGAGATTGTGGTCACCACGCTGGTTCAAAATCTTTGGTGGCCAAGGCATTTAGTCACGGTTTTTATTGGTTGACAGCTCATGCTGATGCCGAGGACTTGGTCAAAAGATGTGATGTACCGGCTCAAGAATTGAGGATGATTCCAATCACCTGGCCGTTTGCCACTTGGGGGCTGGATATGGTTGGGCCTTTCAAGAGATCCAAGGACAAGAATACCCACCTTTTGGTGGCGGTTGATAAGTTCACAAAGTGGGTGCAGGCAGAGCCAGTTAGTAAGTGTGACGCAGCCACGGCGGTTCAATTCATCAAAAAGGTGATCTTCCGGTTCGGCTTTCCACACAGCATTATAACAGACAATGGTACCAATCTGTCAAAAGGTGCCATGAAGGAGTTCTATCAACGTGAGCACATCCGGCTTGACGTGTCATCAGTGGCTCACCCACAGTCTAATGGTCAAGCGGAGAGGGCCAATCAAGAGATCTTGAGATTCATCAAACCCCGGCTTATGGTTCCTTTGCAACGGACGCCGGGTTGTTGGGTTGAGGAATTACCTTCTGTGTTATGGAGCATCAATACCACACCCAACAGATCAACGGGATACACACCGTTATTCATGGTTTATGGAGCGGAAGCGGATCTTCCTAGTGACATCCGTCATGACCCACCTCGTGTAGCGGCATATGTTGAAGCTAACAACGAGAAGGCACGGCAGGAATCTCTTGACCTGTTAGATGAGGAGCGTGACATGGCGGTAGCCCGTTCGGCGATTTATCAGCAAGATCTGCATCGTTATCATAGCCGTCGGGTTAGAACCAGAACCTTTCAAGAAGGCGATTTGGTGCTTCGACTCATCCAGGATTAGACGGTCATGCACAAGCTATCCCCTCCTTGGGAAGGACCCTTTGTGGTGAGCAAGAATCTGCACAATGGGTCATACTACCTAATCGATGATCGAGAGCGCAAAGATTCACGTAAATCGGAGGAGGAGACCAACCGGCCATGGAATATTGCTCATCTTCGGCCCTACTATACTTGAGCTACAGGCTCTGCTGATGTACATATTATGATCAATATAATAAACCGGAATCTCAGCTAAAGCGGGGTATCTATTGTTTTCCTTACATCATGTGTGGTTACATGGAGCTTACAAAGCGGCGTCCGGTTTACCCCTTGATTTAGCTTCTCAAAGCTTCATATTAGATCACTTGGGGGCATGGTCGTATCCGAACCATAGCTACACCTCTTGATCGGTGCAATGCCACAGCATCACTTGGGGGCTTGGTCGTATCCGAACCATAGCTACACCTCTTGATCGGTGCAATGCCACAACATCACATGGGGCCTTGGTCGAACCCGAACCATAGCTACACCTCTTGATCGGCGCAATGCCACAGCATCACTTGGGGGCTTGGTCGTATCCGAACCATAGCTACACCTCTTGATCGGTGCAATGCCACAGCATCACTTGGGGGCTTGGTCGTATCCGAACCATAGCTACACCTCTTGATCGGTGCAATGCCACAACATCACATGGGGCCTTGGTCGAACCCGAACCATAGCTACACCTCTTGATCGGCGCAATGCCACAGCATCACTTGGGGGCTTGGTCGTATCCGAACCATAGCTACACCTCTTGATCGGTGCAATGCCACAGCATCACTTGGGGGCTTGGTCGTATCCGAACCATAGCTACACCTCTTGATCGGTGCAATGCCACAGCATCACTTGGGGGCTTGGTCGTATCCGAAACATAGCTACACCTCTTGATCGACGCAATGCCACAACATCACTTGGGGGCTTGGTCGAACCCGAACCATAGCTACACCCCTTGATCGATGCAATGCCACAACATCACTTGGGGGCTTGGTCGTATCCGAACCACAGTCACACCTCTTGATCGGCTCAAAGCCACGTCAATACGGGGCCAAACAGAGTGTTGTAAAACAAGAGCTCAAACATAGGCACCCACTGAGCACAGCTCACAATGTTGCTTGGGATTTCTTTGCTGTCGAATTTAGGGCCTGGCTGCCCGAGAAAAGCCTCGACTACAACGGTTTTCATTTGCCTTGTACTAAGTTTTCTTTGTTTTCATAAGATTTGTGATGTTTTTAAACCGGTGTTTGTCAACCCGGTTAGGCTGTCAACTACAAGTTGTCAGTACACGATCAAATTATAATCCGGAGACTATCAGCCCGGTCTAGTTTTAACTCAAAGTCACCAGTATGGAACAAGCTGTTGTTTATCACAACCCAGAACGGTTTTATTGTAAACCAGTATCATATAACAGGAGTTACTTCTACTCCAGATTAGGGTTATTACCCTCATTACAAAGTTGGTCAACCAACATTATGCCTAACGGTCACAGGTATCATATATTTCCATATTTGGTTATCTTTTAAAACATTGGTTATAAACCTTGGTCATATATATATTCGGGTATCATGACCTGACCGGTGGTAAACCGCCAGGGCGCTTTAAGCTTCTTATCTGGAGGAACAACTTGAATAAATAGCTATGGATTATGAACATCATATCTTAAAGCATGGCGGATTAACATGCATCAGTTGCGGATAAATATGCACGAAGGCATAACAGACCAAGTGTTTTAACTAGCCTATTACAAGGCGTTTCAGTGCCCAAAGGGATAATTGTTTCTCAATAAGCATTGCAGCACGTGGAAGACTAAACCGGCCCCCGGATTATCATTGCTTATCAGCTTGACCTGACGGCTGCGGATCATCATGCACCAGTTCATCTTCTTCGTCTCTACCCAGCGGCTGGAAGTCAACAGTTGTCCAGTCGATCCCAGTTCAAGCTTGGAACACAGCTTCATCGCTTATAACAGTGGACGGTTCAATATCAGGGGCGTAAGTGTGCTTACGGATTGGAGGGATCAGGTTTTGAGCCTCAGGAGTTGGTCCAGCAACCCGTTTGTTATTAGTTTCATAACTCGCCTGGTAAAATGAAAGATCAGCCTCTTCAGCAAGTTGACAAGCCAGTGGACGTACTTCCCGGTTTATGGCGCAGAGATCTTCAGTGCCAAATTCTGATCCGTCTTCTTTTAAGCTTGGCTAGCCTTTAGCCACGTCCGTCGGATCAAGGTCAGGCACCCATGCTTTTGCCCGGGTTAGTGCGGTTAGAGCGCCAACCCTTGCAGCAGACCTCTTTAGCTCTTCTACCCGGGCAGGCTGCATAGGTAGCATGTCTAAGGTATCCTTGATTAACGTCGGGGGCGGCTTATTGTGAGAAGCGCTGCAGATAATTCGTTGTGCGCCAGTATACAGTTGTTCTATCAGAGTGTAGGCAGCCTTCAGCTTCTTCTGAACATCAGAGCCCAGATGGCTAATGCGAGTTCCTTCACCATTGTACACATTAGTAAACCGACAACACATGAGAAAGATATGTTGAAAGTATTAAGGAAAAGATGTTTACCGAACACAGCAGCAGTCATGGCATGAATCTGCCGCTTTATGCTGGTCAGTTCATCAACCACCGGTTTAAGAGCGGCTTCTGCGTTTTCAGCCCACTTTATCAAAGCGGATTTTTCAGTCTCCCAATCCGCCCGCTCTTTGTTGAAGCCCTCTTTCAGTTTCTCCATAGCGCCTAGATCGCGGGTTAATTCTTCCTTCGCTTTGGAGGCTTCAGCTTGTTGGGTTTTGATGTTCTCTTGCAGATCAGCGGTTTGGCTTTCCTTCTTGCTCAGGTCAGCCTATAAAGGGACAGATGTATAATGAGTTGACATTATATATTCGAAGTACCATGCACATAACAAGTTATGCCCTTGATACTTGGGGGCTAATGCATATTTGCTCCTTATCAAAAATTTCTACAAGTCCCAAGCACAATACAAGTATTAATCTTGGCACTTGGGGGCTAATGTGTGTTTGTTCAAAAACTGTTGGTATGGGAATTCTTCTACAGTCCCGGTTCATCTTTATAAAGTTAAACCGGCCCTTGGGAGCTATACTGGTGAAAGAGCAGTATGGCAAATTTTAAGGAACCGGTTCATCTTGAAGAGGTAATCCGGTCCCTGGAGGCTAAATATGCAAAGTTGAATTATGACAAAAGTCCCGGTTTATATTGGTATCATAAACGTCACTTGGGGGCTACTAGGAGTTGATAAATTGCAATCGGACAAAAGAGAAAAATAGTAGTTACCTCATATCGCTCCTTCATCAAATTTACCAAACTAGCTTCATATTCACGGTTGGTATACAGACGGTTCAAGAAGCCAGAGTGAATGTCTTGAGCATTGAGATGAGCGTAGCTTGATAAATCGGCATTCCATTTGCCTTTGCCGATAGCAGAGAGCTCATCCTTGGCAATATGCTTTGACAAACCGACAGGATTGCCAGGAGTGGTGTGGCCAGTGCCAGTAATCATAACGTCATCATCTTTGTCATCAGCAGCCGTCACTGGAGTTGGCGGATTGTCAGTATCCTTAACGGGACTGACCGGTTTGTCATTAGTTCGGACAGGGCTGGTTGGCCGGTCGGTATGGCTTGTAGTGTCAACTTGCACTTGTTTGGCAAGGAAGTGCCACAGCCCCAGAATTGTTTGTAATTCGTTGCATCAGCATCCATGCATCATGTTTAAATTTCAATGAAATTGGAATTGAGGGAATTCCCAAAGCCTCAATAGAATTATCTTAAAAGAAGGGCAAGCACCCTTAAAAATTGCATTCAGTGAATCCAAAATGCCCTAAAAATAGTTTTAAGAATTTTGGCAAGATTTATATATCAAACCAAAATTCTGGAACATTTTTAAGGAATTATTTTTGGCACTGAATTTAAATCATTATTGTATTTGAATTTGGAATTATATTCATAATATATAGGATATATTTTCAAATAACTTTGAAATGTTTTATGTGCTGTTGGAAAAGTCCATCTAGCAACATAAAATTATTGAGAGGATATTTGGCATTGTTTGAATTTGTTAAATTCAAAATAGTGGCAAATAAATAAATAAAAAGAAAACAGAACAAAATTAAAAGAGAGCAGGCTTACCTGGGCCACTTACCTGGCAGCCAGGCAGCCCAGCCCATGTTGCCAGTCATCTCCCAGCTCCTGCCAGGAGGACGACCCCGTGTAGCCCGCGCACGCACTTGAGGTTTCCACCTCCTGCTTCGTGCTCGCGGCCTCCCCTTCGAGCCTATCCGCGCCTGGAGACCCCCTCGCAATCCCTGGTCACTTTCCCCTCGCTCTCTGGCTCCCCCTCTGCTCCCTCGCTCGCATCCGAGCGCAGCCGCCGACCGCCGCCGCCATTCGCGTAGCCAACGCCTTGCCCCCCTCGACCACTCGACGCATCTGGAAGAACCACCATGATGCCCCCATCCTTCTTTCCGAGCCACGAGAGCCAGGATGCTCTGCATCGCCTCCACACCATCGCCTTCAACCTCGGGCGTCGCCGATTGCCGTCGCGGATTCGTCGTCCATAGCCCGTCCCCAAGCTCGCCAGCTGCACCACCAGAACCGCAGTGAGCTCATGCCCGTTTCTCCTATTATCCTTGCCGTTCGCGTGATGTAGCTGGGTTAACCATCGAGGCCGAAAGCTTCTCGCCGCCGGCCATGGTGTAGCCGTGACCACAGCCGTAGTGGCTCTCGTCCGAGAACGCCTGCGTGCTCCGCATGTTCCCAGGAGGCAGTAGCTCCCACCAGCTCCCCCTCCCGCGCACCCTAGCATCGAACCCGACCTAGCCGTGATCTCCGGCCGCCGCCAAACCTCATCGCCGACCCCAGCTGCTGCGGCTTGCCGCAATGGATGCGGCGCACTGCCAGCTTTCCATAGCCGCAAACCGCGCTCAAAACCGAGCCCCATAGCCTTTTCCCGAAGCTCGCCGTCGTCGTTTACGACACCACCGGTGCGCCGCCGTGTTTGAACGACGCCGGCGAGCTGACGTGGCAACGCCATTAGCTGCTAATGAGCCCGCTAATTACCCCTCTAGAGCCACTGACGTGTGGGTCCCTGAGCCTAATCAGGTTAGTCTAAATTTCCTGTTAGATTAGTGCTAATCCTGTGTACCCCACATGTCAGCTTTGACTTTGGTCAAGTCAACATTGACCGGTCCCACTTGTCATCCACCCAAACAAGCCCGAGACACTGACATATGGGTCCCATAGGTCAGGTTTGACCTGGCCAACCCAGTTGACCTGCTGACGTCACACCGATGTCATGCTGACGCAGTAACTGATTTTCTGGATTTTTAAATAATTCAGAAAATTCCAGAAAATAGTTAAAACTTCTAAAAATCATAGAAATTCAACCGTAGCTCAGAATGAAATAAGTTATATATGAAAAATGATCAGAAAAATCCAATCTATCCATCTGTACTAGTTTCATGCATGATAAAGCAACTTAACCTTGCTGTTCAGTGCAAAACATGACAAGACACTATTTAAATTCATAAATTGAGTTTGGGATTGAACCTTTGCTTCAAAATGACCCAAACCCATTTGGTTATAGTTGCATTAGGCCAACACACTCATATTGCCATGTCACATTCATGCATCATATTGTTGGATTGCATTGATTGTGTCCTTCTCTGTTTGCCGGTAACCGGCCCCTCTCAGTCGACGATGTTTTCGACGACGTGATCGATGACACCGATGAAGAACTATACTATCTTCAGAAGTGCCAAGCAAGCAAAACCCCCTTGTTCATTCCGATACAATCCCACTCTCTCGCTCCTGCTCTCTTTTACTGCATGAGGACAACAACTATTCAACTTTTACATGATGCGGTAGTTGAACCCCTTTTCTCTGCATGACATGTCATTGCCACAGTAAATAGATGAAACCCACTAGCATGCGTAGGAGTTGTTTGAGCCCTGATGTGCCTACTCATTCATGCTTGTTTGTCATGCCTGCTACTGCTTAGAGTTGAGTCAGGTCTGATTCATCGGGGATGAATCGGAGGTGTGTGAACATGTTCTACTATTGAGAGCTAAGTGTGTGAACACGATTTGGTAAAGGTAGCGGTGAGAGGCCATGTAGGAGTACATGGTGAGTTGTCTCATTGAAACCGTCCTCAGGAACTGAGTTCTGTGTTTGTGATCCATGAACAGCTACTACCACACGTTGGGCCCTGAAATATGACCCCGCTCGACTTATTAACTGCCCCTGTCCTCTGTCCAGAAGTTGCAACTAGTTTCTGGTGTTTGTAGGATATGTGTTGGAGGCCGTGCGTAGCGCTGACCCTAGGGGTGGGCTATGATGCGTTAGATACACCGTGGTACGGTGTACCGGCGCCCGTTTGGTGTCTTGGGAACCCTGCACACATCATTTGGGGCTGTGAGCGAAACCCCAGCCGGATCTCCTCGCGGATGGAACCCGAATAGGCGATAAACCTGGACTAGAGACTTGTGTGGTTAGTCAGGTCGTGGTCTACACCCACGTCGCCTTTCGCTTGAAGTCTGCCGAGCACATGTCGTGTGCAGACGCTAAGTGGTGGAAACATGTGTGAAGAAGTACACCCCTGCAGGGTTATAAATGATCTATTCGAATAGCCGTGTCCGTGGTAAAGGACCTCTGGGTTGCCTATAACAGTTCATAGACAAGTGAAAGTGGATACTTTAAAATGCGCAAGATAAGCGTGAGTGCTATGGCTGGCGTTCTCGTAGGGAGACGGGAGCTGATCCATAGTGGTGTATTGATTTGGTGAATATGTGGACTCGTGTGCGCCACCTCAAAAGAGTTACTTGCAATTGTAGTTCAGGTTAGCCACCGAGTCAAAGCTGGCTTGCTGCAGTTAAACCCCACCATCCCCTTTGTTGATAATGATGCATATGTAGTTAGTTCCGATGTAAGTCTTGCTGGGTACATTTGTACTCACTTTTGCTTAATTTATGTTTTGCAGAGAGACTTCAGTCTCACTAGGAGTTCCGCATGGACTTCGACGTTTAGCTTGTTACCTCAGCTACGATCTTGTGCCCTCGGCAGGGTCTTGTAGATAGTCAGGCTTGTTAGCCTTCTTCATTTGTAGTTGTCTGTACTCATACAAGTTAAGCTTCCGCATGTGCTTGTTGCTTGTATGCTCTGTATGTTGGGGTCATGAGACCCATTTTTGTAATACTTGGCTCCTCGGAGCCTAAGGAATAAATACTTGAGTCGTAGAGTTATGTTGTGATGCCCTGTTGTGTTTACACATATCGAGCATATTGTGTGTATGATTGAAATGCTTTGTATGTGTGGGATCCGACAACCTTGTTGTTTATCCTTGGTAGCCTCTCTTATGGGGAAATGTAGTCTTGTGCTTCCATGAGCCATAGTAGTCCGCTACGGCCCGGTTCACCAGAGTCCTGCTAGCCCAGAACTGCTGCTCCGAAACACTTGACTGGCCGGCATGTGATTCACTTCGTTCCTGTGTCTGTCCCTTCGAGGAAATGTCACACGGTGACATCCGGAGTCCTGCCTAGCCTGCTACAGCCCGGTTCACCGGAGTCCTGTTAGCCCAGTGCTACAGCCCGGATTCGCACGCTACTGACCGACATGCTCGATGTTGATTCATGTATGCCTATCCCCGTAAGTTAGTGCCACTTTGGGTTCACGACTAGTCATGTCGGCCGGGGTTCTCTGTTATATGGGTGCTAGAGACACTATCATATACGTGAGCGAAAAGGCACAAACGGTCCCGGGCCATGGTAAGGCAACACCCATGGGAATACCGTGCGTGAGGCCGCAAAGTGATATGAGGTGTTACCGGCTAGATCGATGTGACTTGGAATCGGGGTCCTGACAGGAAGTCATGGTCTTGAGGCGGCGGATCATTAAGTATGGCGTCAGCATCGATGTCTTCTGGATCTGCAGTTTTTTCCGGTTCAACAGCCACATTATCATCGACCGGTTTGCTTAACCGAGCCCTCTTGCTGGGTCTTGGCTTGGCACTGAGAAAAGATAGACATGAGGATCAGTATAGTATGTAAAGATAAAACATCAAGAATAAAGACACGTGCATAGCTCACCCAGGAACTGTTTTGAGGGGTGGAAGCTGTGTGGCCGATGACTCGCTAGAAGATGAGTGAGAAGTACCCTGATAATTTGAATCAGACGGGTTAAGAGGCTGGCGGAAACAACCTGCTTTGGGGTATGAAGTATCAATGGGATAAGAGACCTCTGATAGGCGTTTCCAAACCAGACTGTTCGGTAAACCGGCGGAGGTAACTACCTGGCCGCTGTGTCGGGTTGTGCGGCGAGCCTCGTGCTGCTGCGTCTTCAAAAGAAAGTTTGGGTCCAAGTAAGCAAGGGGTTGAGAAAATTTTACTTTCCGGTTTGCTTGATGGATTTTTGATGTTGGCAGAGGATCTGAATAGGAGGAAAGAATGGTTATCTCTACGTCATCAGTATGGCTGCCTTCAGCGTCGTCCTGATAATAATCATTGTCAATGAGGTGTACGAAAAATGAACCAAGAGAGTCAAGTTCTACCTCTGGTTCCGGATTACCCACATCGTCATCAGCTGGTAGATCGGAGGATGCAGTGGTCCTTCTCTTGGCAGGTTTTTTAACAACCTTGGTCTTTGGACGAACTGGCTTGACCGGTTTGTCTTGCGGCTTCGCCGGTTTGTCTTGTGATGGTTTCTTGTTCCAGAACGGATCATCACCCTGTCAGAAAATAATCACACTTTCAGAGAATATTTGGACAGTGGCAACTTGAGATAAAAAGATTATATGATTCTTACAGCTGGTGGTTTGTTGAAGGTGCAGAAAGGGAGTAGTCCGGTTTGGGCACACACAGCCTCCGGTTCGTTCAGTATCTTTTTTACAGCCTCAGTGACTTCTGCATCTGTAAGCTGAATGTCAATGTGCCGCTGAGCATCCTTCAAACTCCCCGTATACTCACACATCAAACCGGAGCGCTGGCTTAAGGGCAGAATACTCGAGCTTATCCAACAATGAGCGAGATCAACTCCTGTCAAACCGTTCGCCATGAAGGCTCTATGTTTTCATAATTGAGGAGCATAGCTGGCCCTTTCTCTTGCAGTCAACCTCTAAGGAAAAGGATGTGTGTTGCTCAGGCGTTCAGGGCGGTAACCTGGCAGGGGGTTTTCATCAGGTGGAGATGTATCCATGCAATAAAACCAAGTCTGGTTCCACTCTTTGGGATGGCTGTGGAGTTTGGGATAAGGGAAGGTGACTTCCTTCCTTTTCTGAACCGCCATCCTGCCTAGTTCCGTATTGGGTCCATCCGAGAACTTTGTGCGACGGTTTAAGTGAAAGAAATCCCTAAACAGTTGGACGATAGGTTCCTCTTGCAGATAAACCTCACAAAAGACTTGGAAGTGGCAGATGTTGGTCATAGAATTGGGACCGATGTCTTGAGGGCGCAGTTGAAAACTGGCCAGTACATCCCGGAAATTTTTTGAACCGGGAGGGCTAAAACCTTGTCTGAGATGATCAGCAAACACGACTACCTCAACGTCCTTGGGTGTAGGAAGATTTTCCGGGCCAGGGACTATCCAGTGTATGACATCTTTTTTTACTAAAGCGCCCATTTTAACAAGATTGTTTAACTGCTCTTCGGTTACTCAAGAGGGAGCTTGTAGGATATGTGTTGGAGGCCGTGCGTAGCGCTGACCCTAGGGGTGGGCTATGATGCGGTAGATACACCGTGGCACGGTGTACCGGGCGCCCGTTTGGTGTCTCGGGAACCCTGCACACATTGTTTGGGGCTGTGAGCGAAACCCCGGCCGGATCTCCTCGCGGATGGAACCCGAATAGGCAATAAACCTGGACTAGAGACTTGTGTGGTTAGTCAGGTCATGGTCTACACCACGTCGGCTTTCGCTTGAAGTCTGCCGAGCACATGTCGTGTGCAGACGCTAAGTGGTGGAAACATGTGTGAAGAAGTACACCCCTGCAGGGTTATAAATGATCTATTCGAATAGTCGTGTCCGCGGTAAAGGTCCTCTGGGTTGCCTATAACAGTTCATAGACAAGTGAAAGTGGATACTCTAAAATGCGCAAGATAAGCGTGAGTGCTATGGATGGCGTTCTCGTAGGGAGATGGGAGCTGATCCATAGTGGTGTATTGATTTGGTGAATATGCGGACTCGTGTGCGCCACCTCAAAAGAGTTACTTGCAATTGTAGTTCAGGTTAGCCACCGAGTCAAAGCTGGCTTGCTGCAGTTAAACCCCACCATCCCCTTTGTTGATAATGATGCATATGTAGTTAGTTCTGATGTAAGTCTTGCTGGGTACATTTGTACTCACGTTTGCTTAATTTATGTTTTGCAGAGAGACTTCAGTCTCACTAGTAGTTCCGCGTGGACTTCGACGTTTAGCTTGTTACCTCAGCTACGATCTTGTGCCCTCGGCAGGGTCTTGTAGATAGTCAGGCTTCTCAGCCTTCTTCATTTGTAGTTGTCTGTACTCAGACAAGCTTCCGCATGTGCTTGTTGCTTGTATGCTCTGTATGTTGGGGTCATGAGACCCATGTTTGTAATACTTGGCTCCTCGAAGCCTAATGAATAAGTACCTGAGTCGTAGAGTTATGTTGTGATGCCATGTTGTATTTACACATATCGAGCATATTGTGTGTATGATTGAAATGCTTGGTATGTGTGGGATCCGACAACCTAGTTGTTTATCCTTGGTAGCCTCTCTTATGGGGAAATGTAGTCTTGTGCTTCCATGAGCCATAGTAGTCCGCTACAGCCCGGTTCACCGGAGTCCTGCTAGCCCAGCACTGCTGCTCTGGAACACTTGACTGGCCGGCATGTGATTCAATTCGTTCCTGTGTCTGTCCCTTCGGGGAAATGTCACGCGGTGACATCCGGAGTCCTGCCTAGTCTGCTACAGCCCGGTTCACCGGAGTCCTATTAGCCCAGTGCTACAGCCCGGATTCGCACGCTGCTGACCGACATGCTCGATGTTGATTCATGTATGCCTGTCCCCGTAAGTTAGTGCCACTTTGGGTTTACGACTAGTCATGTCGGCCCGGGTTCTCTGTCATATGGGTGCTAGCGACACTATCATATACGTGAGCCAAAAGGGGCAAACGGTCCCGGGCCATGGTAAGGCAACACCCGTGGGAATACCGTGCGTGAGGCCTCAAACTGATGTGAGGTGTTACCGGCTAGATTGATGTGACTTGGAATCGGGGTCCTGACAGCTTTGGTATCAGAGCCTGACTGCCTGTAGGATTACCAAGCCAAACTGGTCGAAGTTGAGTCTAGAAATGCTTTAGTTATATGTAGGGGAATTGATTGTGGGATGGAACGTAAGGCTCTTTTTACTTCTTATACCCTATGCCCTTCTGATCTGAGTCACCCTCTTCTTTTCTGTGGGGATTAAGAACTAGGCTTTCTCGCCTTTCTATCAGGATCACGTGTTACTAATCCGTAGAATCTTAGGATTGTTGGTTCCAGGCCTCAGTTCAGTTTCTACTACTTTTAGTATGTTGTCAGTTGAACCAGAACCTTGATATGTTGTTGTTAAGTGACTATGCAAATCCTTGTGGATGTCTCAAATCATTTTGAGCATTTACAGCCGTTATGTTGTCCGAGTCTTCCCAGGTTTCTAAATAGTCTGATGCATTTGCAAATCCCTTCTTTCCATTCCCGATGTCCCTTTGGGCCAATTCAACCACACTAATCGGTGAGTTGAGGTACTCTATTGCCTCGACATATATGTTGGAGCTATTATTATGACCCTAGGTGTCTTAGGGAGTCACCTAGTAATCTAGCAATGCTTTGTATTCCCAGTGTGATGATTCTAACCATTATTCTCGAAAGCATCCCATGATGACATTTAGTTAGTAGGCATTCTATTTCTGGGTTCTTGAACCCAAGACTCACTCTACTTAATTTGTGTAGATAGTGTTGCTCGTTCCTTTAGGATATCAGTGACCTTGTGATAGTCTTCGAGGTCCATGGCATTTCCTTCTTCCAAATACCATGAACTTCTTATGGTAGAAGTTCTTTTGAACCAAAAGATCACAACTAGAGTGCTCTTGGTGAGTTCTCCATTCGACATTGTGAATCTGCCAGTTCTACATTTCCGCATGGGTTATCCGGAAGAAATGTCGAGCTTTGCTCGACATACTAATCTATGCATACACAACTCAGAAAGATATATGTCCCCTTGAGTTGTCCCTCTTCATTTGTATTCCGACCATCGTCTATCAATTGATAGTTAGGAGTATGTGTGCATTCGTGCTCATCGATGCCTATTATTCTTGTGGTCCGTCAAGCCATTCTATTCCGGAATGACTAGGAGAAGCAAACTCTAGCACCTCATCCATATCTAGGATTGGGTCAAAGTAGTTGTAATCCGCAGATCAAATGCTAAACCAGCTTTTGTTCTGTTCTACCTTGGAGTGTTACTCTCTTTCATATCAAAGTATGTCATGGGAATTGCACAACCTCTTATGAACTCTTGATGCAGTGATACTTCTCGCCATCGTTCTTCATTCCTTGGTCTCTGTGTTGTTGCAACCGGAATGCTGACAAGTGAACTATGATGTGTGAAATCAATACTCCTAGCAACTCCGTTGCTTGGTAATTAATGGACAATACTCTCATTCTTAGCGTGTTGGTTATTGAATCATCATCCTAAGATTGATCGTGCTACCTAGTCCATATTTCCGGGTGCACTCATCGACCAACGAGTTAGGATTGTGACAATCCCTCGCTCCTTGATCATATCGTCTTGCCCTGAAAAGCAAGATTGTTCTCGAGCTTAATAGCATATAGGTGGTTCGTGATTTCCCGAATATCTTCTCGGAAGTATTACCAGGTTGTTCCCTGATCGCTATGTTGAGTTCGTGATCATGTTGGTTTTTCTCTAAACCATCCATTCTCCAAGAATCTGTGTTGGATACCCCGAGCTAGTTGGTTAAGCTAAACAACAACTTGGTGGGTTGGAAGATGAAATCTTGTCCGACTTAGTTCATCACTAAGGGATATCCTTGTGTGTGTGTGTGTGTGTGTTGAAGAAAGATGTTATCTCCATCGATTGGTCCTCGTGATCAGTTGTTGGATCTATTGCCTTGTCCAAACTTTGACTTGAGTATGGGCTATTGTCAAGTCAAATCAGAACCAATGATGTTCGTAATGTTATCTTACTCGTGGTTGATCCCTCGAGCATACACCATTACATCTTTTGGTCTGACCAATGCTATCACCGTGTTCACATGATGGTGGAAGTCCAGTGATATGGAAATTCCGATGAGTTGCTGTTGAGCCCATCAGCAGCATTTTGTCTCCCCCATGATTCATGTTGAACATCAAGCTAGTGTTGAAAACTTTTGTAAGCATTATCTTCATGTCCCGTTCATGAAATACATGTTTGGTGTAAGAAGTGACTTTATCCAAGTTCACGTGCATTAGGTGCAAGTTGCCGCCGTGAATTTGAGAAAGATTGTTTTTTGCTTTCTCTGGAATCATCCCAAGTCAGTCATGCATGTGCGAAGTATTCCATGGTTTGATAGGCTCGCTACCTCCACTCCATGTGTAATTCCTTACACATCAAGCCACTGATTGATTTGTTCAAGGAGAAGAAGTTCCTTCTTAAGAATCATGACTTATGTTAGGACTTTGTTATCCTCGATGATGGTTCCCCACCTGAACTCGGTAGTGTTTCGTTGTAAGACTACTATGTGGTCATGCTTGTCTTGGACAACGTGTTCACATGTATGTAGCAGAATCAGCTCATGCTTTGGAGCTTGCTATCGTAGTTCACTCCCCGAGAATCTCGCAACGCCGTGCCTTTGTAGCCTCATCACCTTCAGGTGGTTGTGGTTGTTCAATCATTTATTCCATAGCTTGCTAAAAGTTAGAATTTGTAGATTAGTGTACCAGATAAGTTACTAGTGAGACAAAATAACAAAATAGGTTTCACATTTATACATAACTTATTTTGGTGAACTATTGTAATACATTAGCATGTATTTAGTCCTAACTACATAATAAAATCACTTCTGTAACATATGTCTATGAAACATGCCAATTGTCTTCTCTATTTCCTCACACGCATCGACATATAAGGATAAAGACACATATTTTAAAGTAGTATGAACATAGTATGACATCATTCATATCATGGGCGAACAGATATCAAACAAACAAGCTATTGTATCATTGTGTGGGAACGTGAACATAACAACTAGATTACACATCAAGAGCAAAAGAATATCCTTCCTCTCTTTTAAACCATGTAAGGTGAAATGATATGTTAAGTCAACTATGTATAAAACTGAACAGAGTAACTAAGATTGGCTGCAAACCAAGTAGTTAAATGAACACGTCACAATAACAAGCAATTCAAAGGCATGAGCACTAAGGACCTACAACAGCGGCTTGAACTAATGTGCTCATGCCCTTCATCTTGCTGGTGTGACAATCCTTGAAAGTTTGCACTGCATTTGGTTCAGGTTCCTTTTGGTCCCCACGGCCTTCCCTCTGTATTTGGAACAAGTCAATACAGATACGATAATATGGCACAGCAAAAAGACGGAACCAAAAGCTATTTACAAGAGCCTCGCATTGTACAATATAGCTACGAGAACCTGTTGTTTGTTGGAATTTGACTTTAGAACAGTTGTTCTTGTTCTTCAAATAGTTAGACTAGAAGATATACTTATATAGCACATACGTAAATATGAGTTCAATATGTGATCTAATCACATACATATACCCTACCTGATACTTTGGATCAGACTAGTGTTTAACAAGGGTTGTCCAGTCTTCATCCATAATATATTCCACTTGAGATGTTTGGGCAATTTGATTGTTAGCCTTGCCTTAAAAGTGAGTTTTTCTAAGGTGATAATGATATTGTTGTAGAGCAGACTGAAAAACATGAGTGCATGCTTGTTTAGCTGGAGCATCTTTTGGATCCAACTCGAACCTCATCTGTTGAAAGAAGAATGGGAGTTTCATTAGCAGGAAGCTAGAAAGTATGGGGCATTGCAAGACAATATTACAAATTGAGATAAATAACATTAATTACAGATACATGGTCAAGGAAGGTGTTAAAGTCGGTATCGTGTTTCCCATTCCTGTACTGGATCCAAGTTGGGAGGATACGTGCATGACACCTAACAGCAACGGCTGCCTCTGATACTAACTTGGCTGACTGTGTAGCATCACATGGCATTTTTAAAATTTCCTCAAAATAGATCTCCATCCTCCCTCTAGATTTTTTCAATTTGTCAAGCATTATCCTAATGTCTGTTTCCTCTTGTGCCGTGGTGCTAGTTCATCAACAAATATGGAAAGTGTTAGTGCACATCAAGCTGTGAGAGTACATATAAAGGACCATGGAACTCCAAACTGACTCGGTCAGGTACCGTCTTGGTGTTGGTGCCCATGAGGTTCATCTGATCTTGCCAAGTCCTGTAGTGCCAGTAGTGCTCCAGAAGTTGTGTTAGGTGTGAAGGCAGCTTGGGAACATGCCACTTGCGGAGCAAACGAACGAGTAACTCGTTGAGATGTCGGTACAATTGAAGGCGGGTGCTACAACTAGTGGAGCAGGGGATATTGTGTCTGTACATTTAGCCGGTGTACTTGGACCTTATACTGTAATATAAGTTCTAGCAGAATCTCAACGGAAGATCCTTTTCCATTGCACCCGATGAGTAACACCATTCCCTACTATATTCTTTTCCTTGCTCTTTTTTGACTTTGCCATGTCAAGCCATACCTACAACATAAAAGAATAAAATTCACTCTTCAGAACTCATTGATGCATGATACAGACAAGCAATACTTTGATGTAAGACAACCGTATGAGGGGGATGGAATATGTAAGCACAATAGGAAGGCATGACATATTCACACCTACGATGTGTAAACTAAGAAAAAGGATTTTCAAGAAATTAGAAGCAATGCTAGCTAGACACCATATGAAAGATGCAACCAATATCACTCTGTCAAGTTAAAAGTGTCTTGTCATAAGTGGCATTTAAAAGAATTAGAAGCATTACAACATAGAAATCAATGCACGATGCAACCAATATGACACTGCCAAGTCAAAAGCGTCCATCCATAAGTGATTCATGTGGGATACGCAACAGCAGTACTTTGGTATAAGAACATGGTAGATAGATAGATGCAGTGTTTCTAGAAACAGAAAGGCATGTCATATGCACAAGTATAACATATAAACTCAGTAGGTGCAATTTAATCAAATTAGAAGAAATACAAGATAGACACCATATGCAACATGAAACCTATGATCACACTGTCAACTTAGATTAAGCACCTACGATGGTGGAGTAGGGGAGATGAACTCATCATATAGGCTTGGAACATCAACTACAGTAGCAATAGTGTCGGTGTACTCAAACCGGGTTGTCTATGTTCCCTTGTGTCAGGTTTCGGGTTTCGGCAAAACCCTTGAGGTTCGAACACTGGGGTATGCACGAAGATCTCTCCCTACCTAATCACGTCCTCGCTCTCATTGCGATCTCAAAACTTAGCTCGACGAACTCGCAACACAAGAGACACAAGATTTATACCGGTTCGGGCCACCGTTGTGGTGTAATACCCTACTCCAGTGTCGTGCGGTGGATTGCCTCTTGGACTGATGAGGAACAGTACAAGGGAAGAATAGCCTCCTGAGGAGAGGTGTTCTTATGCTCAGTGAGCTTGTGTGGGTGAGGATAATCTGAATCATTTGCCTCCTACTGTGGTGGCTGGTCCTATTTATAGAGGCCCTGGTCCTCTCTCCAAATATTGAGCGGGAAGGGATCCCACAACGACCAATTCTAAGGGAGAAAACTAGTACAGGTTATCCTGACTAAAGCTGGTTTTCGCCTGCCAAAGGCTCTCGTGGTGACACCGGCTTGGGCTCCACGGTGACCTCCGTCTTGCCGTCCTGCTGGTCTTGGTCTCGTTGCACTGATATGGAAACCTTTGCCTGATGCCTCGGGACTCCTCGCCTGCGCTTGCCTCTTTAGCACCAAAGAGGAAACGACGACACTGCGCGCTGGCGCCCGCCTGGCTCCAGTCGTCACGGCTTATGTCATAGGAACCTCGCGAGGTTCCCTTTGGCTTGATCTCTCCGCCCCTCGTGAGCCAGCCTGGTGACGTCGCTCCCAAGGAGGTCTTTTGATGTCCGCCTCGCGAGGCTTGGCCCCTCGCGAGGGTCTTGAGTGTTTGCTAGTGAAGATGGGCCGTACAGGGCCGCTGGTGGAGCCACGCCATGGCCGCAGGCAGGCTAGTCTGGGGACCCCCGTTCCCAGGACGCCGACAGTAGCCCCCGGGCCCAAGGCGCGCTCGGACTTGGCTTCGAGGCGAAGCCAAAGGGCAAGTGTGGAGCACTGCGGGCCCCAACAGCCTGCTTCCTTGGTTGATGCATGGCGATTGATTGCATGTGGGCGTCTCCGCTTCCCCACGCTGCCTTGGCAACTGCCCGACTGACAAAAGACTGGCGCGGGCAACGCTTGCCTTCATTCGCCTTGCTCTAGATCCCCTTTCACGCTCCTTGCTTCCGAAATCTCTAGATCCGCTTCGATCCCCCTTCGAGCCTCCGACCAATGGCGCCCCGCAAGGTCAAGGCCGCTTTTGCCGCCGTCTTGGTACGAGCCAGCTCTGGACGCGCCCAACGTCTCGGAGAAGAACCTCGCCGCCACACGCCTGCTGACGGTGGGGGAAAGCAATGATAAGGGGAAGACCGACATCCGGTCCGGCTCCGCCGAGCCGGAGGCCCAGGGGAGCACCTTCTACCCCTTCTTCATGAGCAACATCGTCGCGGGCCTGCTTCCCCCTTTCTCCGACTTCTTCTATGCCAGCCTCCGCCATTACAGGTTGCAAGCCCTTCATCTCCATCCCAACTCCATTCTTTTCTTGTAAATCTTCGCTTTCTACTATTGGGCGTATGTCGGCGTGATGCCGTCCGTGGCTCTGCTGCGCCACTTCTTCTTCCTCCGAATCAACGATGGTCATACCTCTGGGTGCGCCAACTTCATCACGGTCGGCAAGGCCAACGCGATCTCGAAGGCTAGGAAGAAGGCCGACGGCTTCAGGAGCAAGTGGGTCATGATGGACGCCTAGTGCGTCCACCCCATGCTTGAGGCTGCCAACGGAGATGCCCCAGTCTGACGAGGGGTAGTCTTGCGCCAAACTTACGGATGACAGGGTGAAGCCTGTGCTGGAGAAGATGACTGCCGACCTGAAGCCGGGCAACACGAAGGCGGCGAAGCTGACGGGGGCCATGCTCCTGAGGGAGTTCATGATGCTGCGCATGGCCCCGCTCCAGGCGCGCTCGCGCCCCTTGTGGACGCTTGAGCGCGCAGAAGATAAGATCTGCTTGAGTCCGGCGGCCTTATCTGACGAAGAGCTAGCCGTGGCTCTCCACCTCTTGGTCGGAGATTGTTGGGGATATTACTACTGCATATAAACCGGCCAGGAGGGGCCGGGTTATACCCATAATGATTTATACACATTGAAGCCCATGAAGTCAAGGAGTATGGCACTTTACGGAGGAGATCTACACGAAGGCCCAGGGCCCAAAGGCGGATTAGGGCCCGTAGACATAAACCTCCATATGACATGTAACTTGTGTTGTAAGATAGGAAAGGGTAGAAACCGAGCCGGACACGTTTATGAGCTTGCCGGGATTCTGTAAACCATCGGGCGTCAACCTATGTATATAAAGGGACGACCCGGCGGCGGTTTAGGGACAACAAACAACAAATTGAGAGCTAGGTCAAGCGGATTCGCTCCCTGGTCATCATAACCCTAGCATTCCACCTCAACTGGATTAGGCTTTTACCTTTACTGCAAGGGACCGAACCAGTATAAACTCCTTGCGTCCTTTGTCCCGCTTTAACCCCTTTAAGCTAACCCGTCGTGATGGCTCCACGACTAAGTCCTGACACTAGGACATCTGTCGTGACTAATCCACGACAGTTGGCACCCACCGTGGGGCTATCGCACGATGGTTTCAAGTTCTTAGAGGGGAGCTTCGAAGGGCTCAAGGGATACGCTGTGGGCCGGATGACCAAGAGTCGTCGCGGCAAGCTCTACATCGACGACGCAGGCTGGGGCCCCGAGGCCGGCTCAATTGAGTACGGGTACTGGGTCCCCTTCGGCGGCATTCACGTCTTCAGTGGCAAGATCGGCGAATCGGGCCCTGAGCCGGACATCTACACCGACATCGTCAAAACGGCTCAGCATGCGAGACCCGCCCGGGTTCAGCCTGCTAGGAAGCGTGCCTTCGTGGGAGTTATCCACAGAGCGGAATCTGAGGATAGATCGACATATGGTGGTGAAACCGTCATTTACTCTGATGACGAGTCATCTACAGGGGAGACCGAGTCGTTGTACCAACTGCAAGATGGCCGGTTCGGGGGCTGTTCCGATGGCGAAAGTATTCTGGACCCCTTTGATCCGCCGAGCCGGGTTGCAATCTTCATGGCCGGTACATAGCCTGCGCAGAACTCTTCGACTACAGCAGCGATGATCTTCGGGTCAGCAGCGGCGATAGCAGCCGGGGCAGGAGGCCCTGCGCGACCGCCGGCTCAGGTTTTGTCTGACTTATTTGATGCTTTGGGAATGCAACTAGCTGCAGAAGTTAACCCAGCGAATCAGGATGAGCATAACGCGGAAGTTGCAAAAGTGAAAGATCAGATAACTCAGGCCAAGGCGGTCCTGGCAGCTGAGGACGCCAGGATGGCTGCAGAGCGGGCCGAGTTGGATGCACCGGCTTACCGGCTTATGTTGGATCAGAGCGCGTCAAATGATGTCATGAGGAGAAGGTACCGATCTCACCTGCCTCCGGCTTATGAGGCAAGGAATCTCTTTAACACGCCAGGAGCAGGAACCAGTAACCAGCCAGTGGTAAACCGGGTGGAGGCACCTGGAACGAGGGCGCCGGTTCAGCTGCGCCCGATGGATCCACCTCGTCAGAACAATGTCCTGTCGTAGCACGTCTCAACGCCTCCGGGTCATTACTCTAACCCATTTGATAACATAGTCACCGTCGCTTCATGATTGGCGGCTCTCCCGATCGAAGGCGAGTCCCTAGTAGCGGTTGAGACACGACGGGCTAGAGAGCTCCTTCAGACAGCCTTGACTCAGCAGCAGGCTTATTCATACAGCCGCGAGAGGTTCATTCCACTCCCCGCCCAAGCCGGAGTTACAACAGGCGTATTGATGAACCGGCTGTATCGAGCAGTGCGCGGAACCGTAACCCGCCTCGAGGACATAACCCGGCGGGCGGTGCTGCTAATGCTCAGGATGTGGTGGATCACGGTATGGCATGTCGAGAAGCTGAGTTAGCGGCACAGTACGCGGCCCGTCAGCTTACTCCGGTTCGTCCAACAACTTCGGTGGAACCAGGAGTTACCTCCAGTTCTTTGGGGGTGCCGTGTCTCACCCCGGCTCTACGTAATGTACGGCTGCCCAAGGATTTCAAGGGTCCACGTAAAGTGCCCAATTACACTGCCGATTTACCCCCCGAGTCATGGCTCGAAAGCTATGAGATGGCAATGGAGATGTTGGATGTGGATGATGCGGCGTGTGCTAAATACTTCACCATGATGTTGGAAGGAACAGCTCGCACTTGGCTGAAAAATTTACCAGCTACTCCCTCCGTTCCGATTTACTCGTCGTGGTTTTAGTTCAAATTTGAACTAAAACCAAGACAAGCAAATCGGAACGGAGGGAGTAACTCCATTGGGTCATGGGCCGAGTTAAAGGCCCAGTTTATCCAGAATTTCAAAGAAACGTGCAAGCAGCCCATGTCAATTGTGGACTTAGCTGCCTGCGTCCAAGAGGAAGGTGAATCGATAACCCATTGGGTGCGCCGGGTTTCAGAAATCTTGCATTCATCGGACCGCATTAACACTGATACAGCAGTTTTAACATTGGAAGGCAATTGTCGGTTCGCGCCTCTCAAGTTGAAGTTGGAACGGTTCAGGCGTCACTGCAATGACATGGGGACGCTTATGGCAGCTCTGGTGAAGTATGCTGACTCTGATAGTACCAAGGACCCTGAGTCTGAAGATGAAAAGCCAGGAAAGGGAAAGAAGAGCGACAGCACGAAAGGGCAGCAGCATAACCCGGCGGGCCATGGAAACAACTATAAGTGTAAAGCGGATAACAGTTTCGATTTTGTGGCTAACACCAACACGCAGAATAATGGTCAGTGTCGTAAGGGTAAACCGCTCCCGCGGGGTGGAGGATCAGGTGTCAATCTTGAGCGCCGTTTAAATCAGCCTTGCCCGAGGCATGGGACGAAAGAAAGGCCAGCTACGCACCTCTGGAAGGATTTCTTTATCATGCGGGAGTTCAAAAATTTGGATCTTTTCCAATATGAGTGTGGACCGTCCGGTGGTTCAGAGCCCAGTTCTCATGGGCAGGGTTATGGTGGAGGCAGCTCTGGATCAGGATTTCAAGGTAATCAAAGCGGGTATGGCAATCAGGGCAGTCAGGGCAACCAGGGTGGTTATAATCATCAGGGGAGTCAGCAGCAGCAACAGTCGGGTTACCAGAGCAACCCGAAGCAGTTGAATAGTGGGCAGTATCATGTCTTCACCACTAGCCTGTGCAAGCGCGATCAGAAGCTTCATAAAAGGGCAGTGAATTCCGTTGAACCGGCGGTGCCCCGTTATTTGCGTTGGTCTGAACAGCCCATTATGTGGAGTCGAGAGGATCATCCGCCCCGGGTTGATAATCCGGGTCGTCTGGCGTTGGTGGTGGCACCTCAGGTTGGAGGGTATAAATTCACCAAGGTACTCATGGATGGAGGGAGCAGCATCAATAACCTTTATTATGAAACCTTCCGTCGCATGGGGTTGATAGATAAAAATCTTAAACCGTCGAACACTGTTTTCCATGGTGTTGTGCCTGGTAAATCGGCGTACCCAGTTGGTAGGATAGCTCTAGAGGTTGCTTTTGGAGATGAGCATGATTCAAGATCAGAGACCTTAACTTTTGAAGTGGTAAAAATCAAGAGCCCGTATCATGCCCTATTTGGACGGCCGGCTTATGCTAAGTTAATGGCAAGGCCCTGTTATGTTTATCTGCAGCTCAAGATGCCGGGTCATAAGGGGACCATCACAGTAGATGGGAGCTGTAAGATCGCTTTGGAATGTGAAGAAGGTGATGCGACCTATGCTGAGTTGGTTTGTGCCACAGAGGAGTTGAAGTTCTACAAGGACAATGTTGATCCGGCGGATATGACTTCTTTGAAAAAGCCAACTACAGAGCATGACCGGCTTTGAAGTTTAAATCGGCTGATGAGACTAAGCTGGTTGATTTTGTTCCTCGCGATTCATCCAAGCAGTTTAGCATCAACGCTAACCTGGATCCGAAATAGGAAAGCGCGCTTATCGGGTTCATCTGTGAGAACCGGGACATCTTTGCATGGAAACCTTCTGACATGCCAGGTGTACCGAGGGAACTCGCTGAGCACACTCTTAATATCGATCCTATGTTTAAACCGGTCAAGCAGTTTCTCCGCCACTTCAATGAAGAAAGGCGCAAGGCCATTGGTGAGGAGGTAGCCAGGCTCTTGGCGGCTGGGATTATCATTGAAGTATTTCATCCTGAATGGTTGGCTAACCCGGTGCTAGTACTTAGGAAGAACGGCACTTGGCGTATGTGTGTGGATTACACAGATTTGAACAAGGCTGGCCAGCTGATCCCTTTGCTCTCCCTCGTATTGATCAAATTATTGATGCTACGGCGGGTTGTGAGGGTTTGGGTTTTCTGGATGCTTATTCTGGTTATCATCAGATCAAAATGGCAGTTAAGGACCAGGAGAAGACAACTTTTATAACTCCCTTTGGAGCCTTCTGCTATGTATCTATGCCTTTTGGGCTCAAGAGTGCCCAGGCGACTTATAAGCGCTGTGTGCAGAATTGTCTTCATAATCAAATTGGGCGCAATGTTCATGCTTATGTGGATGATATTGTGGTGAAGCCCAGAAAGGAGGAGACATTAATAGATGATTTGAAGGAAACTTTTGATAATCTCCGGGTCTATAAGATGATGCTTAATCCGGCCAAGTGTGTTTTTGGTGTACCGTTAGGCAAGCTCTTAGGGTTTCTAGTGTCTAACAGGGGCATTGAAGCTAATCGGGAAAAGATCAAGGCTATTACGTCTCTGGCTAAACCGGCGTGTATCAATGATGTTCAATGTCTGGCGGGTCGTATTGCAGCGCTGAGTCGGTTTATCAGCCGATTCGGAAAGAAAGCTATCCCTCTATATCAGATGATGAAAAAGACAGAAAATTTTGTCTGGAGTGATGCTGCTAATGCGGCGTTTGAGGATTTGAAGAAGCAGTCAGCCGAGCCACCGGTCCTTGCTACTCCGGTTGATAAGGAGCCACTGTTGTTATATGTGGCTGCTAATGCTCTGGCTGTTAGTGTGGCCATTGTGGTGGAGCGCAAGGAGGCTGGGAAGGAATATCCGCTTCAACGACCGGTTTATTATATCAGTGAGGTGCTTATTGAGTCCAAACAGAGATACCCACATTGGCAGAAACTGGTGCATGGCATTTTCATGGCAAGCCGAAAGCTTAAGCAGTATTTTCAGGGTCATCCCATCACTGTGGTCAGCTCGGCCCTTTGGGAGACATAATCCAAAATAGGGAAGCAACTGGCCGAGTTGCCAAGTGGGCCATTGAGCTTGGACCTCACGGGTTAAAATATGTGCCTCATATGGCAATAAAATCCCAAGAGCTTGTGGATTTCATCAATGACTGGACAGAGTTACAAGCACCGGAAGAAAAGACGGATCATACTTATTGGACTATTCATTTTGATGGATCCAGGCAATTGGAGGGCTCGGGGGCTGGAGTCGTGTTAACTTCCCCACGAGGTGATAAGTTTTGTTATGTTCTCTGTTTAATGTTCCCTTGCACTAATAATGCAGCTGAATATGAGGCTTTACTCCACGGTCTTCGAATGGCTAAGGCGTTGAATTTAAGCCGGCTTAAGTGCTTTGGTGACTCGGACCTGGTGGCTCAACAGGTGTCTAGTAGTTGGGATTCCAAGGACCCACTCATCGCAGCATATCGTCGAGAGGTGGATATTGTTGCTGGTCACTTCAAAGGTTATCAGGTTGATCATGTGGACCGGCGAAAGAATGAAACATCGGACGCTTTGAGCCGTTTGGGTTCCCAACGTAAACTGGTGCCACCCAATGTTTTTCTGGATGTTCTGCATAACCCGTCAGTCAAGCTACCTACAGAGGAGGATTTGGCTATTCCTGACCCGGAGGCTCAGTTCGTGGCGGCTCTTCATGTTATCCCAGATTGGACGGTTCATATATTTTGCGTATATGAACCGGGGTGAGTTACCGGAGGATGAAACTTTGGCCAGGCAGATAATCCGGCGGTCCATGTCAATGACCATTGTCAATGGAGAGTTGCATCATTGCAGTGTAACAGGGCCGTTTCAGCGTTGCGTATCTCCTGAAGAAGGCCGTGAGATTTTGCGTGAGATCCACGAAGGAGATTGTTGTCACCACGCCGGTTCAAAGTCTCTGGTAGCCAAGGCTTTTCGTCACGGCTTCGATTGGCTGGTGGCTCATGCTGATGCTGAAGACTTGGTCAAGAAGTGTGATGGCTGTCAAAAATTCTCACGGCGCGCTCATGTACCGGTTCAAGAGTTGAGGATGATCCCAATCACTGGATCGTTTGCAACTTGGGGGCTGGATATGGTTGGGCCCTTTAAGAGATCCAAAGATAAGAAGACCCACCTTTTGGTGGCGGTTGATAAGTTCACTAAGTGGGTGGAGGCAGAGCCAGTCAGTAAGTGTGATGCAGCCACGGCGGTTCAATTCATCAAGAAGGTGATTTTCTGGTTTGGTTTTCCACACAGCATCATAACTGATAATGGCACTAATCTGTCCAAAGGTGCTATGAAAGAATTTTGTCAACATGAGCACATCCGGCTTGACGTATCATCAGTGGCTCACCCCAAACTAATGGTCAAGCGGAGATAGCCAATTAAGAGGTCCTGAGAGGCATCAAGCCCCGGCTCATGGTTCCTTTGCAAAGAACGCCGGGTTGTTGGGTGGAGGAGTTACGTTCTCTATTATGGAGCATCAATACCATGCCCAACAGATCTACGGGTTACACGCCTTTTTTCATGGATTACGGAGCAGAGGCAGTTCTCCCTAGTGACATCCGTCATGACTCGCCTCATGTGGCGGCTTATGTCAAAGCTGACAATGAGAAGGCACGACAGGAAGCACTTGACCTGTTAGATGAGGAGCGTGACATTGCAGCAGCTCAGTCGGCGATTTACCAGCAAGATCTGCGTCGTTATCACAGCCGCCGAGTTAGAACCAGAACTTCTCAAGAAGGCGATCTGGTGCTCCGACTCATCCAGGATCAGACTGATATGCACAAGTTATCCCCGCCTTGGGACGGACCCTTTGTGGTCAGCAAGAATCTGCATAATGGGTCATACTACCTTATCGATGTTCGAGAGCATAAAGACTCACGTAAATCCGAGGAGGAGACCCACCGGCCGTGGAATATTGCTCATCTTCGGCCTTACTACACCTGAGCCATAGGCTCCTCTTATGTACATATTTTTGACAATGTATATATTATGATCAATACAATAAACCGGCATCCCTACTAAAGCGGGGCCTCTGCTGTTTTTCCCTTAAGAGTTTTTGGTTACATGGGGGCTTCTGTTTATAAAGCGGAGTTCTGACTACCCAGTGATCCGGCTTATAAAGCCACAAAAAAAACTTGGGGGCTTGTCACACGAAGTTAAAAAGGGGCCAAAGAGAGTGTTGCAAAAGCACAGCTCAAACATAGGCACCCACTGAGCACAGCTCAAAATGTTACCTGGGGGCTCTTTTGTTGCACAGCAACAAAGAGTTTTAACCCTTGTAATAGGATATCAAGCCAGGCTTGGAAGCCAAGTGTATTCACCTAAAACCCCGGGTTATCCTGCCTTTTTTAAGTAAGTCACTCCGCCAAGTAATCCTGGTACGACCCGCCGAACGTTTGACAAGTCAATCTTATACAGACCCTGAACTTGTCAAAGTTAAAACGACGATTGGTTAATGTGAGGTCCATCTTAAAAGGCTTCGTGAAATGGTTTAACTCAGTGGCCTGGCAGCCCATGAAAAGCCTCGATTTTGGGCCTGGCAGCCCATGAAAAGCATCGCATCTTCCCATGCTTTTATTTGCCAAATTTTCTCTTTTTGAGGTTTACAACATTTTCCGATAAACCGGTGTTTATTGACCAGGCCTGGTTTTTGATTATAGGTCACCAGTCTAAAATAAACCGGTATTTATTAACCCGGCCTGGTCTCGACTAAAAGTCGCCAGTATTATATATGGATAATCTGGTGTTTATTACAAACCGGTACAGTTTTATTATAAACCGGAAAAATATGGGAGGAGTTATCAGTACTCAAGATTGGGGTTATCACCCTTACTACAAAACGTTGGTAAACCAACGATGTGATTCAATATCACAGGTATCATCTATTTCATATTTGATTATTTTGAAGCACAACCTTGGTTATAAACCGGGTTATATGTTGGGTATTATGACCCGTCCGGCGGTAAACCGCCAGGACACTTTAAACTTGTTTTATGCAGAAACAGGTTGAATAAAGCTGCTAAGGATTATAAGCAGACATAGCATTATTATGACGGATTAACAGTGTTATGCAAACGTGAATATGCACGATGGCATAGCAGACCAAGTGTTTCAACTAGCCTATTACAAGGCGCTTTGATGCACAAAAGGATAAATTGTTTAACACAAGAGTTGCAGTATGCAGAAGTTAAACAGGCCTCCGAATCGTTAATTTTCGCCAGGCTGACTTGACGGTTGTGGATCATCCTGCGCCGGTTCACCCTCCTCCTCTCCCCCCAGCGGCTGTAAGTCAATTGTTGTCCAGTCAATCCCAGTTAAGGCTTGGAAGACAGCTTCATCGCTTATAAGGGTGGACAGTTCAACATCAGGGGCATAAGTATGCGTACGGATTGGCGGGATAAGATTCTGCACATCATAATTTGGCGCATTTACCCGTTTGTTGTCGGCATCGTAAATCGTCTGGTAATAAGAAAGATCAGTTTCTTCAGCCAATTTACTAGCCAGAGGACGCATTTCCCTTGTCAAAGCTCGGAGGTCATCATTGTCAAAATCTGATCCGTCCTCCTTTATGCTCGGGTAGCCATTCCCTACATTAGCCGGGTCAAGATCTGGCACCCATGCCTTAGCCCGGGTTAGCGCGGTCAGAGCTCCCGCCCTTGCAGCTGATCTTTTTAACTCCTCAAACCGGACGGGCAGCATGGACAACCTCTCTAATGTCTCCTTGATCAAGGTTGGGGCGGCTAGTTATGAGAGGTAGTATAGATGATCCTTTGTGCGCCAGTATATAACTGCTCTATAAGAGTATAGGCAGCCTTCAATTTCTTTTGCATATCAGATCGAAGATGGGTAATGCCAGATCCTGCATCATTAGGCATGTTGATAAACCGGCAATTTATGGGATAATACATGCTCAAAGCTTACAGTAAGAATACTTACCAAACAAAGCAGTGGTCATGGCATTTGTTTGCCACTTTAAACCGGTCAAATCTTCTACCACCGGATTAAGAGCTGCTTCTGCATCATCAACCTTCTTTTGGAGTGTGGCTTTTTCTATGTCCTAGTCCGCCCACTCCATCTTGAAGTTATCTTTCAGTTTCTCCGTGGCTGCTAAGGCACTTGTGAGCTCCTCCTTGACTTTGGAGGTTTCTGCCTGTGGGGACTTGATATTTTCTTGAAGATCAGCGGTTTGGGATTCCTTTTTGCTCAGCTCAGCCTGTAAGAGATATACATGTTATGAGTTGACAACATATATTTGAAGTACCAAGCACATAACAAGTTATACACTTGGCACTTGGGGGCTAATGTCTATCGCTTCTTATCCAAATTTTCTTGTAAGTCCCAAGATCAATTCAAGTATTATTCTTGGCACTTGGGGGCTAATGTATATTTGCTCAATAATACAGTCTCGGTTCATCTTGAAGAGATAAACCGACCCTTGGGGGCTACACAGGCAAAAATGGAAAGATCAATATTCTAAAAGTCCCAGTTCATCTTGAAGAGATTAACCGGCCCTTGGGGCCTACGCAGGCACAAGTTAAAGTATTACGAAGTCCCAGTTTACAATGGTATTATAAACTGGCCCTTGGGGCCTACTGGAGTTGATATTAGAAATTGGACACAAGGGAGAAAAAATTATGCAGAGTTAATGGTATTTACCTCGTACCGCTCCTTCATCATGTTCACTAAACCGGCTTCATAGTCGTGGCTTGTGTACAGGCGGTTTAAATACCCAGAATGGATGTCTTGGGCATTGAGGTGAGCATATCTAGACAAATCAATATTCCACTTGCCCTTGTCCATAGCAGAAAATTCCTCCTTGGCACTATGCTTTGATAAAGCGACAGGATTGCCAGGGGGTGTGGCCAACGCTGGTAATCATGATATCATCTGTTTTATCACCAGCCGCTTTGACTGGGCTTGGCAGTTTATCCGCAGCTTTAGCCGGACTGGGTGGATCAGCAGCATGACCTGTAGGATCATCTTCCATCTGTTCGATAAAGGTGTCATGATCTTGCGGTGGTGGGTCATCAGGAATAGCATCAGGATTTGGTTCAAATTGTTCTGGAATTTTCTCCGGTTCAGCGGCCGGGTTATCATTAGCCGGTTTGTTCAACCTGGCCTTCTTGCTGGGTTTGGGCTTGGCACTGAAAAGAACAAGCACAAGGTTGGTACAGTGAGTAAAGCAGAGAATATTAAGGGTTAGTTTAAACATTCTTACCCAGGAACCGTTTTAAGGGTTGGTAGTTGCGTCTCTGTTGATTCGCCAGAAGAAGAATGGGAAGTTCCCTGATAATTTGAATCAGATGGTGTAAGAGGTTGCCGGAAATAACCCGCCTTAGGATAATGTGGGTCAGGAGTATAAGAGACCTCTGGGCGGCACTTACGAACCGGCGTGTTAGGTAAACCGGAAGAGGTTTCCACATGACCGCTCTGCCGGGTTGTACGGCGAGCTTCGTGTTGCTTTTTCTTCAAAAGAAAGTTTGGATCCATATGAGCTAGAGGGTGAGAAAATCCTACTTTCCGGTTTGCTTGACGACTTTTCGGAGTTGGCACAGGTTCTGAGTCGGAGGAAAGAATAATTACCTCTACGTCACCGGCTTGACTAGCCTCTGCGTCCTCCTGATAATAATCATTATCAATAAGATGAATGAAGATGGAACCAAGTGAATCAATTTCTACCTCTGACTTGTGATTCTCATCATCGTCATCAAAGTTTAAATCGGCGGAGTCGGCGGTTTTCTTTTTGGCACGCCTCTTGGTGACATTCGTCTTGACACGAGGTGCCTTTGCCGGTTTATCTTGCAATTTCTTCTTCCAGAACAGATCATCGCCCTGTCCAAGATTGATGAAAGTTATAAGGGAAGATTATAAGGGTCGGATTAAAATAAGAGTTATGCAATTCTTACAGCTGGCGGTTTATTGGAAACGCAGAAGGGAGTAAGCCCTGGTTTACTGCAGACAGCCACCGGTTCATCGAGTATCTTTTTAACAGCCTCTGTAATTTCAGCTTCGGTTAGCTGAATGTCGATACGCCGTTGAGGATCTTTTAAGTGCCATGTATATTCGCACATTAAACCGAGGCGACGGCTTAAAGGCAGGATGCTCCAAGATATCCAGCAGCGAACAAAGTCAACACCTGTTAAACCGTTCGCAACAAAGGCTCTGAGCTTTGAGAGTTGTGGCGCATAGTTGGCCTGTTCCTTTGCAGTCCGCCTTTGAGGGAATGGATGCGTATTGCTAAGCCGGTGAGCACGATAACCCGGTAGAGGATTCTCTTCAGCGGGAGACGTATCTCGGCAATAGAACCAAGTCTGATTCCAATCTTTTGGGTGAGTATGATGTTTGGCGTGAGGGAAACTGACATCTTTCCTCTTCTGAATGGAAACCCTGCAAAGTTCAGTGTTGGGCCCATCTGAAAATTCAATACGGTGGTTCAAGTAAAAAATGTCTCTGAACAGTTCAACAGTGGGTTCTTCCTGTAGATAAGCCTCGCAGAACACTTGAAAATTACAAATATTGGACACAGAGTTAGGTCCAATATCTTGAGGGTGGAGCTGGAAGCTAGCAAGCACATCGTGGAAAAAATTTGATCCGGGAGGACTGAATCCTCGACCCAGGTGATCAATGAATACAATCTGTTCTCCATCTTTGGGTTCAGGAGGATTTTCTGGACCGGGGGCCCTCAAGTGTATGACGTCCTTTTTTGCTAAAGCGTCGGTTGCAATGCACCCATTCAGTTTTTCTTCAGTAACTCGGGAGGGAACCCAGTTGCAGGCATAAAAAGACTTAGCCATTTATCCACAGCCTGAGGGAAGATTCGAGCCGGTTTAAGGTTTATGAATGACGAAGCATAAACCGTCAAAAGCGGAAAAGCAGGTGTTGAAATGCATATAAAGTTAAACCGGAGGTTGGTGTCATCATAGTTATCAAGACGAGAAATTGACGGTTCAAGAGGGGAGTAATGGTACCTGGCGGATTATCATTCTATAAAGTTAAACCGCCTATGCTAGTATGGAAAGTACAGACCTGAAGCGATGAAAAACAGGTTTCACAGATTGAGATGATACTTTCAGATCTGCAGCGTGTCAGCAAATCAAAATATATTCAGACCTAAAATACAGGTGCTTAAGTAGTTCATTAGATCCAGATGAGATTCTTCTATACGAAGAGGATGCTCTAATGATGTAAAAGGGAACTATAACTATGACCGCACAGGAGAATATCAGATTTAAACTCGCCATTTACGCTACGGAGAAAAATAGGGAAGAACAGTACTAAGCTTCGATGAACTCGATGAAACCCTAAACGGGACCTAGGGGAAAGAGCAAAGAAAGACTTACCAGGGCTGTTGAACGCGGAGGTGTGCAGAGGAGAATCTGGTCAAATCAGGTTGATGCAGCGGCCATTGTTGGGGCAGAGACGAAGGTCGACGGCGGCGGTAGTGCTCAAGTATAGAGGCGACGCGAGGTGGAAGAAAGACGAAGAGGTAGGGGGAGAAAATGAATGGGACCCTCGGGCTTATAAGGCGAAGGGATAAGTGGCAGGCGCGAGAATTGAGGATCCCAAAGAATGGATATGTGACAGAGCTGTCGCCTCGATTTTCGGAGGCTCATTAATAAAACTAAGGTATATATGGTTTTTTTACTAAACAGGTGACGTCATGGCGGTTTATTATAATCATGGAAGATGACGTCATGGCGGTGCTGAATGAGGAATTTTCCTAAATATTGAAGATTGACATGAACAGGTTCAAATCAATCTGGGGCCTAATGTTGGGGGTATTACTACTGAATATAATCCGGCCAGGAGGGGCCGGGTTATACCCATAATGATTTATACACATTGAAGCCCATGAAGACAAGGAGTATGGCGCTTTACGGAGGATATCTACACGAAGGCCCAGGTCCCAAAGGCGGATTAGGGCCCGTAGACATAAACCTCCATATGACATGTAACTTATGTTGTAAGATAGGAAAGGGTAGAGATCGAGCCGGACACGTTTATGAGTCGGCCGGGATTCTGTAAACCGCCGGCCATCAACCTATGTATATAAAGGGATGACCTGACGGCGGTTTAGGGACAACAAACAACAACTCGAGAGCCAGGTCAAGCGGATTCGCTCCCTGGTCATCGAAACCCTAACAATTCCACCTCAACTGGATTAGGCTTTTACCTTCACCGCAAGGGGCCGAACCAGTATAAACTCCTTACGTCCTTTGTCCCGCTTTAACCCCTTTAAGCTAACCCGTCGCGATGGCTCCATGACTAATTCCTCACACTAGGACATCTGCGGTGACTAATCCATGACAGAGATGATCAGGAGTACCCGCCGAGTCCCTTCGTTCCTCTGTTCCTTCGCGTGGACGGGGCGGAGGTCACGGCCGCCATGCCCACCTTTGACGGGCGCGGGCTGGTGCCGCCGGCGCCTACTGTGGTCCCGGTGGTGACGATGCCGGTGGACGTGTCTTCAGACGATTCCCACAGGGAGGGGGAAGAGTAGGAAGACGAGGAGCGCGACTCGGAGGTGACCCCCGAGGGAATGGGGGAGACCTCTCCCTTGCGCAAGGCCGACATCCTCTGCACCCTGCCTGACGACGACGAGGCAGATGTCCTCCTGGAAAGGGAGGAGCCGCCTATGATCCTGATGAGGGGCAGGTCGGCGCTGATCTCCCGCGATGCTGCTCCTGTTTTGACTCCGCCTGCGGCTGCTTCTGGCCCATCTGCTGCCCCTTCTTCTGCTACTGGAGCTCGAGCGCCCACGCCTCATGCTGCAAGGCTCTCAGGCTTCAAGCTTAACAAGCGGAGGGACTACACCAGGGTGGACCATTAATTATTCTTGCCTCGCCTTGTTCTTGCTTATGCTGCTGATCCTTGATGCCGCTCCGTTGTGTAATTAGGCCGACGCTCGCGACGAAGAAGAGGAAGGAGGAAGCGGTGGTGCTGCCAGGGACCAATCTGCCTACTGCGGCTGTGTCTTCCTCCGTGGAGAAGGGCAGCGTTGGCGCTCACGCCTCTCCGTTCGATCGTCCTCGCGAGGCCCGGGGGAGCATCCTCAGGAGGAGTCATCCCCCGTGGCCCCGCTGGCTCCGGAGGCACCGGTGTCCGGCTCGGCTGCTGAGGTCCCCAAAGCTCAGGAGCCCCCGGTCTCCCAGGCTATGGTGACGGTGTCGCCTCCTCCTCCTCCTGCTGCACCACTGATTCCAGGTCCTTCCGCCTCCCCTGATGTCTTGGAGCATGCACTTTCTGAGATGACCCAGCTGCAAGAAGATCTTCAAGGCACCGACCCCCACCTGGTAGCCGGACGTCTAGAGCTAGTCTCTGGCTGACTTCATTCTAACGTGTCTGCTCGGGCGGCGCTGAGCCAGGCCGCGGCAACCTCTGAGAAGGAGAAGCAAGCCGCCGTCCAAGCCACAGCTGCACGCGAGGTGGCGCTGAAGGATGTCGAGGCCGCCCGGGATCGCTGCCGGGTGCTGGAGGCCGAGCTGAAGACCCTGCGCAATGAGCGTGCAGAAGAAGCCCATGGCCGCAAGGCGGAGGAGGAGAAGATGAAGGCCCGGGAGTCCCCCTTGATGCTCAAACGACCTTCATACCTTTGCCCTCGCCGAGGCTCGACTCAGGAGGGGCGCGCGACAACCAGGTCCGGGGGACCTGGCTGGGTGGCATACGCTTGGGCGTCACCCGAGCGCAGCCCCCGTGCCCAGCCCCCTCGCGCGATTCTTCCGAGGGGAGGTGTTGCGATGAGGCCAGACACTGAGCTCAAGGGCTCCCTAAGGTTGATATGGCCTTGAGGCCGTCCTCAGTTGTTTATCACCAGCGCGGAGCATAGTGCTTCCACACTTGCACAGGCATAGCCGCTCCTCGGCAGTGTCGACGGCCAGCGCGGAGCATGGTGCTTCGACTGGTACGTGGGAGGGTACTCCCTACTGCGGAGAGCCCCCGGGGCGTGTACAGCCCTGCCCTGACACGTGGCTTGCACGGTAGGGCTAGACGAGGTGTGTCTGGGCACTCGTGAGCCAGCGCCGGACTGACGAGGCCCTACCTCATGGCGGGTTGCGCCTGGTCTTGGTTCTTGATGGCTGCGGTGGTCCTGCGAGATGGTTAGACAACCTGCGCTGAACGAATATCCTGAGGTTATCGCATGAGAAGGCCAAGCACCAACGACCCCAGGAGGTGACGTGAACGGGACCGGCCCGCCAAACAGAGCCCAGCCGTTGGATTTATCGACGCTGCAGGGACGGGCCCAAGCACAGACGCTGTGCCTAGCCTTCCTATGCGAAGGATCCTGAAGAAAGACGATCGGCGCGCGGCTCCCGTGGTGGGCGACAATCAAGCAGGTGATAACCATAGATAGATTACGCATGAAAAGAAAACTAGCTTAAGTAAATGCGAGAACGATACATGCCACTGGGTCAGACCCGAGCGGCTTGGGCATGATGCAGCCCAAGGGGCGCCCCTAGCAGAGTAAGCCAAAGACATGAAAAGGGATACATGCCGCAGGGACGGACCCACGCGGCCTGGGAATGATGCGGCCCTGAGGGCGCTCCCAGCTAAATAAACTTGGAAAATGTCACATGGTTCCGTTGTCGAAGGGATGTTGGGGTAGCCGAAGATGTGTCGTGAAGGGGTTGCTCCTCACGAGCCACCGGGGACCTGAGCCTCGGGAGGCTCTGGGGACCCGGGCGGTTCCTTGAGGACTGTCTCCATCTCCACGAGGACTGCGTGATGCCTGGCCTCCTGAGCCGCCAGGATGCTCTGCAGGTTGCGCTGGAAGGCGGAGGCCATGCTCGGCAGGCCGAATGGCATGCGAACGTAGCTGTGAGGCGGGCCCTCGCAACGTCCCACGCGCGAAGGCCGGAAAAGCTCCTGAGATGCGGCCCTGTTGAGTCCTGGGATGTGGATGCAGACACGCAGGCCGCCGTCCTCACCTGGATGGGGAGCCGCGCCAGGCGAGCGGCGATCGCCGGGCATGGCCCTTGCATCCTCTGCTCCTGAGTGGTCTCCGCAATGAACTCCTGAGTGCTGGGCGCTCCTCGCCTGGTGTCCTCCCGAGGGAAACGTGCCGTAATGCACGCCTCCATGTGGTGCCCGAGTGCCTCCCTCGTGATGTTGGCGAGGTCTGAGGCCCTCCAGAAGAGAGCCCCCGAGCCTTGCCTGAGGAGGGCGCTGGGTGCGCCTTCCTATGTGAGGGAGGGAGGCGTCCCAGGCGCGGGCGCCGATCCTGACGTGGCAGCGCTCGAGGCGCCGCTCCCCTGAGGCCCCATGTGGAGTAGCTGCTTCTTTTTCTTGGGGATGGCCTCAGGAGGGTGCTCGCCCTTGCTGTCGGGGTCTTCGATTGATGCGGCTTGGAAGGCGCGCTCGAGGGAGCAGACCGCATCTCTTTCTTCGCAGGGGACAGTGATGATCCCACCGCTCCCTGGCATCTTGAGAACGTTGTAGCCGTGGTGTGTCACTGCCATGAACTTGGCCAGGGCCGGATACCCGAGGATGTTGTTGTACGGCAGACAGATGTGGGCGACGTCGAAGTCGATGAGCTCGGTGCAGTAGTTGTCACGCTGTCCGAAGGTGACAGGGAGGCGGACCTGCCCTATTGGGGTGGTGGTGCCGTCGGTCACTCCTGAGAAGGGCTTGGTAAGCTGAAGCTGATCATATGGCACTTGGAGACTGTCGAACGTTTTGACGGACAGGACGTTAAGCCCTGCGCCGCCGTCGATGAGGGTCTTGGTGACTTGTACGTTGCTAATGATGGGTGAGCAGAGCATCGGGAGGGCGCCAGCAGTGGTCGTGCACTTGAGCTGATCTGCTCAGCTGAAAGTGATAGTGCACTTGGACCACCTGAGCGGGCACGTGGCCTCGAGACTGGGAAAGACTGCGTTCACCTCGCGAGCAAACTGCTTGAAGATACGCTGAGATGCTGGGGCTTGAGCTCCACCCAAGATGCAGGCGATAGCACGCGGCTCTTGGAAGCCCCCAGCCCCCTCGTCCTATTGGTGGTCGTCGTTCCTTCTTGGTGGTGGTGGCAGCGGAGGAAGCCCAGCATTGCCCTAAGGGCGATCCTCGCGAGGCTGATCCCTCCAGGCGCCCTCACGAGGCTGCTCCTGCCAGCGGTCCTCACGAGGCCGGTCGCGCCACTCCTGGCGGGGGCCACGGTCGTCCTAGCGTCCTCCTCCACGTCCTCCTCCTCGGGCGTAGCCCCGGTCGTTACGCTCTGGGCATCGGCCAACGCGTCCATCTCGAATGGCCCTGAGCTCTTGACAGTCGTTAGTGCTGTGGCTGTGTACGTTGTGGAAGGCGCGGAATGGACGACTGCTCTTGGACGACTCGGGAAGGTCCTGGCCGCACTTCGTGTCCGGCTCCGCTGCAAGCATGGCCACTCCTTTGCGCTTCATGTCCTTGGCCTTGGCTTTCTTCTTCTCCAGGTTGGCAGCTGGGAGCTTGAGGAGGGAAAGGCGCCCTTCCTCAGCCCTTGCGCACTTGGTCGCCAGGTTGAACAGCTCCAGAGCCGTGCACAGCTCCTTGTGGATGGTGAGCTCTTCCTTCATCTTGACATCGCGGATGCTATCAGAAAACGCCGAAATGATGGCCTCGTCCGTCACCTTGGTGATCTTGAGGCGAACGTTGTTGAAGCGCTGGATGTACTTCTGCAAGGTCTCTCCTGGCTGCTGCTTGACGCGGCGCAAGTTACCCGCGGCCGGAGGGAGGTCGCGACTGCCCTAGAAGATGGCGATGAAGCGGTCGTGCATCTCGCTCCAGGAGGAGATCGAGCCCGGGGGTAGGTTCAAGAGCCATGAGGGGGCACCATCCTTGAGTGCCATGGGGAACCAGTTCGCCATGACTTTCTCATCGCCGTTGGCCGCCTCGATGCTCAGCTCGTAGAGCTGCAAGAACTCCACGGGGTCGGGGGTGCCGTCATAGCGAGGAGGCAGGTCCGGCTAGAACTTGCCCGGCCAGGCGACGCTACGCAGCTCGGGGGTGAAGGCACAACAGCCTGCTGTGGCCACTGGGACCCTTTGCTGATGCGGAGCCCACCCTTGATGTCCGCGCACCGCCGCCGCAGGCGGCGCACGGTCTTGTCGCAGTGGCGCTTGGAGTACGGGAGCGTTCACTTGTGGCCGAGGAACTTCTCGGCAGGTTCCTTCTTCTTGCATGGGCGCCCGGCGCGGTGGGTCATGCCGGGGGGCCGCACGTCTTGGTGCCAGAACGCGGTCTTGGTGTAGAGGTGGCGGAGGCGCTCCGTGAGCCACGTCGCCCGCAGCTGGCGGAGGGTGAGGCAGCAAAAGGGATGGCACGGGGAGCCCCCTGCAGTGCTGACGAGCTCGGCGATACGGTCCAGCCAGTCCTCGTAGAGGTCGTTGACGGGGCGGTAGCGGAGGAGCTCGCGTGCCATGACCAGCGCGGCCTGCGCGTCTGTGGGAGCGCGACAAGCGCGAGATGACGAGCCGGCTGGGGTCAGTGACGGAGTGGCGGTGCGGCCGTCCCGCCGCACCAAGGGGTGCAGTGAGGACGCTTGCTGTTAGTTCCCCGCCGGGCCAGTGGCGGCGTTGGCGGCAGGCGACGGAGAAAGACGGGGAGGCCTCCCGACAGGAGCTGTCTGAGCGACGCGGGCGGCGAGGGCGGCCCGGCGCTCAGCGCGAGCTCAGCAGGCGTCCGCCATGGATACGACGAAGCGACGGGATGCGGATCGACGGGGGAAAGCTTCGACGCACCCCTACCTGGCGTGCCAAATGTCGGATTTTGGGTTCCGGCAAAACCCTTGAGGTTCAAACACTGGGGTGCGCACGAAGATCTCTCCATACCTAATCACGTCCTCGCTCTCACCGCGATCTCAAAGCTTAGCTTGACGAACTCGCAACACAAGAGACACAAGATTTATACTGGTTTTGGCCACCATTGTGGTGTAATACCCTACTCCAGTGTGGTGCGGTGGATTGCCTCTTGGGCTGATGATGAACAATACAAGGGAAGAACAGCCTCCTGAGGAGAGGTGTTCTTATGCTCGGTGAAATTGTGTGGGTGAGGATGATCTGAATCAGTTGCGTCCTAATATGGTGGCAAGTTCTATTTATAGAGGCCCTGGTCCTCTCCCCAAATATTGAGCGGGATGGGATCCCACAACGGCCAATTCGAAGGGAGACATCTAGTATAGGTTATCCTGACTAAAGGTGGTCTTCGCCTGCCATAGGCTCTAGTGGTGATGCCGGCTTCGTCTCCACGGTGACCTCCGTCTTGCCGTCCTGCTGGTCTTGGTCTCGTTGCACCGATATGGAAACCTTTGCCTGATGCCTCGGGACTCCTCGCCTACGCTTGCCTCTTTAGCACCAAAGAGGAAACGAGGACACTGCGTGCGCTGGCGCCCGCGTGGCTCGAGTCATCACGGCTTATGTCATAGGAACCTCGGAAGGTTCTGTTGGAATCGTAGCATAATTTAAAAAATTTCCTACGCTCACCAAGATGCATCTATGGAGTCTACTAGCAACGAGGGGAAAGGAGTGGATCTACATACCCTTGTAGATCGCGAGCGGAAGCGTTCCAATGAACGTGGATGACGGAGTCGTACTCGCCGCGATCCAAATCACCGATGACCGAGTGCCGAACGTACGGCACCTCCGCGTTCAACACACGTATGGTGCAGCAACGTCTCCTCCTTCTTGATCCAGCAAGGGGGAAGGAGAGGTTGATGGAGATCCAACAGCACGACGGCGTGGTGGTGGATGTAGCGGCTCTCCGGCAGGGCTACGCAAGCTTCTGCGAGAGAGAGAGAGGTGTTGCAGGGGAGGAGGGAGGCGCCCAAGGCTGTGATCTTGCTGCCCTCCCTTCCCCCCACTATATATAGGGCCAAGGGAGAGGGGGGGGCGCAGCATTGCCCCTTCCTCCAAGGAAGGGTGCGGCCAGGGGGGAGTCCTTCCCCCCCAAGGCACCTCGGAGGTGCCTTCCCCCTTTAGGACTCTCCCTTTTTTCTTATCTCTTGCGCATGGGCCTCTTGGGGCTGGTGCCCTTGGCCCATATAGGCCAAGGCGCACCCCTTACAGCCCATGTGGCCCCCCGGGGCTGGTGGGCCCCCTTGGTGGACCCCCGGACCCCTTTCGGCACTCCCGGTACAATACCGATAAAGTGCGAAACTTTTCCGGCGACCAAAATAAGACTTCCCATATATAAATCTTTACCTCCGGACCATTCCGGAACCTCTCGTGACGTCCGGGATCTCATCCGGGACTCCGAACAAC